>NW_025814827.1:43109134-43436634 GCF_022079265.1 Lynx rufus
CAGAGGGCCAGTGTGGCCAGAACAGAATGACTGAGAAGGATGAGAAAAAAAGAGAGAGAGAGAGAAAGGGAGGGAGGGAGGAAAAGAAAAAAAGAGACAACGCTATGTGACAACACATAAAAACCCTTGTAAAGGATAACACATTGTACATTTTTAAAATGATGACAATGTTAGCATGCATCAGCCCCCAGTTCCCTCTCAGGAAAGAAAACAGCTCGGTATATGTGGCACCATATAAAGTTTCCAAGAAATTTCCCATACACTGTTTTATGTGACTGAATGAGTCCCTGGAGTCAGGCAGGGGAAGGGAATGCATTACCATTTCCATTTCACTATGGAGGCACTCAGAGGCCAAAGAATGATCTGCTCTCGGACCTGCCCGCCGGCCTGTCGGCCCAGGGAAGTGAGGAAACACGTCGTGGGACAGAATTCAAAAGCTAGCTTGGAGCTGTCTCTACTTTGCTATTTCACATCGCGTAGGGAGCCTTCGGTTGCATCATTTTAAGCAGAGAAGAGAGGACAAAATGCAGCGACAGAAACGTAAACAAGTTGAAGGAAGCAAAACTGGGCTCGTCCGGGATTTGAACCCGGGACCTCTCGCACCCTAAGCGAGAATCATACCCCTAGACCAACGAGCCAGCCTACAGACGCCTTTTAACTCTGCCTCAAGGCTCATTCCCGTCACTAGCGTATCCAGAACCGTATCACTCGAGTGCCTTCTGTTGGAAGGAATGCGTGTTTGTTTACCCAGAAAGCGTAAGCCTCACAACAGTCCTTTATCAGCTGCTATAATCACCAGACAGAAGCAGGGAAAGTATCCGGCATTGCCTCAACGTCTCAGTAGGTGCGGAGGACCTGGGAGATTCTGAGGTGCCGGGTCCTGCCCTCCTATATCTTCTGAGGCGTCTGGAAGTGAGGTTCGGAGGAAAAAAGGACCAAAGGCCCCAGCGAGATTTGAACTCGCGACCCCTGGTTTACAAGACCAGTGCTCTAACCCCTGAGCTATGGAGCCTCATCCTGTGGGCTCTTTCTCTACCTCTCATCTTATAGAAGCACACAGTAAAGCCAACATCCCAAAGCACTAAGAACTTTGACCAGAGCAAAAATCCAAGATATTCTTCCATAAAATGAGAATTTCTTCATGTCCTGTCAACCCTCTAAAAAAGTTCCTTTCGAGTAGAGCCACCACCAGGCTGTCTTGTCTTTCATCTTGATACTCTCCTGAGACAGTGCATCCCTGTGCATCTGGAGCCACAGAAAGGATGCAGATATAAAAATCTCAGATATTTGGGCACATAGTAGACCCACCTGAGAAGTAAGAGACTCCTATAGAGGGTGTCTGATGGACAGATTATAATACACTCCTTTCATTTAATATTGTGATAAAATCTGGGGAAGGTGAAAAAAGATTTATCATGGTTTTGTCCTTTCTAAAAAACTTAAGTATTTTGGGATCAATGCCTCTCTCTCAAAGGCTTAGGGGTAGGAGCATGTAGGGAAAATGGGTGTTGGGGAGAAAGAGTTGAATCCTTCCTTAAAGGAACATTTACCTACATCTTCAGTATGAAACTAATACAACTTTTTAAAAAGGATTTTCACTTTTTAGAAACCTTGTTTATATAAGCTAGTAAACAGGAACAAAAAAATTATTTAAGAAAGATATTGTACTTATTTCTTACTGCAAATATAATCATAGCTGGGAACACTGGAAAAAAGCAGTGATTCATACAACCCCCAAAAGTGGACCAATTCTGTTTAGCAAGATTTCGACTCTGTCCACACGCCTGTTCTTGTGCCCACTATTTTTTAATGTTTTCATTTGTCCAAGATCATGAAGTTTCTAAGAAATCTGTAAGCTTATCTGTAAGCTTATGATTCATTGTGTTAGAGTAGGCAGTAGTTAGATTCTAACAGGATACCTGGAGACCAGCAAGGAGGAAGTCATGGTCAGATCCAAGAAAGTCAGAGGCCTGTCCTGGAGGCATTCCATACAAAGGGGGACCAAACCCAACAGGCCCAAGATAGAGGATGCGAAGACAGGAAACCCCTGACCCAATTAGGAAGAAAAAGTGGGAAGCCCTGCTTCCAGCCCCAAGTAATGAATATTCTATGCCCTAGTTAACAACTGCTGACAAAAGATAGAATCCCAAACCCCAGGGACACAGTGCTCTCTCAATTTCGCTCTTGCTCTCATATCTCGAGGGTACTTTTTGCCTTAATAAACTTTCCTGCTTGTGTCGCTCATCCGCTGTGTTGCATGTCTGTCTTTGGGTTATTTTTCATGACAAGACCAAGAACCTTCCAAGACTTCTTCAGGTCTGACTGGGTTTAAGCCCCAGGACCTCAAGTCTCTGCAGCCTAGAGGCCCCTTTCAGGCTCAGGCTTGAGCAATGGAAACTTGATCAAGGCAAAAGGGCCTGCAGTAACCCTCTGGCTGAATGCAAACAGGCCCATAAGATGACCCACTTCAAAATATCCATAGGCCCTAACTGACCAATGGGCTACTTACACATAGGCACAGTTGCCAAAAAGGGAAAGTCCATACATGCTCCCCTTCCCGGTTTAGATACATTCCTCCCCATCCCCACCTCTTGCAAGCAATCTCTCCCCTGCTCTTCCTCCCGCTTCTCCCTTGAGGTGTATTCAATAAACATCTACCACCTTTGTTTTGCCTTGGGTGTTCTTTCACCCCTCAGGCTACCTGCTTCCACCTGACCTTGCCCCACATTTGGGGGCCCCCATCCAATCAGGAAAGAAACCACACATAGTTCACCTGGCAACAACTATTTTTCATTGTATCAATGTAAAACACGGTGCCACTAACCTTACAAATCTTGAAGGAAGAGAAATCTCCATACAGGCAGAATCAGGCATTTATGGCAGATATTCTTGGTTCAGGGATGAGTCACGGAGAGGCCTCACAAGGTTGTCCTAAGACGAGAGGAACATATCCAACTGTTCAGGGCCAAGAGGGTAATAGGATCTTCTGTGGCTTGACAATAGCCGTTCCTCCCAATGTTCCCTTGGTGTGCAAACCTCAGTCTTTCTCCAGACAATATCCTCCTTGTCTTTAAGACAACTACAAGGCTTTGAACTGACTGCTCTGCTTTAGAGAATCAAGAATCGGTCGCTGTATCCCATTTGCCTACACAAGGCATTTTACTGGTAGAAACTTCCAAGTTAATCAGCATGGTCATCCCTTTGGACTTGAGTATGTAGCATAGTGGTTAGAAAACACCTGGGTCAGTTAGTTAACCTTGCAAAGTTGCTGTATCCTTGTTTTGGAAATGAGAGTTCACTACTATCATCACGGTTATTACCATCTTTATTATTGTTATTTTATTCAGAGACACGGGCCTTAGGCAACATTGCTAAACAGTCAAAACCAGCACCCCAACAGCTTTCTTATCCCCTCCCTACTTGCTGTTTCTCCTCTCTTTTTCTCCCATTGCATTCTTGGCTCCTCTTAAACCTTTTCCTGAAATCTGTTCTCTCATCCTCACTCTGTCACAACTGAGCAAGCTTCTATTCTTTTCTATTCTCTGTATGGACTGAATTCTTCCCTATAACTGTAGACTGCTTGTTACACATCTGAAAGGAATTTAAAATGCTCAAAGGAGCCTCCAAAAAGAGAAGCTAGGACAACAACCATGTGCCTGATGGTTTTTGTTCCCCTTCACAGAGGCTGTCTTTGGGTTCAGGGTCCTCCCTCTCTTCACAGGATAACTAAACCTTTGCCCAAGAGACCCTATCTACATTCAGTCTATTTCCTACCCCTGAAGTTTGTCCCAGGACCTTACATCAATCTCTCTCATTCTTCCAGCCACTCACTGTCCTCAGCTCACTTGGGTTGGCCTGACTCAGGAGGTTCCAAGAGCCTGCTCCACTAGTCCGGTCCAGAGAGCAACATCAAAATGGCCTGTTCCAGAGTGTTCTGGCCAATTAGAAGTTCTCTAGAACAACTTGACCCCTGGTAGGGATCTTAGGATTATTTTTTAATTACTTTTTTTGCATATTTGTCTGTATTTCATCCATTTCCCCTCAACTTTTTATTGTGCAAAGTTTTTTTTTTTTTATTTTTTTTCAACTTTTTTTTTTTATTTATTATTTTTGGGACAGAGAGAGACAGAGCATGAATGGGGAAGGGGTAGAGAGAGAGGGAGACACAGAATCGGAAACAGGCTCCAGGCTCCGAGCCATCAGCCCAGAGCCTGACGCGGGGCTCGAACTCACGGACCGCGAGATCGCGACCTGGCTGAAGTCAGATGCTTAACCGACTGCGCCACCCAGGCGCCCCTATTGTGCAAAGTTTTAATTCTAGTGTGGAAATAAAGGAAGACCAAGTAAATGACAACAGCAAAGGCTATTCATTCAGAGTTTGCTGTAGCAAGGAAGTCAGCCATCATCATTTGAGTTTTGTCAGAGACTCAAAGACAGACAGAAAAGTGGGAAAGCTTTATAGTGGAAGGCTTCAGGTGTGCCTTGATTGGAGGCCATTGGCATGGGGAAGCTATAGACAGTCTACCTAGAAGCAAAGCATCCTATGTGATTGGTTAGGGGTGCATATTTGGCTTTCTCTGGTTGGTCCTAAATTGGAAGCAGGGACAAATATTAGGAAAGCTGTCAGTTGCTAATCAAGTCTTGGCCATTTGGGGCTGATTATTACAGAATTATTGCTTGGCTCCCTGGCTTGTTACTAGAGATAGTGGTCTGAGTTCCTAGAAGTCTGACTTAAGGATAGTAGGATGGTTTCCTGAGCTGATGAACATTGTAAGGGAAAAATACAAGTTAAAAAGAAGAGGTTTGATCCTCCCTGTCAAAACTGAGAAAAGCGATTACCCTTCTCTCCTTTTCCTTTGAACATTTATTTTAGAAAACTTGCAAGAATAAGTACATCACAGTGCTTTGCATTACTATAATGAATAATGTAGGGGCGCCTGGGTGGCTCAGTCAGTTAATGTCTGACTTCAGCTCAGGTCATGATCTCACACTTTGTGAGTTCGAGCCCTGCATCAGGCTCTGTGTTGACAGCTCAGAGCCTGGAGCCTGCTTCAGATTCTGTGTCTTCCTGTCTCTCTGCCCCTCCCCTGCTCATGCTCTGTCTCTCTCTGGCTCAAAAAAAAAAAAAAAAAAAAAAAAAAAGAACTATGATGAACAATGTAATTAACATGTGAGACCATAAAGGAACTAAATATTTAAGTAGGGGCTCAATAAATACTCAAAAGACTATCTATTACATTCATCCAAATACATCCAAATACATCCAATACATATCATTCACCAGTATTTAATTTTAAGCACTATTTTTACAGTACAGGCCACTACTTGGCTGGCTCTGTACTGGAGCTAGAGAAAGAATTTTACATTGCAATGTAATGCGAGTCTCCTGCTGATCTAGAAGGATTCTGGTGGGAACTTTCAAATGCCCTAAATTGACCATGGGGGCATTTGATACATAGATTGGAACAGAGGGTCCCTGTCAAAATTCTCTAACCTTTGGGGAGCTTATTAAGATTCCAATTCAATAGACCTAAGACCCTGCATTTCTAATAACTTACCAGGACATGCTGATCCTGCTGGTGCCTGGACCACAGTTTGAGTATCAAGGTCTTGAATTTACTGCTTGTAAATAAATTTTCATCATCTGGACTATTAACAAGGTAAAGATAGCAGGAAATTCAGGGTTAAATTCTCTGGCATTACTGCAGAATGCTAGAGCTTAGAATACTAGCATTCTGTGTTGAAGAGGGAAGGAATAACCATGTGTCAGATAAACCCATCACATTTATCTGTATCAGGCTTCTTTCCAAAGGGGCCATTATGTATTTGCTTCAGATACTGGACAATTAAATGTGTGACAAAGGAAATCTGAGATACCTGGCTTGTGAGTCTCTGGGCATTTCTTTCTTTTACTGTGCAATCCAACATAGCAACCACTTCTTGAGGGAAGTAGACCAAGGCTCCTCCCTCCACTGAAGGATCCAGTGAGTTCAAAGTAAGCAAGGAGTACTCAAGCACTATCCAGTGATTCAATAGGGGAAGCTATGCACACTGGTCAGTAAAGGAATTTCAGCCAGGTACGAGAGAGGGTAATACTTTCTCTCCTGATAGGAAACTGATTTCAAGTCTGTCTGTTTGAATGCTGAAAATGCAGCATGCCAGGATCAAGGGGAGCTCTGCTGTAAACCAGGTTCTTTCCTGTTGACTGGTTCTTTTTATTGCCTGATCAAGAAGGGCCCAGAACACTTGCACCTTATGACATGTTGGTGGTGGTGGTGTTTTAAGTTAAAACATAGTTACATAAACTCTGGTTTATTTAAATGTGTGTGTTTACCAAATTAGCCCTAACATACACATACACAAGTGTGCCTGTATAATCGCATCTGTAAGAGCTCATCAAAAGACCTTCCCAAGGGAGGAGCCAAGATGGTGGAACAGAATGGAAGTTTTTTTTGTGTCTCACATTCATGAAATACAGCCAGATCAACACTAAACCATCCTGCACACCTAGAAAACGGATTTGAGGATTAACACAACAATCTGCACAACATTTACCACAGAACTCAACAGGTACACAGCACAGCGAGGTGAACTGGGGCAGAGAGAAGCTGCAGAGGGCAGGGAGCTGTTTATGCTTGCAGAGCCAGAACAGAGACGGGGGGAGGGGGGGGGCGTGGGGAGAGTATGGGAAAAGCACCCCCCCCCAAAAGCAGCTGGAGAGAAAGTGGAAAAGTGGAAACAGCCACAGGGACTGAACAAAAAAGGGAGAAAGGAGAAAGGAAAGGGTTTAAATTTCATTAAGACTGTAAACAGGGGGAGTGCAGAGTCTGAAACTCCTCAGCTCGATACCTGGTGGTGCTCTGGTGGGAAGGGCGAATTCCCAGGAGCAGAGTGGGGTCTGGGAAGTTCTCGGGCCACACGGGGAGAAGTGGTTCCCCTGCTAGGAGAACATTTGGTAGAGTCCGTGTGGCCACCGCTGCCGATTCCAGAGGTCTCAGCTGACCGCAAAGAACAACGACATTCGACATTCGCTGGTGCTGGAACAAGTTCCTTAAGGGTGAAGCCTGGTGCCAGATGCATGTTGTGATTTCCCACAATTCCTGAAATGCTGCTGCTACACAACTGCGTGAACTTTTTCTGAGATGGGCTGGCGCCCAGCCTCAGTCTCTGGGCATCAGCAGCAGCACAGTCCCATAAATGTTCCTGGGTGCAGCTGGCACTGGCTATTGCTCGTTGACATGCTCCTACAGAGGGGCAGAACGGGTCAAAACCACAGTCCCTCAGAAGTGAGGGGCCGGGAAACACAGCCGCATCTGAGATAAAATTCAGGAGGGAGGTGCCGCCTGGCAACCTGACAGCTTGGTCATGGACAGTGTAAACGTGGGGAGTGGACAAAAGCCAGAGACAAAGGACAGGTGTGCGATTGCTGGTCGGGGAAAACGGAGTTCAGATACTACAAACCAGGCAGTTGGGTGACGCCATTTTGACCACTCCCGCGCACGCGCATACACGCCTACAAGCGCCGCAACAATCCGCCCCAGTAAGCTAAGCAGCGCCATCTAGTGGAGAACAGAGCCGTTACACTAACCCCACCCACTGGGCCAACCTCACTCTTCAGGAACACCACAAGTCTCTCCGCCTGCTTAGTTTACAGACTCTAAAGTGCTTCATAGTTTAACTTCTAGGGGTAAACAATGTAATTTCAATCGTATTTCAGTCTGTTCGCTGGTCCATGTATTCAATTTTCTTTTTTTCTTTTTCATTTCTATTCCTTGAATATAGAAAGAGAAAAAATTTATTTTTATTTTCAATTTTTATCAAAATATTAAAAAATTTTTTCTAGTATATTTTTTACTTTTTTGTAAACTTTTCAAATTCTATTTTACTTCCATCGTTTCATTTTATTCTATTTCGTTGTAATCATTTTTTTTCACAGTTTCAAACGTTTTCCTTTTTTTTTTCTTTTTCCCTTTTTTCTCTAATCTATCAACCTCCTTTCAACACCTAGACCAAAACACACCTAGGATCTAGCATCATTTATTTGATTTGTGTGTGTGTGTGTGTGTGTGTGTGTGTGTGTTGTTTTTAATTTTTTAATTTTAATTTTTTTACCTTATTAATTCCTTTTCTTCTTCAAAATGATGAAACGAAGAAATTCACCTCAAAAGAAAAAGCAGGAAGAAACAACAGCCAGGGACTTAATCAACACAGATACAAGCAAGATGTCTTAACCAGAATTTAGAATCATGATAATAATAATACTAGCTGAGGTTGAAAATAGTTTAGAATCCCTTTGTGTGGAGATAAAAGAAGTAAAAGCCAGTTGGGATGAAATAAAAAATGTTATAACTGAGCTGCAATCTCTAATAGATGCTGCAGTGGCAAGGATAGATGAGGCAGAACAGAGAATCAGCGATATAGAGGACAAATTTATGGAGAATAATTAAGCAGAAAAAAAAAGAGGTAGACGAAGGCAAAAGAGCCCAATTTAAGAATCAGAGAAATCAGCAACTCATTAAAAAGGAACAACATCAGAATCATAGGAGTCCCAGAAGATGAAGAGAGAAAAAAAGGGATAAAAGGGTTATGTGAGCAAATCATAGTGGAAAACTTTCCTAACCTGGGGAAAGACACAGACATCAAAATCCAGGAAGCACAGAGGACTCCCATTAGATTCAACAAAAACCAACCATCAACGTCAAATTCACAAAATACTCAGGCAAGGAGAGAATCATGAAAGCAGCAAGGGAAAAAAAGTCCCTAACATACAAGGGAAGACAGATAAGTTTCAGCAGACCTATCCACAGAAACTTGGCAGGCCAGAAAGGAGTGGCAGGATATATTCAATGTGCTGAATCAGAAAAATATGCAGCCAAGAATTCTTTATCCAGCAAGGCTGTCATTCAAAATAGAAGGAGAGATAAAACGTTTCCCAGACATACAAAAATTAAAGGAGTTTGTGACCACTAACTGCAAGAAATTTTAAGGGGAACTCTGTGAGGGGAGAAAAGACAGAAAAAAAAACAAAAGACCAAAATCAACAGACTAGAAAAGACCAGAGAAAACCATGAGAAACTCCAACTCTACGAGAAACATAATGGCAATAAATTCATATCTTTCAGTACTCACTCTAAACATCAATGGACTAAATGTTTGAATCAGAAGACATAGGGTAACAGAATGGATAAGAAAACAAGATCCATTTATATGCTGTTTACAAGAGACCCACTTTAGACCTAAAGACACCTTCAGATTGATGGTCAACAAAAGAAAGCCGGAGTAGCCATCCTTATATGAGACAATCTAGACTTTAAAATAAAGACTGTAACAAGAGATGAAGAAGAGTATTATCACCGCAAAAATTTATGCTCCAAATGTGAAAGCACCCAAATATATAAATCAATTAATCACAAACATAAAGAAACTCATTGATAATAATACCATAATAGTAGGAGACTTCAACACGCCACTGACAACAATAGATAGATCATCTAAACAGAAAATCAACAAGGAAACAGTGGCTTTGAATGACACATTGGACCAGATGGACTTAGCAGATATATTCAGAACATTTCAGCAGTGGAATATACATTCTTCTCCAGTGCACATGGAATGTTCTCCAGAACAGATCACATCACACACTGGAACACAAATCAGCCCTCAACAAGTACAAAAGATCATACGTGCATATTTTCAGACCACAACACTATGAAACTTGAAATGAACCACAAGAAAAAATTTGGAAAGGTAACAAATACTTGGAGACTAAAGACCATCCTACTAAAGAATGAATGGGCTAACCAAGAAGTTAGAGAGGAAATTAAAAAGTACATAGAAGTCAATGAAAATGATAACACCACAGCCCAAAACCTCTGGGATGCACCAAAGGTGGTCATATGAATAAAGCATATAGCAATCCAGGCCTTCCTAAAGAAGGAAGGTCAGATACATAACCTAACCCTTCACCTTAAAGAGCCGGAAAAAGAACAGCAAATAAAACCCCAAACCAGCAGAAGACAGGAAATAATAAAGATTAGAGCAGAAATCAATGCTATCTAAACCAAACCAAAACAAAACAAAATAAAAACAGTAGAACAGATCAATGAAACCAGAAGCTGGTTCTTTGAAAGAATCAACAAAATTGATAAACCACTGGCCAGTTCAATAAAAAAGAAAAAAGAAAGGACCCAAATAAAATCAAGAATGAAAGAGGAGAGATCACAACAAACACAGAAGAAATACAAACAGTAATAAGAGAATATTATGAGCAATTACATGCCAATAAAATGGGCAATCTGGAAGAAATGAACAAATTCCTAGAAACTACCAAAACTGAAACAGGAAGAAATGGAAAATTTGAACAGACCCATAACCAGCAAAGAAATCGAATTAGTAATCAAAAATCTCCCAAAAAACAAGAGTCCAGGGCCAGATGGCTTTCCAGGGGAATTCTACCAAACATTGAAAGAAGAGTTAACACCTATTCTCTTGAAGCTGTTCCAAAAAAATAGAAATGGAAGGAAAACTTCCAAACTCTTTCTACGAAGCAAGCATTACCTTGATTCCAAAACTAGACAAAGACCCCACTGAAAAGGAGAACTATAGACCAATTTCCCTGATGAACATGGAGGCAAAGATCCTCAACAAGATATTACCCAACTGGATCCAACAATACATTAAAATAATTATTCACTCATGAACAAGTGGGATTTATACCTGGGATGCAGGGCTGGTTCCATATCCACGAAACAATGTGATTCATTACATCAATAAAAGAAAGGACAAGAATCACATGATCCTCTCAATAGATGCAGAGAAAGCATTTGACAAAATACAGCATCCTTTCTTGATAAAAACCTTCAAGAAAGTAGGGATAGAAGGATCATACCTCGAGATCATAAAAGCCATATATGAAAAACCCAATGCTAATATCATCCTCAATGGGGAAAAACTGAGAGCTTTCCTCCTAAGGTCGGGAACACTACAGGAATGTCCACTCCCGCCACGGTTAATTCAACATAGTATTGGAAGTCTTAGGCGCAGCAATCAGGCAACACAAAGAAATAAAAAGCATCCAAATCACCAAAAGAAAAAAAAAAAAGACCTTCCCAAGAGCTACCCATAGACTCCAAGTTTCTTATCTGGCTCAGTAGGAGGCATAATAGTTTAAATATTTTTAATATTTCAAAAATATTTTAGCAATAATTTATTAATATTTAAAATTTTTATTTTAACATTTAAATATTTTTATTTTAAGTAGGCTTCATGCCCAACGTGTGACTTAAAGTCACTGAGATCAATGGTCGCATTCTCCACCCATTGAGCCAGCCAGATGCCCCTTAAACTATATTTTAAATATTTGTTCTCTCCCTCCCCACTTTTTTCAAGTAATGAAAAGCCCCAAGGTCTTTTCTTTCTTTCGAACTGATGCTTCCTTATCTTACACTTAGAGGTGGCTATACATGACTTCTATGTTCTCCACAATTTGAGATTAACAACAATCTTCCCACATCATTCTTTCCAAAGTGGCAAAGACTTTTGTGCACTGCTGAAGGCAATCAGTTCACACTCGCTTTTTTCTGAGGATTCTGAAACACAAAGTGAAATTTCTTAGAAGTCCTACATTTCAGCCAAAAGGGCCAGGGAGGGGTATTGGAATCCTTCTGCCTCTAGCGAGTAGGGAGCAGAAGCCACACCCTTGACCAGTCCTCTAGACCGGTGGATCACTGTCCTCCCGTGCTGACCACCTCCAAACTGACCACTGCACCTCACTCTTAACTCTGGGAGCTTCTGGAGAGAAAGAGAACTTGGTTGGAGCCTACTGGGGGACACCCAGTTCTGCTCAGGGAGCTCAGATTGCCCATGAACTCGAACTAGAGAGAGGAAAGCAGAAGGCAAAAGAAGCAACCAGGAGGCACTTAATTTCTTGTGTGCAAGGAGGGATCCGGTTGGGGTAGGGTGGAGGTGGCGGGGTGGAGGGGAGATGACCCACCAGACAGCTGGGCCTGGCTGGAATGGGGTGCTGCTGATGAGGCGTCTAAGACCTCGCCTCTGACCTTGGACCGTCCAGGGCTCTTCCTTCGCGGACCCCAGCCTTCTACCCCCATTTCCCCGCCTGGGTCTACATCCATCAAATGCTCTCGACACCCTATTTCCAAGCAACTTTTCTAGAACTTTTCTGTTCATCGTCCCCCACCCGTGGCAGCGAGGGCGGGAGCTAGCGGGACACTCGCCCCGTGAAGATTCAGTGAAGAACAATTTTGCCTCTCTCGGCGCACCCCCAGCCCCCGACCTTCAGGCCACCAAGTCTCGGAAAACCCTCAGGCAAGGAAAGGCAAGAGGAGGTGGGTGGGGGAGGGGCCCTTGAAGTTCGGAAACAGATTCCTGGGAGAATTTCTGGTTCTGAAGACCCAGAAATGGCCAATCAGAAACCACAAAGAATAGAACTAAGGCAGAATCCAGGGCCTTGAGCCGGGTAGAGTTCATGTACAGGTACAAGATCCCACTTTGGGTCAGCAGACCGCAGGTATCACTCATGAAACTTTTATCTAGATTTCTCTCTGCTCCTTTTAAAAGAAATTGAACGGAGCTAGGGGCGCTTGCACCCAAGGGAAGCCCCGAACCCACCCCTTCCTGGGCTGGGGACGCTCCTGGAACACAACCTCCCTTGGGGTGGGGGTGGGGGGTCATTTTGGTCCCTACGTAAGGGAAATAGTTCCGATACTACAGCAGTGCGGTAGTTACTGACCCAGAAGGCCGCACCTCGACCCAATCTCTCCATTCTGACTGAAACTGCAGGAGGAGGCGACCAAGGAGTTCCCTGGAATTCTGTGTTAGGCTGGCCAGATCTGTGAATGAAAGGGCGCTTCCTTCTGGAGCTGAACTCAGACTCCATTTGCACTCAGGCTCACAGCCACAGACCAACGACGCAACGGCAAGGAGGCCCTTATTCAGTCTTCTCTAATCACGGGCAATAAGTCGCCGGCGGGATTTTTTTTTTTTTCCTGCGTCTTATTGCCTAGGTTACATACAGAAAAGGTAAAAATCTTCTAAGGACATTCACTGTAATGATCGTTGACTAGTTTATGTTTCACTTCACAGGCGTGTGAGAACACGATGACTCCTCTCTTGTTCAGATCCGTAGGGTTGAACGAAAACCCTGCGGGGAAGTCCACTAACCGAGAAGAAAACTCCAAATTTTGAGCTCATATGCTGGATAGGTACATAACTTAAAGGTTAAAAAAAAGCTCTGTATGCCAAGCGGTAGTGTGGCCGAGCGGTCTAAGGCGCTGGATTTAGGCTCCAGTCTCTTCGGAGGCGTGGGTTCGAATCCCACCACTGCCATCGGTGTGTTTTAATCTAGCTACAAACCCCGAGTTCTTCGGCCCTGAAAAAAGGGTTACGTAACAATAACTCACATAACTCATAGTAATTCCTCTTCTCCGTTCTTCCGTACTTCACCCACCGGACACTGACTTCTATGTTTGCGATCAAACCACCTCGGTTTACTACACGATAATCTCCCACTTCGAGCTCCTCTAACATTCCCTTCCAGGTTGTATTTGCACCCAACTTACTCCTTGTCAAGGCTTTTGCACTGCTTTTGTGTTCCCTCACTCGGCAACTCTTTTGGTCTCACTCTTGTAAAATCCACATTCGCACTGATTCATTCTTTTGACCCGGTTTAGGCATCATCGGGTCAGGAACACTTCCCAGAAATTGTGTGGTTGCTCCCATCAGCCTACTGCTGACACTGGTTTAAGAGCTGCAGCTCTATACTCCGAAAATAACCTGCACAGATCCGATTTGGATTTTAATCACATTACTTTTGTAATTGAGTATGATGAATGAATGAGAAAACCAATACTTACCAGGCTTCAAGCTTTCACTCAGGCTTGATTGCTTCATGGGGGTGGGGTTGGATAGGTAAACAGTTACTTTGAATTTCATTTGCAGGTGGGTTTCTGATTCCAAAACACTTCCAAGCTGATTCTTGGCTGACTCCTTGCATCTGGCCCAGGGAGTGTGTGCTGTGAATGGTGTTGACTTAGCCACTCCCCTGTCCTTCCAAATGAATCTACTTATCTTGGAGACTACTTAGATTTGGAGACTAAACCACTCAACTGCAAGAACTGTGCAGCACCTGATTCAGTGTGGGAAAGAGAAGATACGCTCAGGGACTACTTAGTGGTGTCTTCTCAGAAGGGCTGTCCCACTGCACTTTTCAGCCATGACAGTCCCTATTTCCTAACAGTAGTACTCCTGGATTTGGGCAGGCTGCTCCCCTCAAGAAGGAAATCCCCTGCAATTTCCCAGCACTGTCATGAAGAATGAATGAAATAAATGGAGGAGGGAACTAGGATTCTGCAAGAATCAAGGTCTTGGGGCTTTTCATGCTACATTTTTATTGTGTCTTTTTTTTTTATTATTATTATTACTTTCCCTCTCCCCATTCAAATCCTCTTCCATGTTTCCTAGGCCACCTTCATGTCACTTTGATGACTCCTCTTTGATGTTCATTCACTTCCTTTTCACCCACCTCTCACCAAGAAATATCTTGGCCACCTGAGGTTTTCACAAAAGAGGCCATATTTTTCTCAGAAATTGAGAGATTTCTCTCTTACCCATGCAAGGATACAGAGGCAAGGCAGTTGTCCACAAGCCAAAAAGCAGGGCTTTGTCAGACACCATGTGTTGGCCCCTGGATCTGGGACTTCCCAGTCTCCAGAACTGTGAGCGATACATTTTTGGTTTAAGCCACCCAGTCTATGGTACTTTTGTTATAGCAGTCTGAACTATGACTAGCAGTTTTAGGTTTATAGCAAAATTGAGTAAGAAAATACAGAATTTCTATGTGCCTTCTCTCTGCCCACCCCACAGCCTCCTTACCATCAACATTCTGCACTAGTGAGATTTGTTACAGTGAATGAACAATTATACATCATTATCAACTAAAGTCCATAGTTTATGATGTGGGAAACAAAGGCAAATGAAAAATTAAATTCCTTTACTGCCTACAGCCCACTGACAAAGCCTTGAAACAGGTGCCTCAATGATGACACTTTGCTAAGGGCAAAAGGCAGTCTTAGCTTAACATTTTCCCAACCCCTCAGGATCCTGTATGTCTACTTTAACATATAAAAATCCCTTTGGAAGCTTCCTTTATATCTTACCCCCCCCCCGCCCACCCTCAAGATATATGTTGGCAATCATACTCCAAGCTTATGGCCTCCTGATATACATCTGAAGGGTGTCATGACTGAGTTTTTACTAAACAGTAATAAATGATCTTTTCCCAACAACAGGCAGCCCCCTCAGGATCCTGAAAACCTTGTTTCCAAAACACCTTAGAGACTTAGACTATCCCTAAACTCTCCCAATCTGAAGGTATATAATCAGTCACCCATCACAACCCCAGTGCAGCTCTTTCTGCCCATGGGTCCTGTCCCTGTGCTTTAATAAAACCACCTTTTTGCACTGAAGACATCTCAAGAATTGTCTCTTGGCCATAGGCTCTGAACCCCAACATTTCCACATCAGTTTACGCTAGGATTTACTCTTTGTATTATACACTCCATGAGTTTTGACAAATGTGTAATGACATATATCCACCAGTACACTGTAGTATCATACACAATAGTTTCACTGCCCTAAAAATTGTGTTCTGCCAATGCACCCCTCCCTTCTTTCAACCATTGGCAGCCACTTTTACTGTCTCCATAATTTTGCATTTTCCAGAATGTCATATACTTGGAATCATGCAGTATGAAGCCTTTTCAGATTGGCTTCTCTCACTTAGTGAATGTGCATTTAAAGTTTCTCCATATCATTTCATGGCTTAATGTCCCATTTCTTCTTAGTGCTGAATATTCCATTTGTATCAATGTACCATAGTTTATTTACCTAATCACCTGTCAGAAGACATCTTTATTACTTCCAAGTTTTGGCATAAAGCTGCTATAAACATAAATGGGCAAGTTTCTGTGTGGGCACAGTTTTCTACCATTGGGGGTAGTAGTTACCTAGGAACATGATTCCTGGATTGTATTATAACAGTATGTCTAGTTTTATAAGAAAATGCCAAAATGTCTTCCACAGTGACACAGAGTATGTTTAAACTTCATTTTGTGAGATTAAAACACTGTTTTTTATTAATGTAATGTATACACGTGATATATTTTGAAAAAATACATAAAAATATAAAGATACAAATCACCCACAAATAACTATTTTGCCATATATCCTTTTTTCATGTATGAATGAAAATTTCTAAGAGTAGAATAGAATACTTGATCAAACATTATCTTTTTAAGGTTCCTGATTTACTTTTTTTAAAGATTTAAAAAAAATTTTTAAGTAATCTCTACATCCAACATGGGGCTTGAAGTCACCCCAAGACACCCCAAGGCTCCTGATTTATAACACCCAATGTCCTCCAGAAAGTAGTACCATTCTACAAGAAAGTCCTCACTGCATCTTGGTCAGTATTACATATTAGTCAACATTTTCTGATTTGGTGATGAAACAATATCCTCTTGTTTAAATTAGTATTTCTTTCTTATTAATGAAAGAACATCTCCATGTGCATATTTAGTCTTTTGCATTGTTCCAAAGGCAGACTTTCTAATATATTTCTCCTTAAGCCCTGATTTGCCTAGTATGCATTATTTGCGCTTATGAAAAAATATAGGTATCTGGTGAGGTGGAGCGCAGTTACCCCAATGTTTAATCAACGTAAACTGGTTCTAAAGATGAGAAGGTTACAGATTCAAATCTAATATGAAAGCCATTAGTTCACATTTCCTGAGTGAACCACATCTACTCCATGATCATAAAGATAAGTGAAAATAGCTTTCTTGGCAGGTGGAAAGCTCTTCTCCTGTTGCCTGAAAATAGAATCAAAAGAAACCGGAGGGCAAAAGTTTCAGTAGGTTTGAGTACGGGATTACATCAAAACAGCAAGCATCTCCTTCGAGCCGGAGTCGAACCAGCGACCTAAGGATAACAGCAGACGTCGTTCCTCTACAGTCCTCCGCTCTACCAACTGAGCTATCGAAGGGCGCGACTTCTGCGCGTTACTGTAGATTTTTGTGGATATAGTACCAGCTAGCGAGAAGTCTGGCTTCTTTGTATTTGAGATTCAGACTAAGACTGAAGCTCGTCAAGTCCCCAGAGTCGAATCTATAATAACTCGAATCCCAGGAGTAGCCTGGGGCGTAGGAAGCAGACTCTGAGTCGGAGAAAGTGAGTATGGAAGCAGAGCAGAAGCCCGATTGGGGTTTATCTACCTAGTTTCTGGCCTAAGCTGGCCGATTAACCCACGAACCAGTTCTCCAGGAGCGCAGGAGAAACTGGGCGCCCGGCTGGTGCACTTGGGAGGTGTGCCGGACTCCACCCCGCCGGGGGTCACTCCTATCAATGGGCCCGAGCTGATTTGCTCTCTTCCTCAAATACGGAGGTGTGGACTCTGCCAACCCATCCAGTCTTCTAGCAGAAACTTGAGGAATCTGGTTCCTCTCCTACTTACCGAAAGGTACACACACACATTGTCTTTTCCTTGGGATCCCAGGAGCTCCGGTTCTATAACCCTCCGTCCCAGATCTCCAGGATCTGATTTTACCAAAAAGATTACACAGTGCTTCCCCCGCCCCCCTCTTCCCCCATCAAGACTGGGTCAAGAAGTAGACAAAAACGGAGAATGACGTTGTGGGAAAACAAGCACCCGCCTAAGGCTCCAGCGAGATTTGAACTCGCGACCCCTGGTTTACAAGACCAGTGCTCTAACCCCTGAGCTATGGAGCCGCCCTACAGGTCCATTTTTACCGTTGTATCCCTTGTTTTAAAAACTGCAGCCAAACTGGCTTTTACATCTAAACAAAATTTAATAGATAAATCTAAATGAAAACAAATTCGTTTTGAAGGAAGCATCTTCAAACAAGAGAATGACTAAGAAACGTGTTCCTGACTAGGCCTAAACTCGAATGTAGGTCTCTAGAAGACCACCGGTAGAGCCCATAGCACAGGCTCCTCAGCCTCAGTCCTAACAAGTCACTGAGCTCCGCCAACACCCGGGCTTCCAGTGAGCCCTGGGGTAAAGTGGGGTAGGGTGAGGGCTCCTTACAGAAGAGGATGCAAGATATGTCCGCGACCTCATGTCTCCCATCTGCTTGGACTCATAAATTTTTTTTTTTTTTTTAATGGAGATGGTTTTCTCTAAGCACAGTTCATACCCTTCGGACCCTCAGAATTTGGGGACCGCCACAGTGAAGGCGCCAAGGCATCCAGACATCCCTCGCCCCCTCCCCAAGCCTTTCAGCGGAATCAGACCCCGCCACAGTCGATCTGGACCTGAGACTCCTCCAGGTTTCCTGAAGCAGACGCTGGCTAAAAGAGTGTAACCCTCTCCTCGGTCCTTTAACGCTCTTCGCTAACAACGTGGACTCCCCCGAGGCAGCTTCTCTCTGGGCCTCCAGGCTCTCCTGAAGTCCAGAACAAATACAAAGTGGAGACTCATGAAAGGATTGGAAAGGGAACGCTCCTTTTTTCCTTTTCTCTCCTCTGGTCTCAGCCCGCCCAGGAGTCTGGGGCCTGGTTCAGGAGATTCAGTAGCTATTTACCCAGTGTGCCAGAAATGTGCTCAGCACAGGGTAGACAGTGTGACCAGGGCAGACAAGCTAGAGCCCAAGAACATCGTTCCCTTTGCAGAAAGCACTGCAGAGCAAGGACAACGCCCTCCCTTCCCTTTCCACCCACCATCTTCTGGGTGATAGAGAAGCAGGAGGGTCCAGCCTTCTCAAAAAGACGGTATGGAAAGGACAACTCTTCCCCAAGGTCACCTTATGCCCACCCTTGAAGGGTGCCTTAAATCTAGACCTAAAACACAACGTTTATTAAATAAAGCTGAAAGGAACAAGCAAAAGCAAGCTCAGTGGACTAAAGCAGTAGTTTTGGGATTTGACTCCAAGGGGGGGGGGGCATAGTGTCGAGCTCCTCTGTTGGTCCTGGAGGTAACCTTTGCCTCTTAGTGAACTCGGTGGTTCCTATTTTTACTGTGTCCTTACACCTTGGTGCGCCTGCGATGGTTCTGGTCCTAACCCTGTAAGCAACCAGACCCCACCTCAGGAGGGTCCGCGGACAGACTCGCAGCTCAACCTGAGCTCCATAATGAACATTCCTATCTCTGGGACGCTGTGGCTCAGATTCCTTCGAATGCGCTCATTGATATTCTTGGGGTCTGGAAAAAATCAGTGGGCTTACGAGAAGCGTCAAAAACGGTCCAGTAGTGTGATGCAACAAACGAGGATGAATGATCATTCCAAGAGAGGAAAGCCCACCTTCAGGGCTGGCTCGTTGGTCTAGTGGTATGATTCTCGCTTTGGGTGCGAGAGGTCCCGGGTTCAAATCCCGGACGAGCCCTGTTCCTTTTGGTTTTTTTTTTTCCTTCTCTTCCCCGTCCTTTTAGAGCCAAATACAGCTAATACAACCCAAGCTTAAGTCCACCTAGGCTGAGGTCCGTTCCAACCTGGACCTGTTTCGAGATCAGCTTGCGAGCAAGTTGGACACTTCTGTGGACCGATGCAAGGACAATGAAGATGCTACGGTGAGCCAAGGGTTTCATGAGATAGGGGTGCCCCAGTCTGGCTCTGACAGGCTCTTTTGTCAGGAGTAGCTTGCTCCGGCAGTGTTTAGCGAGGCACATTTCGCGGGAAAAAACTCGTGCAATTCTCACTACAGCATTTCACACGGAAGAGAGTGGTACCTGGAGGTGTGCTGGGATCACAATACCGGGCCAGAACCCTCTTCCTGGGGCCACTGGTCCCCTGCAGTGATGCCTGGGCGGTGCGGAATCTAGCACCCGCCTGGGAGCAGCCGCGCGGTTAGGAGCGCGGCTGAGCTCTTGGTTGCGGACACCGTCTGCCGCACAGTCACAAGTGCCCTGGAAATCTTCCCAATAATGCAAAGTTACGGCCTGGGGACCCTTGGGCTCCAAAGGCTCAGACATCCGTTCTATTCAAAGAGAGCATAACTGAATTTTTTCCAAGACTCAATATAACCTAGTGATAGTAGTCTTGCCATTTCTAGCAAGAATCCACGAGCCCCGTTGGTATTCTTTGATTGCTTACCTGGAAAGCCAGCCGGCTGTAGTGTGAGGTGTCTACCTGAAACCTTAAGAGTATGGTTGATTCCGGCTTGTAGAAGTGGCCCAAACCTGTCAACTGTTGGAATGATAGGCCTTCAAGCCTATTTATCTTCCCAAACTGCTTGTACACTGGGAATCTTCGAGTTTCTGACTGACTCCATCATATTTGTCCTTTCCGGAGTTGTTAGGTTATGTGGCCAGGCAAGAATAAAGAGTTTTGTGATTGGTTATTGGATGACGGGAAAAGAAAGAGTAGAATTTTCCAGGATGCCCTGACTTCCAGTTGGTTGTCCTGTCAGAAATGCGATACACCTCGCCTGGGCTTTGTTGTGTTTGATGTATTTGCTACTGGGGAGATGCACAGTAGGAATCTGGATATAAAGGCATGGGGTTCCAGAGAAAGATTCAAACTAAAGGAAGGAATTTTAGGAATTAAAAACATCGTAATTGTATATATGGTGACGGGTGGTAGCTACGTTTGTGGTGAGCACAATATAATGTATAGAGTTATTGAATCACTGTGTTGTACACCTGAAACTAATGTAATATTGGGTTTCAACTATACTTCAATTAAACACGCACACACATACACACGGTGGCGGTTAATGTTGCCTTGGCTAAAAATGTGCAGGGAAGAGCATTCGCAGAGAAAGAATTTAAGAACCAGCCCTGGTGATCATCAGTGTTTAAAAAGTTGGGAATGGAATCCAGTGAGTAGAAGAACTAGAGAAGGAAACCTCCTGACAGTCACTTGTTCTGACAGCTGATTTGGTTACTCAGGGGCTGTTGACAGCCTTTACCAGCATTTAAAACAGAAAGTATAGGGAAGATGACAGAGCTGGGTGGGTTGAAGAATGAGGGGGAAAGTGTGGCCATGTAGGTAAAGAATTCTTTGTAGGAGCTTGGCTGTGAAGGGGAAGGCCTAGTCCTTTCACATGTTTGGCTCAAAGGTCTTAGGGGTAGTTCGTGATTATTTAGTGAGTCCTTGTCTTTCCCTGCCCTTAAAGGTTCCTTGGGTTATCAAGAACTTGTAAGGACTTTTAAGACCAGCACACATGAAAGTGGCACTATTACTGCTCCTATTACTGTGTAGAAGGCAGGAATACTGGTTGGGCTGACAATCAAGACAGGAGGAACTCAGCAGCACTGGAACAAAGGCAGAAAGGAGCAAATTAAAGGGGGATGATAGCTCACAGCCTGAGGAGGGAGGTAAAAGAAGGAAAGCCAGTTCTGAAAAAGCAGAAATAGGTGTAAGATAATCTTAGGTGGGAGAGAAGTGCGGGTTTCAGAACCCAAATAATGGTTATATTAACTGAAGTTCCTAACGGTCTAAGTCTGCTTTTCATTGTTTATCTGTTTACTCTTAGAGTCCTGATTGCTTGTGTTTTATAATATAACTGCCTTTTAAAAAAATAATATTGATTTGTGGGAGCTGGTGTGGGCCTTTAGTACTCTCCACTATTATGAACATGACCTGTCCCCCTTGAATCATGCAAAAGGGTCCACAGCAAATCACCAGTGAGCATGACTATTTGATACATATTTAACCCTTATGTAATCTGTGCTTTCAAAAAATAATGTGATGAGATTTTGCTGTGTTCCAAATTATCAGGTACTCTTCTGATTGGCAAGAAAGCAAACTCAGGTATGACCCAGTTTCTGTCTTCATTTTTAAAAATAATGGGGATACAGGGAAAATGGGGGCTGATTACCAGAGAAAATGTATCAGGATTCAAAGTGGAATCACTATAAGTGATGAAGCATAAGATCCATTATAAGAATTATTGATATAATTTATCCACTTAAAATACACAAATGTGGTTTTTTACATATTTGCATATTTTCAGATTAATGTAATCAATTTTACAGCATTTTTGTCACTCCCAAAAAACCCCATTATACCCAATTAAAAGTCACTCCTCATTTCCTCCCATCCCTCTCCTGCAGCCCAGGGCAACTACTAATCTACTTTCTCTCTATACAGATTTGCCTATTCTGGATACTTTAGGTGAGTGGAATCATACAATGTATAGTCTTTTATGACTGGCTTCTTTCACTTAGCATTAAGTTTTTAAGATTCATCCATGTTGTAGCATGTATCAATACTTCATTCCTTTTTGTGAAGCAATATTCTGTTGTATGGATATACCACGTTTAATGTATCCATTCATCAGTTGATGGGCACTTGAGTTGTTTCCACTCTTGGCATTATAATGCTGCTATGAATGTCATGTCCAAGTTTTTGTGTGGACACAAAAATTTTCATTTCTCCTGGGCATATACCTAGAAGTGGAATTGATGAGTCATATGTAACACTATGCTTAAACTTTTGAGGAGCTGCCATACTGTTTTCTAACGTGGGAATTTACATTCCCAATTTATGAGTGTTCCAATTTTTCACATCTTCATCAGTACTTATTATTATGTCTTTTCCATTATAACCATCTTAGCAGGTAGGAAGTGGTCCCTCATTGTGGTTTCATTTGATTTCCCTCATGACTAATAATGCTGAGTTTCACGTATTTATTGACTATTTGTATAAATTCCTTGGAGAAATGTCTCTTCATATCATTTTGAGGTTTATATTTATACTGCCTATGAACATTAAAAATATTAAAATATTAAAAATTTTAAAAACATTAAAAATATTTGTGTCATCTGGGAAAATGGGAATAATGTTATATTAATGTATTAGTTTGCAGTGTCCCAGATGACACAAATATTTTTAATGTTTTTTTATAATCCTTATTTTTTTAATTAAGTTTTTGTTTTAACTCTAGTGTAGTTAACATACAGTGTTATATTAGTTTCAGGTGTACAATATAGTGATTCAACAATTCTGTACATCACTCAGTGCTTATCACAAGTGCACTCCTTAATCCCCATCACCTATTTCACCCATCGCCCCACCCACCTGCCCTCTGGTAACCCCAGATGACACAAATTTTATGTAGCAAGGCAGAGCTTCCGTTGAGAATTTTCAAGGATGACTTTTTCCTAGAGGCAGAAAAATTTGTTGATTGCTGCAAGGGAAATTTTTTCTAGTCTACTGTTAATAACCCTCTAAGGGCTCTAGCTACATGTGAGAGGTTCAGTTTCTAATAGTCACTGGAGTGGGCTGAGTGTGGGAATGAGTACTAACACTCAAGCTGCTGAATACTTGAGTTCAGCATCTCTCTCAGGGCTGTGGCTATCATCTGCTCATGAGTCTTTAATTCATTCAGCAAATTTTTCTTGGTTACATTCAATGGACCAGGCTCTGTTTTAGGTGTTGGAAATACATTCTTATTTTCAGCGTCCTCTTAATTTGTGATTTCTAGAAATAACTTTACAACTTAGCTAATGTTTAATAGCTTTATTGAAGTGGATACACCTGCAAAACAAAACAAAGTAGCTGGAAATGTGGACAGAAAACCAGGCAAGTGCAGTCCCAGGGAAACCAAAGAACAAAACTATATTCAATACAAGTCCAAGATCAGTTGTGCGAAGTGCTGTTGAGATTAAGATGAAGAGTAAAAAATTCATGGGGCACGTTGGTGGCTCAGTTGGTTAAGTGTCTAACTTTGGCTCAGGTCATGATCTTCATGATCTTCATGATCTCCATGATCTTGTAGTTTGTGAGTTCAAGCCCTGCATGGGGCTCTGTGCTGACAGCTCAGAGCCTGGAGCCTACTTCAGATTCTGTGTCTCACTCTCTCCCTGCCTCTCATTCTCTCCCACCTCCCCCCTCTCCCCACCCCACTCAAAACTAAACATTAGAAAAAAAAATTTTTTTAAGAGTAAAAAATTCCTATGGAACAGGGACTTGTAAAGTAAGATTGAAAAAATAAAATCACAGATTGCTCCCTAGTACAATTTTTATTGTGATATTTCCATTCTTTTTTTTTATATATATATAAAATTTATTGACAAATTGGTTTCCATACAACACCCAGTGCTCATCCCAAAAGGTGCCCTCCTCAATACCCATCACCCACCCTCCCCTCCCTTCCACCCCCCATCAACCCTCAGTTTGTTCTCAGTTTTTAACAGTCTCTTATGCTTTGGCTCTCTCCCACTCTAACCTCTTTTTTTTTTTTCCATTCTTAATCACATTCAATTACCTAATATTTGTTCTTATGCTTTGTTAGTAAAATGTCATTTTGTCAGACCCACTTTTAAATTTTACAATGGTCTATTATATTTTGACCCACAGTCATATATATATTACTTTTATTTTTATTTATTAATATAATTTTATTATATATTATAATATTTATACCTATATAGTCTGTGAGTTCCTTGATGGCAGAGATCATGTATTTGTACTTCTCCATACCAACTTATTTCCCAGAATATGTTATTCGATAAACTTTTATTGAATTGAGTCCAAAGTCATTTCCTACAATAAAATAATTTTGAAAATAGATGGTTTAACACACTTTATTGCCAAAATATGGGAGTGGTTCCTTCCAAAAATATCATAAACTGTGATACGAATTCCTCTCTTTGGTCAGTGTCTGGGATTGGCTGAAGGTTTTTAGGCTTCATGAAATTAGGTAGATTTTAAGGTAATAAATAGTTCATCTGCTCTCTGGGCAGCGCTCCTAGATCACTCCTGAAGAATTCTTTTTCTCTCTCAAACCACTGGTCATTCCTTCCATCCCTTTTGTTTTCACTCAGAAATCTTTGGGGATTGAATTATTTAGTGTGTGTTTGTGTGTATTATTAATAGAACTAGATGAAAGCATTACTATTTCCAGAGCCCACTGAAGCTTTATGGCTATCTCTTTGCATGCTAATGCTCAGCTTGCCAATGTTGAGGTTGATGTGCTGTTTCTATCTATATGGTGTCTGTGTATACAAACACACTCTAACATGGAATTAATCCTTATTTAATGAATGACAGCCTCTGAACATTTCTTTAACAAGAAAATACTAGAGAGGGTAAATCAGTTTTCATATAATTTCCAATGTTGTTTTATAAGCCCCTTTGTCATCCCCATTCCTTTGCATTATTACTTGTCTCTCAGTCTTCCCCTCTAAAATCAAAGCTGCATGAGGTGAGGAACCATTTCTTGTTCCTATGAGCATATATCACTATATATGATATATAGCATATGTCAGATGCCTAAAAGACCTTTGCGGAGCAAATGAATAAATAAATGGAAAAAAAAATAAGTGAATGAAGAAATAAGTGAATATTTGTCCAGGATTTCCAGGGGTACCACAAATATGAATCTTCACTCCCTTTCAAATATCTAGTGAAGTACATAAAACGTACCACAAAGTCTAGTTCCTGACAGGTACAGCAATAGTTGACATTTGTAATTCTTTGATATTAAAGGTCCTTGTCCCAATTCCAATTTTACTAAAAACAAAACAAGACTGAACACAACAGATATAAGGATATAAAAAGTGGACAAAGGAAAGGAACACAATCCAGTGAAAAAATGAGTGATATCTTTAAATCATCTTTATAATAAAGTGCAAATTAGAAAACCACATTAAATGCTAATATTCATGAACTTTCTCTTGGATCTGCTTTTGCAAAGACACTGGGATTACTGTGGGGAAGTGCATAAGTCCCTTACTCAGTTTGCTTTACCTCTTTTCCACCTGACAGTAAATGCAATGTTTTCCATAAAGTGTATACAAAAATACACAGGTAATCTATTTATTTTATTTTTATTTATTTTTAAGATTATAAAGAAATTTTTCTTAAAATTCTTGTTTTTCATAAATAACCAAAAGATACTACTGAAAATTTTAATCAGTTTTTAACTTTTGGCAAAGGTCACATAGATCTCCCAAGAATTGGATTAAAACTGTGGATCTTCTTCCCAGACAAATGCATATGAAGTCAAATACATAAAATTTAAATAGTAAGGCAGCTTATAAATTTTCTGAACTCCATCCTTAGACTCCCTGGTGACCATGGACTCTTAGGTTAAGATCTCACTGGCTGGAGGATCTTATGATGTAATGATGGTATTGATCATGATATATCAATAATAATATGGGGGTATGTATGAGATAGAATCAAGAAATTTTGCCTGAAGGAGAAGAAGGGTAGACTTGATGACTTTGGAATTCTTTTGGGATTACAGAATTTGGTCATTTGGTGATGTCCATGATAACCACAGGAAAAAGAATGACAATGGAGAAGACTTGGACTTATGACTGGTTATTACATCCCCCTTCACTTTCACTTCACTCCTTCCTACTGAAACTCTTAGGAAGCAAAAGTTCCCCCCAAAAGCCTGCTACCACTTTCCTAAACATATCCTTCAAAGCTTCCTTGACTCGCTCATTGCGTAAGGCATAGATGAATGGATTCATCAGTGGTGTCACAAATGTTGTTACCACTGTCACTGCCCAGTTAGTATCCACAGAGCCACTCTGTGATGGTCGCACATAAAGAAAAATGGCACTTCCATAGAAGAGGGTCACCACCATCAAGTGGGAGGTACAGGTAGAGAAGGCCCTCTGTCGGCCTGAAACAGAGGGGATGCGCAGGACAGCCAGAACTATGTGACCATAGGACACAGCAGTAATCATCAGTGAGGATATAATGACGAGAAAGGCCAGTACAAAATCTGTTTCCTCCAGCTTCTCGGTGTCGGTGCATGCCAGGCGGAGCAGTGGACCACTATCACAGAAGAAGTGCTGCACCATGGCGTCCTGTTCACAGAAAGGAAGTAAGGCCACAGCCACTGTGGGGCCAAGCACAGGGAAAAGTCCCCCCATCCAGCAGGCCAAGGTCACCCGAAAGCACACAGTGCCATTCATGAGCAACGGGTAGTGCAGAGGGTGACAGATGGCCAGGTAGCGATCCACAGACATGGCAGCCAACAGCAGGAACTCCGAGGCCCCAAGAAAGAAGTAGAAATAGAACTGGGTAATACATGCAGCAAAGGAAATAGTGTGTTGCCTTGATAGGAAATTGCTCAGCATCTTGGGAATGATGACAGAAGTGAGCAAGATCTCTAGGCAGGACAAGTTACCCAGAAAGAAGTACATAGGAGTCTGCAGGCGAGTGTCAGCTCCTACCACTCCAACAATCAACACGTTGCCTGTTAGAGTCAGCAGATAGACGAGAAGGAAGACAGAAAACAGTTCTGCTTTTGTGCTGTTGAGATTTGGGAAACCTTCCAGGATGAACTCTGTAACACCAATGCTCTGGTTCCCCCCAGGAACCATTATCTTTCCCACCTGTGCAACAACATGAACATGATTGTGGTGAGGACACGTCATCTCCAGAACAATCCTGAAACTTATTTTATCGTGATATGGCACACACTTCCCCACTTTCTCCAACCACTGTTAATATCTGAAGAACCTGAGGTCCTCATCTAATTACTTTTAAAGCTGGAGAAGATTTTCCAGAAAGGGTGGCAAAAACTTAGATATGAAAATGCCAGGAGTCTCCTTCTCAGATCTTAAATAGTGATGCCCCATTGTTATAATACTGATATCATTGAGTATATGAGTTGGACAAAAATATCAAAAACTTATTTCATGAAGAATATGATTCCCATTCTACCAGGATCAGGACTTGAGCCAGACTGCCTGGTTTTGAATTCCATTATCTCCATTTACTAGCCGAGTAGCCTCAGAAAAGTTACTTAACCACTTCTGCGCTCCTCAATTGTAAACCGCTAAAAGAAGCAAGTTAAATGAGAGTGCAAAGGATTCAAAAGAGTTTCTAGATCTTAGTCGACAAACACTGTGGTATAGAAACCCCTGTAAGTTAGGGCACCAGACTCTAGGCTTGACTTGCCATTTGCCTTGGAAGGCGTTCAATGCATCCACCTCATTTGTCCTTGAACTGTTCAGCTATGAAATGAGTCATAGGAATCTAGGTCATTAGTACATCTATTACATAAAATTACCCTTTTTGTGGAGAATTTCCACAGCAACCCAAGGGTCTAACTGAAAGCTTGTCATAAAATGCTTGCCTATCTAAAGCAAGTTATGGCATAATTAAAAGGGAGAATAGGGCTAAACTACATTGAATCATCCAGTCAGGTTTCCACATCTATTTATTCAAGCTAAGTATTCTGGATAATATTAGGATGAATTTCTTATGCTTTTCCAGTCCATGATACTAATCCAAAGGCCTTTCACAAACTTGGGCTCTATTAGATGGCTTGTCAGAGACAGAACTAGGAATCCCTGAAAATCACTCATGAAATCAGAAATTAAGTCCTTGCCATCTGACTCAAGTCCTTCTAGTTTTGAAGACCACCAACAGTTGTAAGGACCAAATCAATGATATTCTGAAAGTGTTTTTAAAACGCCTCAGTTATTAGGAGAATACTGATCCCCTTTAGCCATGCAAAGCATGAGACTTGACCTTAAGGCCTTGATTCTCAGCCCTACTATTCTCTGGCACACCGCAGCAGTCCTTGCTCCTAGCAAACAGGAACCTCTTTACTTACAGTGTCTCAATTGTGGGTCCTACCTGAGCAGAAAAATATTTGTGCCTTTTCTCTAGGATAAAGCAATTCTGTGGTCTTTCTCCTTAAGGATTCCATTCAGAGCCTCATCTCCCTCCAGCTTCTATAGAAATTGCCTTACTATCAGTAAAATCATTCAACTCTTGCTCTGTATTGATTATATATCGGATGCTATATGTGGTGATTCAGAAATAAAGGAGATGTTGTCACTACTCTCATGTAGCTCACTGCCTAATGAGAATGATGGAAAAGTTAATATGTGTCACAGGTGGAATGTCACAGGTAAGAATAGGGTCTAAGGGGGCACATGGGGAAAAAAATCCAAACTGAGACTTTAGAGAGATAGGAAGTATTTTGGAGAAAGGTGATGCCTAAAATAAATACTAAAAAGTGAGTATGGATTTGATAGGAGAGAAAGGAGATTTTTTAAAGAAAAGGGCGGCATGTGAACATAGTACATCTGGGCCAAAGCACAGGACATAATGCATGGAGTGCAATGAGATAGAACCGGTCACCTCAAAGGGGACTCTTTCTGGCTCTCTGTGAAAATATTTCCACTGAACCAAACCTAACTATACCTTAAGTAAGAGGAAGATGAGTCGCAACCTTAAATGTGGAAGGAGTCCCTCCTACCTACCCCTGAATGTCCTTGATGTTTCCATGAGGGTGGGGATCACCTTGTAAGGATTCTCTTTCCGTTTTTATGACCCAATGGTCAGCTCCACCCTGGTCCTTTTCATACCCTGTAGTGTGAGGCTAACCATAGCCTAGAGTTCCTAAGGATGGGCAAAGCATTTGGGAAAACAGGCAGCAGTTAGATAATCTGCCTCTTCTCTTGTGTTTTCCTCTTGGGCATAATTCCTCCGATGCTATTCTTCTGCCTTGCAAACAAAGGGGCTTTCTGATCCTGAGGTGGCTGCATCACACTTGTCCCTTTGTATGGCCATGTACAGGTCAGCCATCAGGGCCCACCTTTCCCTCCTTGTAAAAAGAGTGCCTTCTACAATGTGATCACTGTCTTAGGCTTAAACAGGCACACTTCAAGTGAAGGACCATGATCTCACAATGCTCCAAGGTATGGTACTCTAGAATAACATGGGGTTGGAAGGCAAAGGGTGGATATGGAGGGGTCAAATCGTTCATCTAGCTATGAAAGGACTTACTGCACTTACCTATAGTTCTTTTCATTTCCAATAGTTGAAAAATGTTCCATCTAAAGTTGAAAGATGTTCCATCTTTTTTGCTGATGCATTTATGCACAGTAAATTTTCCTGTTCTACAATGCATCCTCCCTAAATCCTGGCATTAGTCTAAGTGCAAAGAAGGAAAAGCCTGAAGACTTGTTTCTAACTAACCCCTGTATTGTAGGACAGAATCCTTTGTGCATAACTTCAGTTTCCAATGGAGATGTCCTAAAATGAGGATTGATTAATCCAGACATTGGGAGCCTGGTTAGCAGCAGTACCTGCTAGAGAATTGAGACCCAAGTGTTGAGGTAAAACCATGAGAGAGAACGAGAAAATAATTCTAAGAAGACCCAAGGGAGATATGCAATTCAATGGAAATTTTCCAGACTCCATTACTGATAAATCTGAAAAAGAGGCTGATCCTTCATCCAACAAGAGGTGACTGGGAATGTTTCTGCCTCTATCTGCCAACCCCCTCAAGCCCAGCAGCCCCAAAAGGCTTGGGGCAATACAGTGGGAATGAGAGAAAAAATTGAGTCAGACCAAGTGCAGAAGACCATAGTCATCATCCAACTTTCTTCTGCATGGCACTTAGGGGAAATGTTTACTCCCCAGGTAACACAGACATTGTGTCTTCTCCCTGAGGACTTAAAGTGATATTGGGAATCCCTACCCTTGATTCTGGGTTGGCAAGTGATAGGAGCCTTCAGGGTATAATAAGATAGGGAAAGATTCCTCATATCATTTCTATCTTCTTCTGCTTCTCCCAGTCTTTTACTTTGTCCTCTGGTAATATATACCATACCACACACCCAAACAATGTTTAGAATTCTGGACTGTTGTTCACATTTTTTTTTTCATTTGTGTCTACTCTATGCCCCTGGCTGAAAACTTGACTAACTCCTATTCATACTCCATGTACTCTGGTGCATATCAGTTCTTCTGAGAATCTTCTCCTGCCCACCACTCCCTATCCCACCACTCTGCCTGCTCTCCAACCTGAATTGGGGCACGTTCTGCTGACCTCTCTCTCAATACTTAACCCATTGTATTTCTGCTTTCTCATCTGCATCCCCTGTTAGACTCTGAATTCCTAGGTAGGAATTATATTTTTTTTAATTTTTTAAAAACATTTATTCATTTTTTGAGAGACAGGGAGAAACAGACAGAGTATGAGCAGGGGAGGGGCAGAGAGAGAGGGAGACACAGAATCCAAAGCAGGCTCCAGGCTCTGAGCTATCAGCACAGAGCCTGACGTGGGGCTCGACTTCAGGAACTGCGAGATCATGACCTGAGCCAAAGTCAGACATTCAACTAACAGAGCCACACAGGCGCCCCAGGAATTATATTTTGATCTCTGTATTTCTAGCACCAAGCACAGTGCCTGGCACACATTAGGTGCTCAATAATGGTATGTGAACTAAACTGCTCTGAACCCCAAACTTGAGAGCAGCAGCTCTTGCAACTCTATGTCAAAAAATAAGTTATAGCAAAATGATATATCTGGGATTTGCTTCCAAATAAAGTGATTGGGGGGGGGTAGGTAAAATTAGCTTCGCCCTGAATTGGTAATTCATGGAACTGTGCATTGGCTACACCGTGATTCATTATATTATTCTATTTTTAGTATGCTTGAAATTTTTTATAATAAAAAAGCCTCAGAAATATGACAATCACATCTCTAAAGAAAATTCTAAGTTTTTGGAAATTAATTAAAAATTAATGTCAGAAATACTTTCTTAAAGATAGCAACTCTAATTCCACAAAATTAGCCAAGTAGCCACTGGGGAATATCAAATACCATGTGGGCTACTCAGAGCCAGAAAATGTAAAACTATAATGAACTACTAACTCCAAGAGGAATTCAAGTCTCTCAGCAACACCCTGTTTTCTGATCCAAAAATAATGGAGGCAATGCCAAAACACACACATAGAGAATCATAGTTCAGAATCGGGAGACTGGATTAAAATACTACACTGAATGCAGAAACCTATCTTTCTCACTATGACAAGTTCCTTAAAATGAAATAAAAATTATGTTTTCTCTTCTTCTTTTTCTTGCCTTTTCATTTTTTAAAAGGGTAACTACATAACAACATTAAAAAAAACAAGGCAGAGTGCCACTACCAAATGTTTATGTAAAAAGAAATTCTAGGAGAAAAAAACATGGTAGATAATTGAATTAAGAACGGATAAATACAATGCAAATCTAAAATACAAACAGGAGATAACCACTCCATAGTCCTTAATTGATACATTTTAACTGACCCTCAAATATCACCTGGCTTTGAATATAGCCACAGTGGAAAGAGAAGGATAAAACAGGACAAGTGGCTTTAGAGGAAACACGTACTTAAAAGTAGAAAAAAAAAATCTTTAATTTTTCAAATTTGAAAAAGGCATAAATCTACATCTACTCCTTCCTGAAGCCCCACTAAAACCATAGCATGGAAAAGGAAACAGTAGCGACACCATTTCAGAAGAAGAAAAGCAGATAATTTAGCAGTGGCTGACATGAAAAGATTTGTCAAAAAAGATGAATTCTCTTCAAGCAGTGAGAAAAAACAAAAATCGGTTCAATTTATTCCAGACTCCCTCTCTTTTTGGAAGTGGAGTGAGTGGAAGGCTAAATTAAGAATTGGATGAAAAATGTTTAAGAAGCAGTTTGGGTCTACATACCTTCTCTACTACCCATGCTAATTGTCATCCCCCTCATTCCCAGCAAGAGACTGGATGGTTTGTCTCTGGAACAGGTAAAGCAGAAGGTCTTATACCTTTGAAACTAGGGGATTAAATAAATTATGTGTACTGGTTACTGTGATGTCTGTTTTAGATGCCACATATTTAGCAGTTAGATAAGAAACTGAAGAATTTTCTTTTTTTAAATCAATTTCTTTGTTGACCTTTCTTTTTGTATCTCAGTCTCTTTTTCAAGGCTCATTTTCATTTTTTCCCCCTTAAATCAGAAACGAGACAAGGATGACCACTTTCTTCATTTCTATTCAATATTGAACTAGAAATTCCAGCCAGGGCATTTAGGCAAATAGAATAGAAAGGAATGCTATGCAATGAAATGACACAAGATGAGATGAAACAAAACAAAACAATATAATATATACAGTGCATCCAAATTGGAAAGGAAGAAATTAAAACTATCTCTACTGGGAGATTTTATGATATTTATATAGAAAATCCTAAGGAATCCACACACATATTCACACAAAAATTAGAGCAAATAAATGAATTCAGCAATGCTGTAGGTATCAAAGTCAACATACAAAAATCATTTGTAAAAAAAAAAAATCATTTGTATTTCTATACACTAACAATAAATAATCCAATTAAATTGAGAAAACAATTCTACCATTTACAATAGCATAATAACGAATAAAATACTTAGAAACAAATTTAACCAAGGAGATGTAGGACTTGTACACTAAAAATTAAACATATTGTTGAGAGAAATTTAAGTATCCCTAATTAAATGGAAAGACATCCCATGTTCATGGTTTAAAAGACTTAATACAGTTGACCCTTGAACAACACTGGGGTTAGGGATACTGACCCTCCTGCACAGTCGAAAATCCAAGTATAATTTTTGAGTCTCTAAAAACTTAACTGCTAATAGCATACTGTTAACCTGAAGCCTGACTAATAACATACACAGTCAATTAACACACATTTTATATGTTATATGTATTTTTATATGCTATATTTACAATAGAGTAAGCAAAAGAAAATGTTATTAATAAAGTTATAAGGGGCACCTGACTGGCTCAGTTGGTAGAGCATGTGACTCTTGATGTCAGGGTTGTGAGTTCAAGCCCCATGTTCAGAGTAGAGATTACTTAAAAATTTTTTAAAAATTAAAAAAAAAGTCATAGGGAAAAGAAAAAACACTTACAGTACTGTACTTTGTTTTTTTTTTTTTAATCTGAATATAAATGGACCTATGCAGTTGAAGGATCAACTGCATTGTTAAGATGGCATTACTAACCGAAGTAATCTATAGATTCAACGCAATCCTTATCAAAACCTCAACTGCATTTTTTTTTCCAGAAATGGACATGCTGATTCTAAAATTCTTATGGGGTTTCAAGAGACCCCAACTAGCCAAGCCAGTATTGAAAAATAAAAATAAAGTTGGAGGATTCACATTTCCTGATTTAAATTTTTTTTTTTTAACGTTTATTTTTGAGACAGAGAGAGACTGAGCACGAATGGGGGAGGGTCAGAGAGAGGGAGACACAGAATCTGAAACAGGCTCCAGGCTCTGAGCTGTCAGCACAAAGCCCAAGGCGGGGCTCGAACTCACGGACCTCGAGATCATGACCTGAGCCGAAGTCAGCTGCTTAACCGACTGAGCCACCTAGGCGCCCCCACATTTCCTGATTTTAAAATCATCTACAAAGCTACAGCACTCAAAACAGTATGGTACTGGCATAAGGACAGATATATATGTGTGTGTATATAGATAGATAGATAGATCAATGGAATAGAATTGAGAGTCTAAAATTAATCCATACATCTATAGTCAAGAGTGCCAGGGTGCCTGGGAGGCCTAGTCAGTTGAATATCTGACTCTTGATTTGGGCTCAGGTCATGATTCTCTCTCCCTCTCCTTCTGCCACTCCGCAGCTTGTGCATCTGCATTCGTTCTCTCTCAAAATAAATAAATAAACATTAAAAAAAAAAAAAGAGTGCCAAGACTACTTAATGAGAGAAGAAAAGTCTTTTAACAAATGGTGCTAGAACAATTAGTTATTTAATTGCTGCAAAAGAATGAAGAATGAAGTTGGACTTTTAGCTCACACCATGTACAAAAATTAACTCAAAATGGACCAAAGACCGAAACAAGAGAGCTAAAACTGTAAAACTGCTAAAAGAAAACATAAGGGTAAATCTTCATGACCTTGGTTTGGCAACAGACTCTCAGACGTAACACCAAAAGCACCAGTATCAAAATTTTTAAAAAATAGATCTATTGTACTTCAGCAAAAATAAACACTTTTTAAAAAATAATCTCTACACCCAAAATGGGGCTCAAATTCACAACCCTAAGATCAAGAGTCACATGTGGGGTGCCTGGGTGGCTCAGTCAGTTAAGCATCTGACTTTGGCTCAGGTCATGATCTCATGGTTTGTGAGTTTGAGCCCTTATCGGGCTCTGTGCTGACAGCTCTGAGCCTGGAGTCTGTTTCAGATTCTGTGTGTGTGTCTGTCTCCCTGCCCCTCCCCTGCTCACTCTCTGTCTCTCAAAAATAAATAAATGCTAAAAAAAAAAAAAAAAAAAAAGTCACATGCTTTACTGACTGAGCCAGCCAGGTGCCCCAACAATAAAGACTTTTGAATATCAAACAACATCATCAAGAAACTAATGCCCTTGAAATATAGTAAATTTTCAGGGATTATTTTGGCAATTTTTCTGTCTCCATTTTTCCTCTCTTCTTTTATCAACTGGAAATACAGCCTCCTTTACTGATCCTCAAATGTTCTTACCTTTTCTATCTTATTCTCTATTAGTAAGTATTTGCTTTACTTGCCTTTATGTTATGGCACATTTTTAAATCTATCATATTTTTTAATTCATATAATTCTTTTTTGTTTGGTTTGGTTTTGCAAAACTTTTCTGTCTTATGATTGTAACATATTCTCTCTGAGAACATTAATGACATTTAAAAAAATTTTTTTAACGTTTATTTATTATTGAGAGACAGAGAGAGACAGAGCATGATCATGGGAGGTGCAGAGAGAGGAGGAGACACAGAATTCGAAGGAGGCTCCAGGCTCCAAGCCATCAGCACAAAGCCCGACGCGGAGCTCGAGCCCACAAACCGAGTGAGATCATAACCTGTGCCGAAGTCAGACTTCCAACCTACCGACCGAGCCACCCAGGCGCCCCTGTGACATTTTTTTTTTTTTAACGTTTATTCACTTTGGAGAGATGGAGAGACAGAGTATGAGTAGGGGAGGGGCAGAGAGAGGGAGACACCAAATCCAAAGCAGGCTCTAGGCTCTGAGCTGTCAGCACAGAGCCTGACGCTGGGCTGGAACTCACAAATTGTGAGATCATAACCTGAGCTGAGGTCAGACGCTTAACCATCTGAGCCACCCAGGCACCCTGTTAATGACACTTTCAAATTATCAGGGCATCTGGCAAGTTTAGTTGAGCATGTGACTCTTGATGTACGTTGCATGTAGAGCTTACTTAAAAACAAAATCTTTAAGAAAAAAATTTTTAAGTAAAATTATCTTCTCCCTATATGGTCACTGCTTCCTCCAAGTTATCTTCTCTCGCTTACTTGTTTCAGACAAATAAAATCACATTAGATGATTTTTTTCCAATAATTGGCTGATCCTTGGTTAAATGTTTATATTAAGAGAGGGAAACTAAGTAGCTATTTGGAAGCTCTGAGTGCATGGATGGTACTTGATAATTCTCAGCCTCACTCTATGGTGATACCACTGGCTTGTATCTTAGGAAGCACCTATGCCAGTATCTTCATACTTTTCCTTTTGGACTTGTCAGATAATGCAAAGAAAATTCTTCAGTTTCGTATCTAACTGCTAAATATGTGGCATCTAAAACAGACATCACAGTAACCAGTATATATAATTTATTTAATCCCCTAGTTTCAAAGGTAAAAGACTTTCTGCTTTACCTACCTGTTCCAGAGACAAACCATCCAGTCTCTTGCTGGGAGTGAGAAGGATGACAACTAGCCTGGGTAATAAAGAAGGCCTCAGCTTCTTAAGACCACATGTGACCCATGTTCTCCACCAATCACACCTGACAGGACAAGAAGTCCCTAACCCTTACCAGAAGCCTTCATGTTCCGAAGCAATAATGTTTGTGAATATTCCACCAAGGGAGAGTCATCTCTTTCATGAATGTGTGGACTCTTTCCCTTTGATCCCCAGAGGACAACATGGTCTCTGAAGTTGAAGTTCAGCCTCCTTAACCTCCCACATAGGAACTATAATATGTTCCCTAAGCTGTTACGCAGGAATCCAGGTGGATGTGCCTAGCAGGGATTCTAGGGGAAGGTTTGATTGACTCAAAGCAGTCTATCCCCATTGAGACTTACAAGGTTGCCACCATGGAGGTCTTACGTTCCTAGAGGGAGCGTGATCACTGTGGCCTGCTGATTCCCAGTTTCCTGTAGGAGTCTTGCCTGACAGGCCAGGGTTTCTTTCAGACCAAGCTGTCTCTCTGTGCTCTAAATTTGGAGTTGGAATTGTTTGCACATGGTGGGCAAGTATTTGAGTTGGGTTTTCTCCATCGTAACTTGCTCTGAATCTCAATTTTAGCACCTCTCCCAAATGGTGCTGGTAAAGAGGCTGTGTTCTCAGGAGTTAGGGCTGAGTTGTGCATTAACTGCCAGAGACTTTAAGCTTCTTAACACCTTCTTGCTGGGTTTGACAGGAGTAAGCTCCTTCCTTACTGAAAAGGATTTTGCAATTTAGGATTTTGGCTAGGAAAAAAAAAGAATCATTCTAGTGCTCTCCTTGCTGTACTGATATAAGCTGATTTTGGTGGACCACAGTCTGGGTCATAAAATACATGTTTACAATTTTAAAAGAATAGAAACTATGTAATTCTCTCAGACCACAATGGAATTAAACCAGAAAGCAATAATACAAAGATAGCTGGAAAATCCCCAAATATTTGTAGATTAGACAACACACTTCCAAGTGACTCATGGGTCAAAAAAGAAACATGAAAGGACGTTTTAAAATATTTTGAACTAGGGGAGCCTGGGTAGCTCAGTCGGTTGAGTGTCCAACTCTTGATTTTGGCTTAGGTCATGAGCCCAGGGTTGTGGGATCAGTCCCAGCACTGGGCTCTGCACGGAGCATGGGAACCTGCTTAAGATTCTCTCTCCCTCTGCCCCTCTCCCCTGCTCACACTCTCTCTCTAAAAAAAAAAAACAAATAAAATATCTTTAACTGAATTAAAATGAAAACACAGCTTGTCAAAAAGTGTTGAATGCAGAAAACACAATGATTAGGGGAAAATTTATTACATTGAATACACATATTAGGAAAGAAGAAAGATCTAAAATCAGTAATCTAGGCTTCCATCTTAGGAAACTAGAAGAAGAGGAAATTAGATCCAAATAAGCAGAAGAAAAGAAATAATAATAATTAGAACAAATATCAATGAAATTGAAAACAGGAAATTAGTAGAGAAAACCAGTGAAAACAAAGGCTGGTTCTTTGAAAAGATCAGTAACATTTATAAACTTCTAAATAAGCTAAACTATTTAGTGAAATATAAATTGAAAAGATGCAAATTACTAGAAAGAAAGAAAGAAAGAGAAAAGACACAGATTATTAATGTCAGAAATGAAATAGAGGTATTCACTACTGATCTCATGGACGTTAAAAGGATTATAGGGGAATATTATTAATAATTCTATGCCTGTAAATCTGATAACTTAGGTGAAATAGGCCAAATCCTTAACAGACACATTTTACCAAAACTCACACAAGGAGAAGTAGGTCTTGTGATTAGGCCTTTCTATATTAAAGAAATTGAATCAAAAATTTATAACCTTCTAAAAAAAAAAAAGCACCATTCCTGGATGGTTTCACTGGTGAGTTCTATCAGACATTTAAGAAAGAAATGATACCAGTTTTCTACAATCTCTTATAGAAGTTAGAAACAGAAGGAATACTTCCTAGTCGTTCCATGAGGCCAAAATTACCCTAATATGAAAACCAGACAAAAACAATAAAGGAAAATTACCGACCAATATCTCTCATGAACACAGATATAAAAATCTTCAACACAATTATCAAATCAAATCCAACAATGTATTTTACACCATGACCAAGTGGGATTTATTATAGATATGAAGATTTAACATCAAAAAACCAATTAATGTAATCCATTACATCAACAGCCTAAAGAGGAAATATCATATAATCATATCAGTTGATATAGAAAAAGCATCTGACATATCCATCATTCATTCATGACAAAAATGCTCAGTAAACTAAGAATAGAGGGGAACTTTCTCAACTCGATGAAGAATATCTACAAAAAACCTATAGCTAATATCATACTTAACTGTGAGGAACTAGATGCTTTCCCCCTAACATCAAGAACAAAAACAATGATATCCTCTTTCATCACTCATATTCAGCATCATACTGGAAGTCCTAGCTAATGCAGACAATAAGATAAAGGTATACAGATAGAGAAGGGAGAAATAAAACTGTCTTTGTGCACTGATGATATAATTGTTTATATAGAAATTTCCAAATGGACCAAAAAACCGTCCTCTTGTAATTACTAAGTAATTATAGCACAATTACAGGTTTAATACCTAAGTCAGTTGTTTTCCTCTATAGCAGCTAGTATATAGGAACAGTTGGGATTTGAAATTTAATGGGCTCTGGGGTGGCTCAGTTGGTAGAGCGGCTGACTTCAGCTCAGGTCATGATCTCACAGTTCATGAGTCCCAGTCCCTTGTTGAGCTCTGCGCTGACAGCTCGGACAGAGCCTGGAGCCTGCTTTGGGTTCTGTGTCTCCCTCTCTCTCTGCCCCTCCCCTGCTCGCTCTCTCTCTCTCTCTCTCTCTCTCAAAAATAATAATAAAACGTTAAAAAGAAATTTAAAACACAGTATCATTTATATCAGCACAACAAAAAATAAATCTTTAGGTATAATTCTAACAAAATATGTATAGGGGAAAGGGTTAAGATGGAGGAGGAGTAGAGCAACCCTAAGCTTGCCTCCTCTCCGAACAGCTAGATAAATATCAAATCATTCTGCACACCTAAGAAATTGATTGGAAGTCTTAGAGAGCAAAGCTGCATGTCTACAAACAGGAAGATCACTGCGGAACGTAGGAATTGAGGAGAGTTGATTTGTGGGAGAAAAGAGCCATGGGAGCAGAGTGGGGAGGGAGCCCTGACCTTAGAGAGGTGAGCTAGAGAGAAAGAGAGAAAGACTAACAAAATATGTATAAGATCTGTATGAGGAAAACTACAAAATGCTGATGAAAAAATCAAAGAAGAATTAAAGGAGAGATATTTTATGTACATGGGTCTTCCTAGACTCAATATTGTTAAGATGTCAGTTCTTCTGAACTTGACCTATAGAATCAACACAATCCCAATAAAAATCCCAGCAAATTTTGTGGTATCAAAAACTTAAAGTTTATATGGAAAGGCCCACAATTCACATGACACTGAAGATCAATGTTGGAAGACTGACACTACCCAACTTTAAGACTTACTACACAGCTACAGTGATCAACACACTAATGGAATTGGCAAGAGAACAGACAAACAGATCAATGGATTAGAATAAAAAACTCAGAAATAGACCTACATAAATATAAGATTAGAAGAAGGCTACTTTGAAGAAGTAGCAAGGGCAATTCAATGGAGAAAAGGGGACTGTCTTGGGGTACCTGGCTGGCTCAGTCGGAAGGGCATGCAATTCTTGATCTTGGGATCATCATTGGGTGTAGAGATAACTAAAAATATAAATGAATACACTTTAAAAAAGAGAGAGAGAGAGAGAGAAAGGGGATAGTCTTTTCAACAAATGGTGCTCAACTAGACATCCACATACCAAAAGAAAAAAAAAAAGCCTCTAGACACAGATCTTACACCTTTCACAAAAAGGAACTCAAAAGAGATCATAGACTTAAATGTAAAATGCAAAATAAAATTTCCAGAATATAGCATAGGAAAAAAATCCAAATTACCTTTCATTTGGCACTGGGTCTTTTAATACAACCCAGAAAGCAGATTATGAAGAAAATACTGATACATTGGACTTCATTAAAATTGAAAGCTTTAGCTCTGTGAAAGACACTGTTAGAAGGATGAAAACACAAGCCACAGACTAGGAGAAAATATTTGCAAAACATATGTGTGGTAAAGAACTTGTATCCAAAACATAAAATGAACTCTTAAAACTCAACAATAAAATAACAAGCAGCCTAGTTTTAAAAATGGGTAAAAGATCTGAACACACATCTCACCAAAGAAGACACGCAGATGGCAAATAAGCATATGAAAAAGCATCACACATCATTAGGAATTGCAAATTAAAACAATGAGATACCCTACATACCTAGTAGAATGGCTGAAATCCAAAACACTGACAACACCAAATGCTGACAAGAGTGTGCAGTAATAGGAATAGCAATTAGTAATAGGAATAGGAATAGCAATTCATTGCTGGCAGGGATAAAAAGGATACAGCCACTTTGGAAGACAGTTTGTCAGTTTCTTACACAGCTCAACATAGACTTACCATATGATCCAGCAATCATGCTCCTATGTATTTACCCAAATGAGTTGAAAACTATGACTACACAAAAATCTGCACATGAATATTTATAGTAGCTTTATGCATAACTGCCAAAACTTAGAATCCACCAAGATATCCTTCAGTAGATGAAGGGATAAATAAACTGGGATTCTTCCAGATAAATCCATCAGTGCTAAAAAAGAAATGAGCTATCAATCTATAAAAAGACATGGAGGGAAACTTAAATGCATATTGCTAAGTAAGGGAAACTAGTCTAAAAAGGATACTGTGTAATTATAACAATATGATATTCTAGAAAAGGCAAAACTATTGGAAAAGTAAAAAGGTCAGTGGTCGGTTTCCTGGCTGGCTCAGTCAGTAGAGCATGTGACACTCGATCTCAAGGTTGTGAGTTCAAACCCCATGTTGGGTATGTAGATTACTTAAAAATCTTAAAGAAAAAAAAAAATCAGAGGTTTACAAGGGAGGGATGAATAAGTGGGGCACAAGGCATTTGGGGGGCAGAAAAACTACTCTGTATGTTACTGTAATGATGGATACATGAAATTATGCGTTTCTCAAATCGATACAACACAAAGAGTAATGTCTATAGACTTTAGTTATATATCAATGTATCAATATTGGTTCATTGATTATAACAAATGTATTACATTAATGCAACATTTTAATAATAGGGGAAACATGAGGAGTATGGTGACTTGTAATTTCTATGCAATTTTTCCGTAAACCTAAAACTGCTCTAAAAAGTAGTCTAATGACTTTTTAAGAGATTCTTAAGGCTCCAATATCTAACAACATAAATTAAAGGTGGAGGAAAAACTAAGTTTCCAGACTTTACTGTCATGTATTGGGTTGTAAAGTGATATTTATTTTTTAATTGCCTATCTTTAGAATATCATACTTGAATTATGTATGGGATATCAATGACCTCATATAACTTAAAATACCCTTCAGATCATGCAATTCCTTCTGATTTTTGACTATCTAGAAATAGTAGCACTTGCGTGTTATTGACTTTTGAGCTATTGAAAACTATAAGATAGTTCTTTAATATGTGAAATCTGAACACCTTTGGCTCCATAATAGTTGAAAATTTTGATTCATGTAATTTCAAGTTTTTAAACAGCTATAGTTTGAGAGTTTGTTAAAGATAGTGAAATAGTTTGTGTTTCTCTTTAGGGAAAAGGTGATAAAAGCACTTTTTTTTTTGTACGAGCATTCATCCATTTTTAAAAATAGTTGACTTTAGGGATGCTTGGGTGGCTCAATTGGTTAGTCATCTAACTTTGGCTCAGGTCGTCATCTCACTGTTCATGGGTTCAAGCCCTGCATCAGGATCTGTTCTGTCAGAGCCTGGAGCCTGCTTTGGATTCTGTGTCTACCTCTCTCTCTTTGCCCCTCCCCCTTTCATGCTCTGTCTCTCAAAAATAAATAAAAGTGTTACAAAAACATTTTTAATAAAAAAATGATTGATTTTAATATATTTTTCTTTAGATATTAAAAGTTATTTTCCTGAAGAAAGTAAATGTTTCACATAAAACCTCAAAGAAAAATTTAAGACTTTTAAAATGTTATATTTAAAACCTTTGGAACATAGATACATTGTTTGTGAAGTTTTAGGAGAACCTATTTTTTCTAATAGAATAAAAGGTCATCAAAATATTATTTCAGGAATTGCATTGCTTTAAAAACTGATGAAAAAAAAGCATTTGGGATGGGTTATCAATTGTTTTTCTTATAAATTTGTAGGCATTCTTCACATATTTGGGATGTAAATCCTTTGTTATATACACAAATACATTCTCCACTCTGTGCAGGACTATTCTTTCAACGGAATTTTTTGGTTTTTGTTTTTTTTATTTTTTTCAGTGGAATTTTTTAATTTTTTTTTCAACGTTCATTTATTTTTGGGACAGAGAGAGACAGAGCATGAACGGGGGAGGGGCAGAGAGAGAGGGAGACACAGAATCGGAAACAGGCTCCAGGCTCTGAGCCATCAGCCCAGAGCCCGACGCGGGGCTCGAACTCACGGACCGCGAGATCGTGACCTGGCTGAAGTCGGACGCTTAACCGACTGCGCCACCCAGGCGCCCCCAGTGGGATTTTTTAAATGAGATTTTACTTCTAATGTAGCCCAATTTATCATATTTATCTCTTCATATTTGTTTTTATAGGTCTTGTTTAAGAAATATTTGCCTGTCTCAAGGTCATCAAGACATTCTCTTACGTTTTTTAAAATAAGCTGTACTATTTTACACTTCACAATTGGGTTTATCATTTATCATTTTACATGTGATATGTGCTTTAATAAATCAAGATTCATTTCCCCCATTATGTTAGGTGAATGATCCATCACCATTTATTGAAAAGTCTCTTCCCTCCCCTCTCTCACTAATCTTTGTCATAAATCAGCGACCAACCATTCGTCTATTTTTCTAAACTGTACTGTTCCATTGGTATATTTGCCTATTCTATATCACTACCACTCTGACTAAATTGTGTCTTCATAATAATTATGACTACTTTCTGATACAGCAAGTCTTCTCTATTTGTTTTTCTCCAAGAGTCCATTAAACTAGTTTTGGCCCTTTGCATGCCCATATATACTTTAGAATTGTCAAGTTGCACTGCCTAAGTGTGGAATTTTTATTGGATTTTAAGATCATAGATTACTTTAAGATTTGACATTTTTATAGTATTGAGTTTTCCAGTACAGGAAAAAAAAACAGGGGCTGTCTTTCCCTTTGTGTAGCTTTCCCTTAATTCTCCAATAATATGTTGCATTTTGTGCCTGGAGATTTTTGCACATTTTAAAAGATGTGTTTCTAGGTATTTCATTGTTTGATGCTATTATAAAGGTAATCTTTTTACATTTAACATTCTAACTAGTATTATGGCATAGAAGAACGTAAGTAATCTTTGACTATTGCTTATTATTTCTAGTAATACACCTGTAGATTTTTTTCTTTGGCTTTATGCAGTGAAGATTTATTTCTCATTCATTTCACAGTCTTGTGGGCTGCAGCAGTGGCTTGGAGATCCAGGCTCCTCAATGTAAGGTCTGCACAGTCACCAAGGATGAGGAGGAGAGCACAGGGTTGGCATACGAGGACACTTATATCACTTGTGCTCACATATCTCTGGCCAGGACTGATGAGGTTAACTGCAAGGGCAGGGGAGGGGCGTGGCGGTATGTGTCATGGTGTACATGAGCCTTCACACCTCACCACAGACACCAGAGAGAAGAGAGAGGCAAGAAGAGAAGGTGTTTCAGACTATTGTCACCAAAAGCCATCCCACTAACCAAGAGGGACAAACACCTAGGAGTTCATTGATTTTCAGTTGGTGGATCTTAAATCCTACAAATGGTGTCCACAGTATTGTTACTTCATAGATTTCTTCAAATTTTCTTTTTACTCAATCATTTCTTCATTTTCATTTCTTCTAACGAAAACCTTCAGTATAATGTGAAACAGCAGATTAGTGGGCATCCTAATCGTGTTTCAGGCTCAAACAGAAATCTAACACCATTTCACCATTAAATATATTGTGAGATACAAGATACAATGAGACTTCCTTTTTGCAGAAACACTTCCTCAAACTAAGTAAATTGACTTCTATTCCTAGTTTATTTATCATTTTTACCATGACAGATATTGGATTTTATGAGACAAATTTTCTGCATCTATTTTTCTCCTTTGGTATCTTAGTGTAGTGAAGAACATTGATTTTTCTAATGTTAAATCAATCCTACTTTTATCTAATAGCTCCAGTTCTGTCAGATAAGTTATAATTTCTATATATATCACTATTTGGTTTGCTAATTTTCTGTTTACAATTTTTTATATCTATGTTTATGAATGAAACTGGCCCATGGTAATTTTCTTATGTTCTTGCTTGCTTCTGACATACAATTCACATTGGCAGCATAATATGAATTATTTCCTTATACGTGGGGAGTTTCTAGTTAATATCACTGTAGATTTCTATTTATTATCACTCCTATATTTTGGCTAAATAACCCTTCTTATCTTTGTTTTATCTCTCCGATGTCATCAAGCAGATATTTTCATGTATTTTTTTCAACTTTCAAATTTCCTCAGGGGTAGAGTTAATTTGAATATCTTATTGTGTGATTCCCAGATGCTTCCTCATTCACTTTTCATCACAGAAAACCCTGGGCTCTTTACGTGGGATATGTCATCTCTGGTTGTTATCTTAGAAGAAATTATGGGCTCTTTTTGGTCTTCCAATAAAGCAGGTCTCTAGTTATTACTCCGAGTTGTAATGATTCGTTCACAACCCTCATCTTCCTTGAACTGATGCTGCAATGCCTTAGGCCAGTTAATATTTTCACATATGCTGGGTGTCTGTCCTATGCAAAATGAATACAGCATTGCCCCAAATTTCAAGGAGCTCACTCCTAAAGAGGATGTGAAAGTATACCATCAGTATGTTGTGATAGGTGGAAAGGTGAAAGTAATCAAGGAGTACCAAAGAGACAAAGAGGAGGAGAACCAAATTGAATCTTGAGGAGCTAGGAGAAGATTGTGGTAAAAGATGATCCTGAAATGATTCAGAGATAATGGGAAGGACTTTGATAAAGGATGAGGCAGAGGGATCAAAGCAGAGTGAGAACCTTGTCATCACCTGGTGTTTGTAAGCCAGGAAACATGGTACATTTTGACTGAGTCACAGAGTTTGGGCCGAGGTGGGAATGGAGGTAATGGAATTGAATGTGCAGAAGGGGCAGAGAGAGAAGAAGAGAGACAGAATCCCAAGCAGGGTCTGCACCGTCAGTGAGGAGTGTGATGCGGGGCTTGATGTGGGGCTCCAACCCATTTGAATGGTGAGATCATTACCTGAGTCGAAGTGGGACACTTAATTCAGACGCTTAACTGACTGAGCCACCCAGGCACCCCCATTAGAATATTAAGGTGAGAGGCAGAAAAGCCCACTTGTAAAAAGAGCAATACTTGCCATCTTATGCGACAGTGTTGGCCTTCCACTGAGGGTGGGTCATGCTACAGGACAGAGGGACAGGAACTCATTTCCCCTTTTTGTGACACAGATTCTTGCCCTGTTATCTGACATACTGAGGGGGAAGTGAGGCTGCAGGGATGGGAACAGCACTCAGGAAACCAAGCCCTGCCTACGAAGAAACTGCTTGTTTTTTTATGTTTTAATCTCAAGTGTGGCTTCTCAGATTCAGTTTTTCTGCCTGGTTAAAAAAAAAAAAAAGAGGGGGGAGGGTGCCTTCTGATTCTGAGTCACTGTATTATCTCTCAAGGCTACCAACTTCTAGGATCTCACCCTCTCCTGTTTCAGAGAGTTTTATTTATTGGACAGTGCTCAATGATTTTAGTAGGCTCTGAGTTTATCTGATACGTTATCTGACATTTTTAAAGTAGGGCCCACACCCAACATGGGGCTTGAACTCACAAGCCCTGAGATCAGGAGTCCAGTGCTCTACCAACTGAGCTAGCCAGACACCCCTCTAAAAGCTACTATTTAAATAAGGAGGCTTTGCCACAAAATGCCCCAAGATATTTCAGTCTGTGTGCAATATAGGACTAGCAGGCAAAAGTGTACCTGAGAGGAAGATATCCCTTGTCCTCCATCTTGAACAGATGCCGACATTTTTCCACTCTCCTTTACACACTGATCGAAAACATATCCCACTTGAGGTCAGGTCTTAGGTTTCTCATTTATGGATTTTACATGCAAATAGTCATATATAAATATATATATTTATACATATATATACATTTATACATATATATTCATTTATACATATATATGTATATATTTTGTTTGTTTTTGTCAGTCTTGGACTACATCCTTCTTGACTGCTGGTATTAGCACAAGTGCAGAGATGGAGGAGAGTGACAAAAGCTTTGGTTTCTAATTAATCCCATTAGTGAAAAGTAAACATTTTTATTTATAACCTGTTTGGAACTATTTAGTTACCACTGGGGGTGACCTGCATTCAAGAATTATATTGATCCAGGCATCAGGAACCCAGTTAGAGGAAGTACTTGCTGAGAAAGGCTACCCAGATGGTAAAGAGATGGTGAGGTTTAAGAAAGAAAGAAGACAACTTCAAAGGATCTTTTTTTATTTTACTTTGTTTTTAAGTAATCTCTACACCCAAAGTGGGGTCTGAACTCACAACCCCAAGATCAGGAATTGCATGTGCCAACTGAGCCAGCCAGGCACCCCTCAAGAGATCTTGAATGGAAATTTCCCGATTCCCTATTCTAGTCAAATCTGAAAAAGAAGTAAAGCCTTCATTGAACATAAGATTTTTCTCTCTCGACATTAGCAATGTTTCTGCCTTTATCTGTCAGCTCACCCAAGCCAGGCAGCAACAAAAATGTATGTGCAGAGAAAGTGATAACGGGAGTGGAGGCGAATGTTGAAGTACATGAACACTATGCATTTTTCTTCTTCTTGCCATTCTGCTAGAATAACATATAGATCAAGTGATAAAGCCATGGTGCTTTCTCTATGAAGACTCAAACGGGATGTTGAGAAACCTTCCCCTTGCTTCTGGAGTGAGTAGCAATTAAAACCCAAGGGATATGATGAGATTGGGTTAAATTTCATGCATGATTATCAATACTTCATTTCTGGCTAGTCCTGGACTTGTATGTATGCTCTAGTGATATTATATACAGTTACACACAAAATCAACACTCTTCAGGTTTCTGTGTATTTTTCTAAAGCTGTTCTGTGTCCACTGAACTCACCTGATCACAGATCTAGTCTCCTGTTCTAAAAGTCAACTGACTCCAGGCCATTGGTGCTACCAGGAGACCTCTCCCATTTTTTACTCTGACCTCTACCCCAGTCTGAATTAAAACTTTCCAAGGTTAGTTTTAGTTTTAGATTTGCATGGAATGTCCTATGTACCTCTACTACAGTTTTCAGGACATTATATTTTAATTATCTGCTTCCATCTGTCTGTCCCCTACAAACACTAAACTATTTAGGGCAAGACCTATGTTTTAATCTCTCTTTCCCTAGCACAATCACAGTACTTGGGACAGATTAGGTACCTATTAAAGGGTTTGTGACTAAAACATACACAGTCTTAAGGAGTGACAGCTTTTTGAGCCAACATGACCTAGGTTCTTGAGCTAAGAGGATGTAGGATTTACTATACCCTTATTGATGAATACCTGCTTCAGTTCATATTCTCAGGGAACACTTCTCAGTAGACAGGAAAAAACAAATCTAAATGTAATGGTGGAAGTATTAGCTGAGTGCACAAAGAAGTAGAATTCTCGGGTGTCAAAGAGAGGCCAGAAATTTCATCGTTGATCCCACAATGCTAATTTCTGCATATGGTGACATTCAAACCTGAGGTCTCTTTGCCGAGAAAGAGTTATAAAATCTTCATGTAGATCACCTGTATGTGCCCAATGGTGTGAACAGAGTAGGAAAGATCACTGTTCTTATCACAAAAGCCACAAAACTCCAGAGGCAAAAAGTGCAACACAAATAAAACCTGTGTCTGTCAGGAGCAACAATCTAGACACCCACGTAAATAGGCCACTGAGAGTTATAATCATCCCTTTCAAACTACATACAAAATTACATTTGCATCCTACAAATGTCAGCTAAGGTGCAGTCCAGAATTGGCAATTATTTGAAAGTTCTCCAAGGGCAATTCTGTACAAATACTACGCTAAGCACGAAGATGAGCCATTTCTGTCTTTGTAGATCAAAATATTTACCCAGCATTGGAATTGGGAAGCAAAAACATAGAGGAAAGAAAAGAGTACACCCGTGCACAGACACAGAGAATGAAACAGTGAGTCTCCAAGAAGGATGCCAAGGTTGTCCTCTAACCCCTGCGTTGGCCTGTGTGCTTGGGGGCCTCCAGGGCTTGCCCTGGGCAGCACCTATTTGGCCACCTCTTTGGCAGGGATCTGCCCATCTGGGCAAATTGGTGTTGGTGGCAGAGCCCAGAACACAGGGGGTGAGTGCATGAGTGTAAAGTGCCCTGGATGGTGTGGGAAGTGGCTGCTCAGGGCTCCTCCATAAAGCCCCAGCAGGGTGGACTGTTTTGCGCTGCAAGGCACCCGTCTGTGGACTGCAGAAAGATGGTGCAGGTGTTCCTTAACGACAGCATACACCTGGCTGTGCAGGGGTTCCCAAAAGCTTCTCCTGGCTTTGGACTGTGAGAGTGAGTTTGCTGTAATCCTGACCCTGCCAGGTTCAGAGGAGGGCTTTGGCGTTAAGCACTAGCCGCTGGTGGAGGCCTTCATGAGGGCCAGTAAAAATGACGGGCACCTCCTTCGAGCCGGAATCGAACCAGCGACCTAAGGATGTCCACCTCGCGTCTAGTCTACAGTCCTCCGCTCTACCAGCTGAGCTATCGAAGGGTGCACGGCATTGGGGTTGAGTCACCGCTCTTTCTGGAAATGACGAGGCCAAGACTGGACCGCCCCAGGCGCAGTTTGCCTTGGATTCGTCAGAAGCTGCCTTTGAAGGGAACCAAACACACGCTGCTACGTGATGGCAGCCGGCTGTCCTGGGACCGCGATTTTCAAGATTCCCGACTGGAGCCCTCACCTGTTGCGTCTTTTCGCCTCCCAGAGTTCCTTAATACAGTGGGAGAGGAGACGATGGGGGGGACTACGGCCGTCCGTCGGGGCCAGAAAGTCATTAAGAGGGGGAGGGGAAGGGACGTTGGCGAAACGGATGCGTGGGTCGGGTGGGAAGGGCTTGCGGAGCAAGGGAAAGGAGAACCCACCCCATGGGCGCTGGGTGGGCGGCCGCGAATCGCAGGACCTCAGGCTCAGGTGGAGGCCCCTTGGAGGAATCTCGCCTCTCAGCGCCCTCGCCTTCCCCGTGTTGTGAGTGCCCGCCCCCGCCTCGTCCCCACGCCACCCACTCACCATGCACCTGCCGCGTTGCGTCCCCAGGACCTCGGGGTTCACTTTTCTGAGCGGGGAGCCTTACTGGGAAGTGATGGGGAAAGGCTCTGGGGCCAGGCTTAGAGACCACGGCCACGGGGCCCCGGCGTCGCGGCCATTCTGGGCACTTGTCTCCCCGCCTCTGCCCCCAGACACGGATTCCTGTGGCTGAGATGGCTGCTCCCCGAAATAGCTCACAGTTCTGTGGGCTTCCCGGAGACGCACCGAAGACAATTTCAAGAGTCTGAAGTTGGGCTAGACAGACGTGAGACGGCGCCCAAGCTAGGAGGAAGCTGAGGAGAAGGAGACTGAGACAGACGTTGAGAGAGTGGGTTTTCAAGAAGGATGCCCAAGACCCGTGTGATGGCCTGTGTGCTTATCAGCCTCCAGGGCTTGCCGAGGACAGTGCCTGTTTGGTAGGGATGTATGTTTAGCAAAAACGGTGGTGGCAGATCCCGGAGCTAGAGCACCGGGTGCATAAAAAGGGCTGGCGTCAAGGCTCCTTGATAAGGCAGGAGTACCAAGCAGACTGCGCGCTGCAGGCCATGGGTGTGCGGACTGCGGAAAAGAGGTGCAGGTGTGTTCCCTGGGGATAGATAGCACACACGTAGCTGTATAGGAGTTCTGAAAGTGTTTCCTGGCTTTGGTCCCTCCTGCGAGGCCTTTGACACTAGCCGGTGGAGGCCTTCATGAGGTCCAGTAAAAATGACAGGCACCTCCTTCGAGCCGGAATCGAACCAGCGACCTAAGGATGTCCACATCGCGTCTAGCCTACAGTCCTCCGCTCTACCAGCTGAGCTATCGAAGGGTGCACGGCACTGGGGCTGAGTCACCGCTCTTTCTGGAAATGACGAAGCCAAGACACTGGTCCGTCACAGGTGCAGTTTGTCTTGGGTTGGTCGGAAAGTCCCTTTGAAGAGAGCCAAACACACGCTTCCACGTGATGGTAGTCAGGTGTCCTGGGACCGGGATTTTTAAGATACCCAACCCGGGCCCTCACGTGTGGCGTCATTTCCCCTCCCGGAGTTCCTTAATACAATGGAGGGGGGGGGGGCGACTAAGGCCGTCTGTCAGGGGCCAGAAAGCGGATAAGAGGGAGGGGGGCGGAGATGGAGGCCCGAAACAGATGCATGGGTCGGGTGGGAAGGGCTTGCGGAGCAAGGGAAAGGAGAACCCACCCCATGGGCACCGGGTGGGCGGCCGCGAACCGCAGGACCTCAGGCTCAGGTGGAGGCCCCTTGGAGGAATCTCGCCTCTCAGCGCCCTCGCCTCCCCCTGTTGTGAGTGCCAGCCCCCGCCTCGTCCCCACGCCACCCACCCACCACGCACCTGCCGCGCTGCGCCCCCAGTGGGGCTCACTTTTTGGCGTGGGGACCCTTACTGGGAAGTGATGGGGAAAGGCTCTAGGGCCAGGCTTAGAGACCACGGCCACGGGGCCCCAGCGCCGCGGCCATTCTGGGCACTTGTCTCCCCACCTCTGCCCCCCGACCCGGATTCCTGTGGCGGAGGCGGCTGCTCCCCGAAATAGCTCACGGTTCTGTGGGCTTCCCGGAGACGCACCGAAGACAAGAGCGGCAGAGATCACCGGCGTGAGCCCGGTTGGACTCCTTTGCCCTAGCTCCGCGTCTTTCTCAGACGTTTCAGATCCCATGCTCCCCAAGACATCTCATCCATCCAGCGAAGGTCTCCCAGAGGCACAACAAGCCACACTCAAGTGCCTCTGCCTCGAGCGTGTGTGGGCGGCAGGTGTATCTGCACCTTCGAGGATCGAGGATCGGGGTGAGGGGCAGTGCCTTTGAGCCGGTACTACTCTCTCTGTGTGGTACCAGGCAGAAAGAGTCAGCCAGGCCGGGTTTGTAGTTTTGCATGCTCTGGTCCTCTCAGGCTGTGCTGCATTCCTCTCTTGTCTTGTTGGGAGCAAGCTTCAATTTTGAGCCCAGGTATTTTGCCATAGTGAAAATGTGTCTTTGGATTTTAATTATTAATAAACCCTCAAAATTGTCTCATCAACTGCAGCAAAATATACCACAGCAGTGCACGTTATCATTATAGGAGACAACAGTGGATGAAGGGCAGTTAGAGTATACATGGGAACTCTGTACTCTGTGCTTAATTTAACATAATACCGTCCCCAAACATAAAGTGTATTAATTGAAAAATTAATAAATTGATTTGACTAATTTTATTTATTCAGATGTATATATACTGACTTACCAGTCTCTAAGAGAACTATTCCCCAAAACATTAAGAGTAACAAGGTATAGAATATAAAATGTAAATGTTAAAATAACGAGTGGTTAGGGGCGCCTGGGTGGCTCAGTCGGTTAAGCGTCCGGCTTCGGCTCAGGTCATGATCTCGCGGTCTGTGGGTTCGAGCCCGCGTCAGGCTCTGTGCTGACAGCTCAGAGCCTGGAGCCTGTTTCAGATTCTGTGTCTCCCTCTTCCTCTGACCCTCCCCTGTTCATGCTGTCTCTCTCTCTCTGTCTCAAAAATAAATAAATATTTTTAAAAAAATTTTTTTAAATAATGAGTGGTTAATCCTGAATATCTAACCCTAATGTTACAGGAGTTTTAGTAAGAAGTACAAAGAAAACTTTGGTAAACGTAGTTAAAATAACAGTAATCTGAACCAATGGGAACTAATCTGCACAATGAAATAGTCCAATCATAGATGAGCAGGATAAATATAAAATAAACAACACCTACACATTGGAGATAAAAATCAGGACACTAAAAATAGAATAGTAAGTCTTACTTGGTTCTAGAGAATGAGAATGTTTTTACTACATAAGTGAAGTTTATGTTTCTCATCAGATTTTTGTAAATACTAAGCATAATAATGTAACATTTTCACAAGTCTAAAGGAATTTCATTTTTATCTTTATTTTATCAATTTTCATATAAAGTAAATGGTGAGATACCATAATCATAATCATTACCCAGATTCAACAATCTTCAGGGTTTTACTAATTTATCTATCCCTTTTTCTTCTTCTTCTTCTTCTTCTTCTTCTTCTTCTTCTTCTTCTTCTTCTTCTTTTTTTAAGTAGGCTCCATACTGGATGTGGGGCTTGAACTCATGATCCTGAGATCAAGAGTCTCATGCTTTACCAGCTGAACCAGCCTGGGTCCCCTCTTCTATTTCCTCTTACTGAAGTATGATAAAACAAACCTATATCATGTATTATCACCATTTATATTTCAGTATGGTTCTCTAATCATATGAACATTATTACATATCCACAAATTTATACCTAAGAAAATTAATATTCATTCTTTTGTAACATTTATTACATAATGCATATTGAAATTTCCCTGATTTTCTCAAAATGGCACATAAAGAGGTTTTAATCTAATCAAGAGCGAAACAGATTTTACGCATATATTTGCTTTGTGTGTAAATCTCCTCTATTTTGGATCAGTCTCTTTCAGTGTCTCTGTGTCTCTCCTCTTTTCTCTCTCTGCCAGTGAGATAATAAAGAAATGAATCAGTTGTTTTGGACAATGGTATACGTTTTTCCAAATCTAATGCTTTCCTTCGTTTTAATTTATACTGCTCTTTCATTTCTTGAAAATAGAACATTAACTGTCAATTCTTGATTAAGGTTAGAGTTTTTACAAAAGTACTTCAGAAGCAATTCTATGTACTTCACGTATTGAGTATCAGCTCAAAAATCACATAATCTTTCAATTTTAAATGTTAGTGTTGATCAGTGGGTTCACATACAGAGAGCCTGATCCCTCCATTGCAAATTGCCCCATCAGCTTATCCTTAAATATTAATATCACAGCTAAATCATGATATCCAATTTTATATTTCATCCATATTTACTGGCTTGATTTCCTCTTCACAGAAGTTTTATTCACCAGCTAGGGCTACTTGGTTATCTTAAACAGAATGAACATTTAATAGGTAGGGATAATGCTTGATTCTAACCCATTAATTGCCGAATTTCACATTAAATAATTTTCTCCCTGGTTGTCCCCACTGGTGATCAATGGGTTGTTTTTCTTTCTGCCTTTAGGAGATCATTATATGTTTTTATATTCAATGTTTTGGAGTAGGTATTCCTTTTGGTCATCCGTTTGTTCCATCTTTGGCCAGTGGAAACTTGTTGGCTCCTGAGAACTTTTGCCATGGCCTAGTAGTTTGCAGAAATTCTTGCTTCCTTGCCAGCTCTTCATGTATGTTTCTTGCCCCAAACCTGAAATCGGCCTAGTTCTTTTTGATCAGAATGGTTTTGGGAGACCACAACATTTCAATTATTTCATGGAGCAGCAATTCCCTTTTCTCTGTAAATTATAGAAAAAGGAAATTTATATGTCTTCTCACTGAGGGATCAGTAATATGTACCCGGCTGGATTGTGAGGGTCTCCCTCAATGACTAGACACCTGCTATTGATCACATTTTTTTTTTTGTACTAACTTTTTAGTACATAAGAGAAGTTTAAAGGATGGATTTTTTTTTATTTTAAAAACATCAAAGCATTAGCAGTGGTGGAATTCAAACCTACAAATCCAAGAGACCATAGCCTAAACCCTGCACCTTAGACCACTCTGCCACACTACCTCATACTTAACCTCTTCACTTATTTTCACATTTTGTAATCTAGATGGAAGGCGATTGGGTTGAACATCACCATTTGTTTGAGAAAATAATCCTTTGACTTCTAGGAAGTGAATTCCCTGGGATCACAACCTTACCTCCTCCAGCCAAGGACAATCCTTGGCAAAAAATAGGCACTCACTAATTTGTGGAAGGTGCATACATCTTGATCTACATCAGCTCCTACCAGCGTTGGGGAGAAAGAGGTTAAGGAGAAAACAGAAATGTCCATTCTCACACTCCACCCATGCAACCAAATTTCAGGCCTTTGCACCACTTATTAGCGTGATACTAAGAGACCTAGAAAAAGCCGCATGAAGATTTAGAGTGACCGTGAATATAAAGCGAGCCTTGTATCTGCTCCCATCATTGCTGCCAGAACGTGCTATTTTTATTTGATAATTGGATCTTAATAGCCGCGTACCAGTAGGCTGATGGGAATGATCCCACAGAACAGAGAAGAAACAAGTGTTGGAAAGAATGTTTTGGGGTAAGCAAGAGAGGACAGCATCTCCTGCACCAAGGGTAGAGATGGCCTTAGCTAGGATCTCGCATAGATCATCCACAGTAATGGGAGTCCTAAATATACTCGGCAGCAGGTGGATGAGGACCTTGTAGAAGTTCTCCTGTGACTGCTTCTGTTTTCTCGGTGAAGGAGAAAGCTGAGGAGTTAGAGGAGTGCATGAGGAGTGATGGCTGTTTTGAGAAGGGATGAAACAGCAATCTTTAAGAATCCTATAGAGGACTCTCGAAAACTTGTAAGATTGTCATGCAGACACGCTTGAGATCACCGCCATGAATTTAAATTGAGGCCAGTCTAGCATTACTGTTTCTCTCCATTCTAGATAAGCCAGGTGAGTGCGGGGACAGGCGGCTTTCTTTAAATAAGGATTGTGATTTTGTTAAGTGAGTATGCTTAAGCAAAAGAGGAACAACCATATTCGAACTCCTAGATGGAGAAGCAGCCCAGAAACTTGAAGTTTCTCTTGGTCATTCTTTTAAGGACACGGGCCACCTCCGTTTCTTCACCCCCTCCTCGAAAGGACGTTTCTCCCCGTTGCCCAAAAGCGCTCTCACCACAACCTCCCCCAAGAGACACAGTGAGAGGGGCAAGTCTTAGACTGCACTTGGGTTCCACCCATCCACTCTTCGGGGGAGCCCCCAAACCACACGCACAGATCCGGAAGTTCTGACAGTTCAAGACGTGAAAATGTCTGATAGGAGTTCGCACTTGGGGTCGAAACTTTCTCGGGCTTTCTGAGAGCAAGCGCTTAGGGGCAGTGAGCTTATTTTCCAAGTTGGTCATCAAGGATCCCTGACTCAGGTCTGCGAAAACCGAAAAACCTCCCTCCTCCCGCGGGCATTGCCTCCTTTCCGAGACACTTCGGACAGTCTCGCTCAGCCGTGTCCTTCCTTCTCGCTTCCTGGCCGAGAAGACCTGGAGGAACCGGGAGACACTGAGTCGAGAGAGCAGAAAAGGGGCTTGGGAGTGGGGAGACAGAAACGCGAGCCGGAAGGCTCCAGAAAACAGGCCAACGGGGACCTAAGAACCCAGGAGCCGGCGCAAAAGTTGCAGGTATGTGCGGGCGACAGTACAGCCCTAGGGTCTGAGCCCTGTGATCTTGCCAAAGGAGTTTCCTCTGGACGTTTTGCTCCTGGACTGGCTGCAAAGCCTCTGTGCGTTTCCGTTTATGAGTGGGAAAAACGTAAAAGAAAAAAGCACTCCCTGTCCTTTCCGAGCCCTTCTATCAATCCTTATATCAATCCGCGTGTGACAGCTACTTCTGTGGACACACCTGCCACTGTGAAGTCTTAACATTTGTTTCTTGCCGTCCCTTAACCTCCTGGTGAACTTCGTCTTTGAAGACTTATCAAAACGTTGCGGGTTGGCAAAACTTTCCAGAGCGCTACCCAGGCCAGAAAGCAGGCGCTCTCTGCACTTGACCTGAAAGTTCACCCTCGTGTACTCAGCCCAGACCCATTCCGGTGCTACCTAAGTAGACACTGGAGTGATTATTCGTCATCCTCTGACCTCAGTTCCACTGCTGGTAAAAAAATCACTTGGCAGCGGTGGGATTCGAACCCACGCCCCCGAAGAGACTGGAGCCTTAATCCAGCGCCTTAGACCGCTCGGCCACGCTACCGCTGGCTTGTAGTGGCTCTGCCTGGTTTTTTCTGATGGTAACTACCTTCCTTTACATCTCCGTTCTATTACATAGATTTGTGTTCTGAAGTCCTAAATCTCAAGAACATATGGAGGAAGGGATGGAGGAACCGTAGGGCTCATCGCGAAAGCTTACTTTCCTCCTAGACTCTGGATTGTCCATCTCCCACCCACGGCTTAAAGAGGAATATTTTACTGAGTGAATGAAGAATACATGAGTAATAAGTGAATGAAATTTGTAACACAAGAGAAGGCTGTGGGCCTTTTGCAGGTGTCGACTATGTTGGCTTCCTCTCCGTCTTGCTACAAATATCTTAGGGAAGATCAATGAAGTATTCAAGCTAATTAAAGCCACAAAATCCTTGCTCCGAGGGAGCATGTCTTATCAAACAGAGATCTAGGGCATTTGCAAATGCCTGAACACCTACTTAGAGCTAGAATCTAACCAACAACCTAGATGCCAGTGGAAATCTACAGTCCTTTCTTTTACTAGGTGAGATATCAAAGAGTTCAGACATGTGTCTCTGCTAAATTATTTCTTCAGAGGAAGCAAAGCCCTTTATATGGTTTTACACTCCATTCCTAAGACACTTGGAGATGTCTTCTTTCTGCTCTCATAGAGCGGGTGCTCATTTCTTTTGAATCTGAGGGTTTTTAGGACCTTAGGGGTTTCCCAGGCCACCACATTGGCATCTAAGCATGGCAAAATCAACCCTCTGGACTGCTCCTGTCACTCCAGAATTTGTGCAGGGGAATGTCCAGGCAAGTAGAGAGAGCAGCGCTCAAGTTCCCTGCTGACCAACTCTGCCGGTCTCCACACACACTGCAGAGCTATGCCCAAGCCCCAGGAAGGAACGTCATCTCCAGGCTTTCCTCTGAGCTCAGGGACACGATATGCTCATTTTTCCAAGAAAAACATTTTAGTGAGAAGTGACAGGAGACGGTCCTGCAACTGCACAGAGGCCAGACTGGGACTGCCAGTCCCTGCAGCTCCCCTCTCCCATCAGGCAGTTTTTATTATTGCAGGATATTCTGTCCCTGTTTACAAGTTGCCTTCATTTGATAGCTGCCTCCAGTTTTCAAAAGAGCTTTCGGGTTCTGTTGGGTTTTTGCTCCAGCACATCACAGCCAAAATAATCATGACATCCCTAGAGCAGTAGTTCTTAGCTCTGTTCATTAGAATCACGTGTGGAACTTTTAAAAATTCTGACGTGGACCTAGGCTCTAGACCAATTACCTCATAATCTATATGGGTGGTATCCAGGCATCAGTATTTTATAGTTTCTCACATGCAGCCAACATAGAAAACCAGTGCCTGAGGATATTCCAACAAGCAGTTCTATTTCTTTTAAGGACTTCTCACTTGTCCCACCTGTCATGTCCAAACCTGCTTGACACAGGCTGTTTCTCTGGATACCTGCTGTGACACAGCCAAGAAGTTGCCAGGTTCAATGCCTGAGTGGCAGTCGCAATGCTGCTTGACTACCACATGCCAGACCATGTGACTTGGTAAGGACCGTGTGCTGGAACAGAGGTGAAGTTGTTCACAGATTATAATGTGGAGCCACGTATCGAAGGTTCTTCCCTAATCCCTCCATGTTCTTCTATTTGTCTTTCAGCCTCATTCTTTTATGTATCTCAGGATGACCCAAGGCTTCTCACCTCCTTATCTCCTCCCACACACCTGGGGTGAGCTCTGGACTGAACTAGCCTTAGTTCTAGGACCAAATACATACCCGAAATGACAGCTGAGAATGGGCCTTCCAGTTCAAGATTGCATGGATCTTAAATCATTCATTTAATCCTCAGAGCTGACTTTATCAATATATTCTAAAGTATTGGCTTTTCCATGACCTTTTACACAGTTTATAGAAGAGATGGGACAGAGAAGCCCCTTCCAGTGCCACAGCGTTCTTCCCAAAGTTCAGCCCAGGAATCTGGGAGGCTATGGGAGGCGGGGAATCTTGGGGGAGGGTTTGGTGCCACTCCCAGAGTGATCTGCAGGACACTTCAGAGATTTTCCACATTAGGAGAGACTAGGGGTCCTGATGGATACTGTGCAGGATAAATCGTACACCAGGGGGCAGTGTAGCTCAGGCTTCCTCCAGACTCAAATGCACAGGTTGCACTTTAGAAGATTCAGTTCCTGTCTGGTTGTGGGATGAGGGGGAAGTGGGGGGCTTTGTCTTAGAGTGTGATGGCCTGGGGATGTTGAGTTGCAATTACTTGAGCCAAGGACAAGTATTTGTTACTTCTTCCTTCTGCCAGTTTTGTTGGTTGTGGAGCAACAAAATGAAGATCTCTCTTACAAGAATAGGGTAAGAAGCTGTAACTCAAGAGTGAGTGCACCAGTCAGGGGCTAAAATATGAAATCCAGTTCCTCCTAGTTGAACAACTTTAGCTAGTTGAATCCACAATATATAAAATAACAATACATCTGGATCAAGTGGGATTTATCCCAGAAAAGCAAAGTTGGTTTGATATTCAAAATCAATCAATGTGATTTATTATTTCAACAGACTAAAAAGAAAAATCATATGATCTTACCAAAAAATGCAGACAAAGCATTTGACAAAGTCCACATTCATTCCAGACACAGACTCACAGCAAATTAGGAAAAGAAGGAAACTTCCTCAACCTGATAAAGGGAAGCTATGAAAAACTTCTGCTAATATCATGCTCAATGATGAAAGACTGAATGTTTTCCCTGTAAGATTGGGAGTAAACATGGACATCTGCTTTCATCACTTTTGTTCAACATGGCGCAGGGGATTCTTGCCCAATCAATAATGGGGGAAAAAATGAAATGGAAGGCATCTAGGTTTTTCTTTAAATTTATTTTTTAATGTTTATTTATTTTTGACAGAGAGAGAGAGCATGCGGGGGAGGGGCAGAGAGAGAGAGGGAGACACAGAATCAGAAACAGGCTCCAGGCTCTGAGCTGTCAGCACAGAGCCCGGCATGGGGCTCCTGAACCGAAGTCAGACGCTCAACCGACTGAGCCACCCAGGTGCCCCAGGAGGCATCTAGGTTTAAACAAACAAGTAAAGGTATCTTTTATCCCAAGAAAACATGAAAATCTATGTAAAATTCCTACAGAATCTACAGAAAGCTGTAACTAATAAGTGAATCCAGCAAAGTTGTTGGATAGAAAGCAAATATTACAATTAATTGCATATATTACTGTCTATATACTATATCTATATATATATATATATATAATTGTACCTAGCAATGAACTATCAGAAACTGACAATTTTAAAAACAATCCAATTTACATTAAATGTGAGATACTTAGGGACAAAATATGTCCAAGATTTGTACATCAGAAAAAAAAATGCTGAGATAGATAAAAGAAAACCTAAATACAAGGATCCTTGGATCATTTCACGTTTGTGAATGAGAAGATTCAATATCATTAAGATATCAATTATCCCTAAGTTGATTTATAGATTCAATGCAATCCTAATCAAAATAACAAGGTTTTTAAATGTATTTTTAAGACATGTTTTTTTAAATTTAAAGTTTATTTATTTTTGGTAGTCTCTACACCCAAAACGGGGCTGAAACTCATGACTCATGATATCAAGAGTCCCATGTGCTTCCAACTGAGCCAGCCATGTGACTCTGGTTTTTCTTTTCTTTTCTTTTTCCTTTGTTTTAGAAATTGACTAGCTAATTCCAAAATTCCTATGGAAATTCAAAGATATAGCATGCCCAAAACAACTTTAAAAAGAACAAAGTTGGAGCAAACTCACTCTGACTGACATCAAGACTCATAAAAGCTGCTCTAATCAAGACCATAGTATTGGTATTAAAATATAAAAAATAGATCTATGAAACAGGAGTACAGAGATAGAGCCATACATAAATTATCTATTGATTGTTGACAAAGTTTCAAAGGCAATTCAGTAGAGACAGGTAGTCTTTTTTAATTTACTTTTTATTTTTTATTAAGTTTTTAATTTTAATTCCAGGATAGCTAACACAGTGTTATATTAGTTTCAGGTGTATGAGATAGTGATACAACAATTCTATACACATTACTCAGTGCTCATCACGATAAATGTGTTCTTTAGAAAGGTAGTTTTTTCAATAATGTTAAAAAATAATTTTGATCCCTACTTAACACCACATAAAAAAATAATTCAAAATGGATCATAAACCCAAACTATAAAATATTTAGAATGATATCTTTATCAAGTTGTATCAGGGAAAGATTTTTTTTAGAAGCAACACCAAAAGCATGATCCATAAAAGAAAAATATGATTAATTGTACTTCATCAAAATTAGGAGACTTTGCCCTTCAAAGACACTGTTGAGAGACTGAGAAAACAAGCCACAAAGTGGGACATAATAGTTGTAGAATGATTTTGTCTCCTAAGGGACATTGACAATGTCTGGAGACACTTTCAGTTGTCATAACTGAGACAGTATTACTGGTATCCAGTGAGTAAAGGCCAGGGATACTGCTAAACATCCTATACTACACATGACCTCTGACCCCCACAGTAAAGAATTATCCGGTCCAAAAATGTCACTATTGTTGATGTTGACTAGAATAACAAGCCACATGGACAAACTTAACTCTTGCCTCCTTTAGGGCACAGGCCAGTCAGGTTCCACCACCATCTACTAAAATGAGCAGAGAACTCCTTCTCAAAGCCTTGAGGAGGGGACAGTGCCTGGATTCAAATCTGAATGCGGTATATATTCATAAACATGTGTATGTATCCAAATCATGCCTAATGCACCCTCTAGGTACTAAAGGCTATACACGTACATGGCGCAGGAAAGACATTGCCCTCAAAGGCCAGAAAGTGAGAATGTTCCTTAAAGAGCTCAAATTCTTACTTCAAACCCATCCTAGGACTCTTTGGGGGCTAGGTAAGAGTCAGAGTGGTCTTCCTGGCCTGGCTCAAGTCTGGTGGTTGAATCACTTACCTGAGCTGGTGAGAACTTGCCTCCCTTGACGATAAGCTTCCTGCTTAACACATCTTCTTTGCTGTCCTGTGGTGAACTTGGAGGGAGAGACAGAGTGTGGGTTGGGAGGGGGTGCCGTAGTAGCAGAGAGACCAGAGGCACCTGGAAAGAGAAATAAGACGGAACATCCTATAGGTAACGCATTAGGGGTCCGAGAGGCAGCACCGGGGACCACAGGGACACTTTGGGCGCCCTGTGCAACTGTCTGATTTTTTTTACTTTGGCTCTGAGTGGAACTGCTGAAATTTTCCGAGTTAACCCTTAGGAGCAAAGGCTGACTTCATTCCCTGCTCCCCTCCGTGCCCCACCTTACCTGTTTACTGCACTTTCAAGGTTCTGTCAAGATTCCAAGACTACCTCTCCTCTCCTAAGTGCCCAGGTTAAATGCCATCCTTTGGCCAGCAAGGCCTTATCCTCTCCCTTCCAAACAGCGGGGGGGATCGGGGATCCAGAGGAGTGCGTCTTTTAAAGATCTGCTTGTGAGCTCCCTGCCAGTAAAACGGAGTCCTTCATTCACTAGTCCCAACCCATCAGTCAAGAGCCGAGTAGTCAGAAAATCCACACATTGAGTTTTGGTCAAATCCCGCAGGGGTACTATAGTTTTATTTGGAGTGAAGGCAAAGGCCGTGACTACTTATGACTAGAAACAAAACCCTGGCAGCGGTGGGATTCGAACCCACGCCCCCGAAGAGACTGGAGCCTAAATCCAGCGCCTTAGACCGCTCGGCCACGCTACCAAATCCACGGAAGTGAGCTGCCTACACTTCCTACTTACACATTTCTGCTCTTTTTCTCAGCATTGGTCTTTAAACCTTCAACCTGGGACCAAGATTGTAGGTATCACCAAAGGACCCTAAGGAAGAGACTCTTCCCTCCCTGCTTCGCTCCACTAGGATTCCAATCTGCATCCGCCCACCTCGGAACAGCTCTTCTCACTCCAGTAACTAAAGGGAAAGATCTTCAAACCAAACCATCCCGCTCCGGAAGCGAAGCTCTTGGGATCTAGAACCTAAGAGCATTCCAAAGACAGGGGTCGCGTCAGCTTCCGCCTAGCACCTAGTAAGCGCTCAGAAAGTATTTATTGAACGGATGAATGAACTCTTTTAGACTCCAGATAGCTTCGGGGTGGGGCTGGTGGGGTAAAGAAGACCAAAGCAGCAGCTTTTGCTACATTTTGAGTTTGATACTTTTCGGTTCCGAAGCCAGGAGAGAAGGCTTCGAGTCTCCAGGAAGCGTAGGACGTGAATTAAAACCACCGAGAAAAAAAGCTTGCCTCCTGGTTCCCTTTTGCTCCTTTGAGACCTAACTGCAAATAGGCGGTGCCAATCTCCGCCAGCTCCCTAGTCTGCACGGAACAGAGTCTACAGAGTCTTCCTCCCCCCAGTCCTGCTTGCCCGAAAGGAAGGCTGTGTCAGAATGGATCGGTTCCTGCTGCTGGGAAGCCTTCAGTCCCTTTCTTTAGAACTAACTCTTCGTCTGCCAGACAGGTCCCCTTTCCCCTGATCAGTAGTAGCCACGTGGCGCCTGTTATTACGGGCGACTAGGGACCGAGATAGCCAGAGACGCCCTTCCCTGGGGACAGAGCCGTGATTCTGAGCCCGCACGGGTGCTCCTAGCACCCAGGATTCCGGAGAACTTCCCTCTTCTCATCTTCCCTGGAAGCCCAAGCCAGGTTCCAGAATGGGGGAGAAAAAAGATTCACACCTATTCTCTTCTTGACACAGGGAAGGTAGACACACCTCAGTTCTCCAAATGTCAGCGTTTCTGTTCTGGGCCTACCAAACCTTGGTTTCCATGCTCCTTTTGATTATATCCAAGTGGAAATTACAGAATGCCAATAGCTGATGTGTCTCTTTTGCTAGTGTGTGGCAGTAGCAGAGAAATAAATTCACAGTTAGTGCCTAGTCTTCAGAGAAAAACAGGTGCCTGTGTCACAGAGAAAGGCTGGGGGATGTGGGTTGGGTGATGTTTCGGCTAATTTTCTGCCTTCTTAAGGTGGAAATTGTGGCTCCCTGGTGACATCCAATCATATTTGGATAACATTATTTATTTGATAAAATTAAGGATATTTGGGGGCAACTTTACACAAAGAGCTTTAAACAGGGAGGTTGTGTATGGTTATGCTTTATGCTTCCCTCTCTCTTGCAAATGTACAGCCTATGTCAGGGAAGAAGCCGCCAGACCGGGCTTACTTTCCTAAAAATAGACAATAGTCATTGTCTATTAATCAATTATGCTTCCCAAGAGAAGGGACAAATAATCCCATGGTGGTGTTGGGACACATAAAGGGTATTCCCCACCCCCCCAAGAGCCTCCTGTAAAATTCTACGGTCCTTGTTATGGGTGGAATCCTGTCCCCCTCTCCCCTGCCCCCCACCCTCGAAAAAAAGATCTATAGAGTCCAAATCCCCAGTACCTCAAAATGTGACCATATTTAGAAGCAGGGTCTATACAGAGGTAATCAAGTTAAAATGAGGTCTTTAGTGTGGGCCCTAATCTAATATGACTGGTGTCCTTATAAAAAGGGGAAAAAGGGCATAGAGGCAGAGATCTCTTTCTGGAATCCCATAAGCTTCAACATAAAGAGAGCAATGCTAACTCTGACATATTCTGTGGGGCTCTCAGAAAAAGAACTGCAATGCATTTTCAAGGGTACAGGTGTAGGCAAATTGGGGCCACTTGTGTGGAGACAAATAACTGGAGAGAGGGACAGGGTTTTAAGCACAGAGCAGTGGTTCTCAAACTTTAACGTGCACCCAATCACCTGCAGGGTTTGTTAAAAAGCCATTGCTGGACACAACCCCTGCAATTTCTCATTTAGTAAACCTGAGAACTTTCATTTCTCATAAGTTGCGAGCTGATGCTGTTACTGAGCCAGGGAACGTGCTTTGAGAACCACCGCCCTGGAGATCAGTTTTGTAATTTAGAATTCTGGTAGAAGTGAGGAAAAAGAATTGAGGAAGTCAAAGACCTGAGACCTCTTGAGAGCAGTGTCCAGGGAAGATATGTGTGCTTAGTTGACAGCAGTGGGAATAAATGAGAAATCACAAATAAAATAAATTTATAAGTGAGGGAGAAAAGCCCGGCAAAATAGTGAAGCCTAATGTTTTTTTTAAATTATTTTAAGTTTATTTATTTTGAGAGAGAGCAAGAGCACAAGCAGGAGAGAGGCAGAGAGAGAGGGAGAGAGAGAAAGAGAGAGAGAGAGAGAGAGAGAGAGAGAGAGAGAATCCCAAGCAGGCTCCTCACCACCAGCACAGAGTCCGATGTGGGGCTCAAATCCACTAACCATGAGATCATGACCTAAGCCAAAACCAAGTGTCAGATGCTTAACTGAGTGAGCCACCCAGGCACCCCTAGTGAATCCTAATGTTAGGGACAGGGAAAAGGGCCTCCCAATACTGGACAATGGTAGTGGCCACTTTACCACCCTTTGGGATTTCGATAGGGCTTCCACTTAAGGATACCCACCTGTAGAAACACAGAGATCTCAAATGAACCACAGAAAATGGAAAATGGTGCTATCTTCTGTGATCTCTGGGCATGTTTATTTGTCCTGCTGGGTAAGACATAATGATAAGCAAGGGTGCAGGAGAAACTAGGAGAAGTGCTTGCAGCCTTACCCTCTCCTGGACCATTTGGAAAGTTCAGTACATGCCCAAAACAATCGCCTGAGCCCCCCAGAAAACTTGCTGCTGGAGATCTTTCTCATCTGCGAAAGAACTTCAGAGACTTTAAGCCTGGGAAGGCTGAGGTCCCAGAACAATGCACCTGCAAGATCTCAGCCCAAGAACAGGGAATGTCACCCACTACTGTGTGGTTCCTTTTTTGTTCAACTCTCAAAAGTAGAATACTTGGTCTCCTAATTTCAAAGACTTACCACAGACTTCTGTATGACTATGGGGGCAGAAATCCTGCAATTGTACCCAGTATTCAAAGAAAAAACAAATTATAAATACAGTTTATATTTACAATCTATTTCACTTGATTTTCTAAGTCCAAGAGTTTTTTTTTTATCATGTCCATTGTATGGGCTTAGACAAGGTGGAGTCCACACCCTTGTCAGTAGTGTGCAATACCTGAACTCTCCTTTGATCTTAATCAGAGACCTAAGGATGTCTACCAGGATGTGCATCCTACTGTCCTCCACTCTATCAACTGAGCTACTCAAAGATGCATAGTAAAATTTATGCAAAATTTATTGAGGAATCTATTCTATTACCTCTCACAACCATATATTTATTGGTTACTGTGTTGATTAAACCTTTTATGCCCTTACTGATATTTTGTCTACTTGTTTAACACCTACTGAGAGAGGATTGTTAAAATATCCGATGATTGGGGCGCCTGGGTGGCGCAGTCGGTTGGGCATCCGACTTCAGCCAGGTCACGATCTCCCGGTCCGGGAGTTCGAGCCCCGCGTCAGGCTCTGGGCTGATGGCTCAGAGCCTGGAGCCTGTTTCAGATTCTGTGTCTCCCTCTCTCTCTGCCCCTCCCCCGTTCATGCTCTGTCTCTCTCTGTCCCAAAAATAAATAAACGTTGAAAAAAAAATTTAATAAAAAAAATATCCGATGATAACTGTGTATTTTTCTATTTCTCCTCTTAGTTCTGTCAACTTTTGCGTCTTATGTATCTTATTCTTACAATGCTTTTATATTTTGCTTCTTATATTTGCTTGTTATATTTTGCTTTTTATATTTATGTTTTATAACAAGCTGCATTATTAGATACATGGAAATCCAGAAATATTGTGGGGTTTTTAAATAGAGTTTATTTTTTAGGGCAGTTTTAGGTTCACAGCAAAATTGATTAGAAAGTACAAAGAGTTTGGGTGCTTGGGTGGCTCAGTAGGTTAAGGGTCAAACTTCTGCTCAGGTCATGATCTTGCAATCCAGTCCATGGATTAGAGCCCCACGTTGGGCTCTGTGCTGAGAGCTCAGAGCCTCAAGCCTGCTTCATATTCTGTGTCTCCCTCTCTCTCGCTACCCCTCCCCTGCTCCCACTCTGTCTCTCTCTCAAAAACAAATAAGCATTAAAAAATTAAAGAAAGTATAAAGAGTTCCCATATACCTCCTGCCCCCACATATACACTGCCTCCTCCATTATTAACATCCCACACCACGGTGGTGTATCTGTTACAATAGATGAACCAACACTGACACATCATTCTCACCCAGAACCATAGTTTACATTAGGGACCTTTGTGAATTCCTGTGAATTTTCGGATTGTTTGTTTCTATCTCTATAAAGAATGCCATTGGGATTTTGATATGCATTGCCTTGAATCTGTAGAGCACTTTGGGTAGTTTGGATATTTTAACAATTTTGGATAGTTTGGATTCTTCCAATCCATGGACACAGGATGTTTTTCTATTTATCTGTGTCCTCTTTAGTTTCCTTCATTAATGTTTTATAATTTTCAGTGTATGAGTCTTTTACACATTTAGTTAAGTATACGCATATACAGGAGCACCTGGGTGGCTCAGTTGGTTAAGTGTCCAACCCTGGCTTAGGTCATGATCTTGTGGTTTGTGAGTTCGAGCCCTACATTGGGCTCTGTGCTGTCTGTTTCAGATTCTGTGTCTCCTTCTCTCTCTGCCCCTCCCCCATTCGTGCTCTGTCTCTCAAAAAATAAATAAATGTAAAAAGGATTTTTTTGGAAGTATATGCATACACATGTCTATAAATAACAATTTCCTGTAACTTGAGAGTTGGTTCTCTTTTGTCACTAAGAATATTTCTATTTCCTCTTTCCTCACGGCAGCCTATCAGGTATTTGAGGATGGTGATGATGTCCCTCAAATTTTCTCTTTCACATACCTAAAAACTTGACTTCCATTAAACATTCTTCCTCTAGTGAGGTAGCCAGCTAGCCAGCGACTCAGTCCCTCTGCATTCCTGTGGTTCACCTGGGCAAAATGCCTGAGAACAGTGCTTACAAAATGATCCCGATAGAAAAAAAGTTGGACAGCCATGAGCAGTGTAGGGAGAAAGAAATCAAAGGCAAGAAGACAGTAGTGGAAGGTCTGAACAGAAGTAGCAAGAGAAAGCTTTTTACAGAGACCAGAGTAATCTGCAGGTGATATTTAAAGGGGCTATGGAAAGCAGAATAAGTCAGCAGGAATTCCAGGGCACCAGGCAAATGTTTGCAGGGTAGGGCTTGACTTTTCAATTCTTAGAAGATTTCCTTTAGACAGCACAGAGCCTGTTTGGGATTCTCTCTCCACCCCTCCCCTGCTCGCTTGCTCACTCTCTCTCTCTCTCTCTCCCCCCCCAAAATAAATAAATGAACTTAAATTTAAAAAAGCAAGCCATCAACTTTTGTAGAAAGTCAGCTGCCACCCTTCCCCAGCTGGTCGAGGGAATCAGCGGCTCAAGGATAGCTATACACTAAGCCCTACTGTCCTCCCCTCTTCTGGCTGAGCTATGTACGGCTATATGCCACATTTCTCCATTTTGTGTTTAGGATACTGCAAACTTTGAATCTTTTAGTAGATGGGACAGAACAGTCTTACAAGGTTGTTGGGTCCAAACTGGGGGTGGGGACACTAATGAAATGCAGAAATGAAGTCTTGGGAAGTAACTATTGTTTTTAGTTTAAGCATCATAGGTTTGGATCTTACAGGTTTGAACCCTGGCCCTCTGGTGTTCAAAGTGAGAATCACATGTCATGAGAATCACGTCATGAGTCAAAGAACTGAACCGCACATCCGTTAAAGGACCTGCATTTCCACTGCCACTCATCTCAGTCAGTTTCTGGGGAGTTTTGTGACATTCTCTACTGTGTTTTCATTTGCTCTGATCCCCTAAATACCCAGTCTTAGTTTCCACACACTGTTAAAAACATGAAATCTCTTGCTCAAATCCTGCAATTAAGCTCAACCTATTTGGGATTGAAGGCCATTCCCTCCAGGTCTTAGAAACGCAGAGTCTTGTAGAAGCTGAGTCCAAGAAACATCCCCTTTGCCTATCTTACTTGCCAAACCTGAGAGCACCCAGATGCAGCTGAGACCACACCCAGCATTGCTCAGGCCTGAAGAAAAGCCGAAAGGTGGCTGGCACTGGTCATCCACTTAGCAGGACAGAATGAGGCTTCTCCCAGTGGAGAGCATGTATCCTTGGGAGTCTGAAACTATGCACTAACTTGAGAGAGGAGGCAAGACATTTTCCAGGGGAACCTGCCCAGCAGGGCTGAAGGCACATGCCACGTCAAACTGATTCTACTTAGTGTTTGCTTAGTGTTTGGTTGAGGACATTACCTTAGAGATTCTCACTCTCAGTAGGTAACCATATGTTTATGTTTAGGTAAGTTCTCCCCTTTTCCATGAGGATGCTCTGTGTGCTGGTATCTGGCACACCATTTAGTGACCACATACATATGAGAATTGGCACCTGAATTCAGGTGCCACCTGGTTTCCTGGAATTTACACTTAAACTGTATGAGAGCTGGAATGCCCTTGGAGATTTTTAGTGTTTGTTTTACCAAGAATTCCGGGAAGAGGAAAGTAAAAGATTCCATGGTAGTCCAGATTTCTGTGGGTTATGATATCCTTTTTTCTTTGCACATATATCTGCATTTGTTAGCTCTCCATTTCAAATACTTATTAATGCCCTGAAATGTGCTGGTCTCTTGGCTAGGTAGCTGGAGACTCAGAAGTATGAACCATACAACCTTCCCTTCAAGGAGCTGAGGTATAAGCTGAGGACGTTATATTAATGTATATGATTTTTTAATGTTTATTTATTTTGACAGAGAGAGAGAGACAGCATGCATGCTTGTGGGGAGGGGCAGAGAGAGAGAGAGAATCCTAAGCAGGCTCCTTGCCATCAGTGCATGGGCTCCATTCAACAAACCATGAGATCACAACCTGAACTGAAATTAGAAGTCAGATGCTCAACCAACTGAGCCACCCAGGCGCCCCGTTAATGCATATGATTCTTTTTTTTAAATTTTTTTGCATATGATTCTTAAAACAAAATAAACTTAGTAGTCCATAGCTAAGTGCACTAGAATCTCCTTCCCTTTTTCTTTGCCTTCTCATTTGTTCTTTCTTTGTATCTTCCTTTGCATTTTCAAAAAGATGGACACAGGTGGGATGCCTGGTTAGCTCCATTGGTAGAACATGCAACTCTTGATCTCAGGGTTGTGAATTCAAGCCTCACCTTGGTGTAGAGATTACTTAAAAATAAAATCTTTTTTAAAAAGTAAAATAAGAAAAATAGGAATAGATAGGAAACCACAACTTAGAAGTAGGTCTGGAAGACTAAAAAATAAAATTAAAATATGTGTTATCTTTTGACAGTCTTTCATATAAGATGAAGAAATATGGGAAGGGGAACAGAATAATTTGATAATTTCATAAGCAACTGAATATACGTTGAGTGGGTAATGTCAGGCTGGATGCTTACTTCCTAGGTGCCATGGGTCACCTCCATTATATGTGTCCTCTTTAGTCTTTTGAGAGTGGGAGTGAAATGGAAAGAACAGCAAGGATAATAAAAAGTATCATGGATTTCAGAGGAGAGAAGAGATGAAATCTATTTGGTAAACAGCAAAGGCTTTCTGAGTTAGAACAGTGAGATGGTCTTTCCAGGATAAGTAGTGTTTGACAGGTAAGGTGAAAGGGGAAATCACTCTAGTTGAAGAAATGATAAGCAAATGATCACAACTGAAAAAGGTGTGAGTTCTGTTTGGGGAATTATAAGTGGATCAAGTTGACTGGAACAGAGATCTGTTGTCAATATACACCTGTCATTGGGTAAATGTTGATCTGAATATTAGAAGACAAAAGCGGTAAGGTAAAGAGGCACAGACTGAGAGCACTTTAGGGTACTTGAGAGTCTTTAAGTTGAAAACAATTTTTGCTAAAATAAAAAAGGAGGATTTCTGGAAGGATCCAGGAAAATCTCGTAGATTCCAAAAGTGGAGCATGCTGAGGCCTCTGGAGTGGGCCACAGCCAGGGACTCAGAAGGTGTGCAGGCAGGCTCCCTCTCTCACTATCACCTCCCCATGCTCTCCCTTGTGTTCTTCCTACAGTAATGCCTTCTCTGCTTCTCAGTTCATGTGGTAGAATATGATTGATGTTACAGCTCTTCCAACTCTAATGTCCTTTCTACTAATTGTGGGCTAATTAATTTGGACCAAACTCTTTGAGGAAAAATGATAAGAATATTGGATAAGATTTTACCAAATCTTCTTAAAAGCATCAAAATACTTAAAATGGTAGTAAGCAATGACTAGGCCAGAATCTAAACAAAAGACAGAATCTGAGAGGTAAGGGAAGCATTGACCTTTGTAGCTCTGAAGACACTTGCTAATTACTGCAAAACTGGGCTAGAATTTTGGCAGCCTCTTTGGGTGGGAGAAACAAGAGGGACAGATGTCAAGACCCAGCACCTAGCAAAAATAGAAAGTCTGGTGAGACACTCTCCCCAAATATTAAGTTTAAATTCGTAATATTAAAGAGCTGTTCCCATAAGATGAACAAGAAGTAAACCTACCTCTATCCTCCTACTTCCAATAATGGTTATGGAGCTCAGCAGAAATCAGCTGAGCTTAGCAAGGGAAAACAGAAAGAATGAGAAGCTGTGACTGCAGGTTTCCATTCTCCCTGATTTACAGCTTGGTAACATCATCTTGGAGGCTCAGCAAATGTCTGGCCACTAACATTTTTTTAGTGTCCTTTCGGGTTGATGGTGCTCCAGGTGCCTGGGAGAAACCGAAGCTATATATATATATATATATATATATATATATATATATATATATATATATAACAGAACTACCATATGATCCAACAATTCTGCTTCTGGGAAAATAGCCAAAGGAAACAAAAGTAACAACTTGCTGCCTTTTTTTCCTCTTAAGTAGGCTTTGCGCTCAGCATAGAGGGCAACAGGGGCTTGAAGTCACAACTATGAAATCAAGACCTAAGTTGAGATCGACAGTCAGACACTCAACTGACTGAGCCACCCAGGAACCCCTGAAAGCACTAGCTTAAAACAATACTTGCAATTGCATGTTCATGGCAGCATTATTTACAACAGCCAAGACATGAAAACTACCTAAGTGTCCACTGACAAATGAATGAATAACGTTGTTATATATAATATATAGTATCTAATATATAATATCTCACACAACATGTAATATAATAATATATGAATATTATTTAGCCATAAAAATGAGGAAATATTGCCATTTGGGACAACATGGATGGACCTTGAGGGCATTATGCTAAGTGAAACTAGTCAAACAAAGGCAAGTACTATATGATCTCACTTATATGTGGAATTTAAAAACAAAAACAAACAACCCCCCCCCCAAATCATAGAAAAAGAGATCAGATTTGTGGTTACCAGAGGCAGGGGTTGGGGAGAGGTGGATAGGAGAAAGGTGGTTAAAAGGTACAAATTACCAGTTACAAGATAAATAAGTACTTAAGTACATGTAATGGACACCTGATGACTACAGTTACCCATGTTCTAGGATATATATGAAAATCGCTCAAAGAATAAATCCTGAGTTCTCCTCACAAGGAAAAACTTTTTTCTTTTTTTTTTGCTCTCTCTTTTTATTGTATCTATATGAGATAATGGATGCTACTAAGCCAAAGCAGTGATCATTTAACAATATATGGAAGTCAAACCATTATGCTGTACAGCTTAAACTTATGCAGTGATGTATGTCAATAATATCTCAGTAAAACTGGAAAAATTTTTGGCTTCATAGTTTTAAAAAAGAATAAAATAGAACTTCTAGAATTGAAAAATAGAATTTATAAGTACAATTGACTCAGTAGGCAGATATAACAGCTGATTAAACACAGCTGTAGAGAGCAGTAGTATATTACGAGTATGTTATTCAGAATGCAACCTGGAGAGACAAAAAGAAAATATGGAAGAGAAGTTAAAAGAAATGAAGGACGAGGTGTGAAGGTTTAACTCTAGTTTCATAAATGAAGAAAGAAAAATATAGCAAAACAGCATTTGAAAAGTTGACCAAGAATTTTCCCAACCCGAAGAAAGATAACGGTCTACAGACTTACGAAAGCCCTTTATCTCACCATTGAAAAAACATGGGATTTCCCTCTGGTGTCATTCACCACCTAAATTGAAATCTTCCTTGGATTAATCTTACTGGTGGAACATAGGTCACATGTCCACCCAGCTGGGAAAGCAAGTTTTCTAAGACAGACTTATATTATGTGAAATTACCAAATATAAGGACAATGTTCAAAAATGTTGGGGAGTCACTCATAGGACAAATGCCTGCAACAGAGCTCTTCAGTTCATGTTCAGACTTTCTCAGTTTTCCTTTTGTACTCTCTTCCTTCAAGAGCACATGACTCTTAGAGGCTCTAACTCAGTGGATAATTCATGTAAATTGATCTAATCATGGCCTATTAATCTGTGGACTTCAGGACACGAGTATTCTAGCTATTGTACAAGTCCCATAAACTCCTCCAATCTCACTTCAAATCCAGCCTACCTAAATCCCAGCAATTCACCCCTCTGTCCATTCCAAATACCTATCTCTCCTTTGGACTTTTTTTTCCCCTCTGAAAATATCATCTTGCTTTTTTGAGGTGTAATATTTGAGAGTCCTCCCTGACTCTGGACTGACTCTTTATTCATATTTAACTTCAGCTGAATCTGCTTTCCCTCTCTCTCCCTCATTCCTTCCTTCCTTTCCAGTCCCATAACTGTCACCCTCTTGCAGCTTTATAGTTGAGTACCTGTACCGTGGCCAGTCTCTGATGTTCCTTTGACTCTGGTTTCTCTTCCTTTCAATTCATTCTGCATATCAATGTCTGGTGAGTTTCCATTTTCAATTTTTTAAAGGGCATAACCTCATTCCAAAAGTCTCTTGGTCTCCTACTAACCTGTCTTACCTTCCCATGCTTCCAGGAGGTCAGACATCTGCCCCAGCCACTGTTCTGCCTTGGCTCCTTACATGCCTCCGTTTTTCTCTCACAACTTTGCTCATATATTTTCTTGTACCAGAGATCACTCCGCCCCCAGAATTGTGTCTTAATCTCCCTTCGAAGTGCAGCTCAAACCCCATCCCCACCTGAAGGCCTGCCTCTGTGATGGCTCACTGTGAATCTGCGAAGCTCAGCCCTGTCCACTACCCCCCTCACACCTGGCACAGCTACTTTTCGCTGTTCTCTTTCATAAAAAAGTAAAGTTCTTTTATTCCACAAGACTATATGACAGGGACTTCAAGTTCAAGACCCTATCTGATGCCTTGTTCCTCGTGCCTAGCACAGAATTAGAGTTCAGTCAGTGTCCGTTGAATGGAAAAATGAATTGAATAATGAATTAACAAATGCTTGCTCTGGCGTGGAAACTCAAGCTGTAAGAAAGGTCCCTACATGTAAGGAACTTGAGGTAGGCGGTTGAAAGTCGCTGGCCATCCTGAGTCACAGAGAAAATAAGTGGGAAGGTCCAGTTTCAGCTGAGAGACCCATGGTAGGCAACTTCCTCTACGCCTGGTTTCCCCTCTTAATTTTCAGTGTGAGGGCGGGGAGGTGGACTCTTTCACTGTGTTAGATTGCGTTGGGTTAAGCAGATTTCTCCAATCTTAAAATAGTGGTGGTTGCTGTTACTGGCCTTCACACTGTGTTATCCCTAGCAGGAGCCTGCTGACCGAATTCCAAAAGTAAACTGATTGAAACGAAATTCGGATTTGATCTGCCTCCTACACTTGATCCTTTAACAAAGAACCAGCATTAAAAACTTTCCTTTTCAAAGAAAGAAGCGAGACAGTAGCCCGGGAGGCCCTATAGCTCAGGGGTTAGAGCACTGGTCTTGTAAACCAGGGGTCGCGAGTTCAAATCTCGCTGGGGCCTGCTTGTTCTTTCTTATTGTTTTAAATCTCTCTTACTCCTGGACCCCTTCCCTCTCCAGTAACTTTGACCCCCGACGAAATTCGGTCCTTATATCTTCTCGCCGCAGGGCTGACAACCCGAATAAACCACGCAGAGCAGCCACCTCGTAGGCGCTACTGCGCAAGTGCAGCTCTGCTGCCTGGATTGTGGCGGAGGCCATTACAAGCGGCGGGAAGCGCTGCCTGCCCCGCGGACGTACAAATTCTGTTGACCAGGCCGCGAGAGCCCTCTCTGAGGGCGGCGGGAGCCCTAGCGGGGCTGATGGCGGTGGGGGAAAAGAATGGGGTCCAACCCTCTGGCAGGCTTGGAGCCCAGAACAGGCTCCCCTCGCCAAAGGGGAGGAGCCGTCCGGGCGAGGGATTCTGGAGTGTGGGCACTCCAGCAAGGTGTCCCGTTTCAGTGGGTTTTCGAACACCTTCGGTATGCCAGCGGGAAAAGTAAGGTCGAGACTTGGGTCACTAAGTTTGTTACTGACTCAAAGGAACTGTGGGTTCCTCTTTACAAAAACCTTTAAATATTTTCTCCAGAAGTCTTCTCACAGAAACATCGGGCTTACCCGTACGTGCCATATTCCACATCCTCCGCCTCCCCGAGTCTGTGGACGTGTAAACGGAAGAGAGCTGCAGCTCGCCAGTGCAGCCGCGCCTGGACTGGGAGGCGAGCGCAGGAAGGGAGGGAACGGGAAGGGGCGCAGGCTTGAGTCCCGAGGCCCGCCCTCCTCCTGGCGCCGGGTTCCGCGGTTAGAACCGCGTCTCCCACCGCCGCAGCCAACGGCCCCCGGGCGAGCAGATGCCCCCGCCCCGCGCGGCCACGTGATGCAAGGGACCTGGGGGTGCCTGTGAAGAGCTCATGGGTTGGCCCTGCTTTGGAACCCTCTGGGTGAAAGAGGGGAATCCCACTCTAGAAGGGTTGTCCCCAGAACTGCGGAAGCGGGACTTTTTTCACACGCTTTGTGACTCTGAAGTGTCCGCTCGCCGGCAGAGGATCTTTTCCCACGCGCCTCTGTTTATGGATGTCCTGAATAGGTGACTCTGGAGAGGTGCTACGTGTGCCCCCTTCGATAGCTCAGCTGGTAGAGCGGAGGACTGTAGTGCGCTTCCCGTGCGGTCATCCTTAGGTCGCTGGTTCGATTCCGGCTCGAAGGAGGAGCTCCAGTTTTGGTGTCACCCAAGAATCCATCGCTCTCTTGTTTCTTTGGGGGGTCTTCTAGAGTTTCTTTGTCCAGACCTTATTCCTGTCCCAAAGAAGGAGTTTGAGCTTCACCAAGCATGTGTGAACAAGTGGATCCTGTTCGGCACAGGTTCTAGGGAGGAGGCGACTGCGAGCCAACTCTGGCAGCGAATTGGAAAGGCTGGGAGCCAATTTTAATTTTCCCTCAGATGTGTTCTTTTGGCTTCTATTTGATCCTACCTAGATCGCTGCCTGAAGTCTACGGTTCGAAAACCCAAGACCACTGTTTGGTACAGAAGAACATTGTCTATAAACGCTGTATGCACATGTCTGCGCCCTACGGGCTGAGAGGCCCCAATTTGCAAAAGAAAACCCCTAAACTGTGACCCTTGTCCCGAGTGTTCGCCCGCACTCTATATACACAGCCATTCAGGGAGAGGCCCTTACAAGACAGCTTTTATATATTTTTATACTTTTACAAAAAAGATTTTCAGCCAGAGCAGTTAACTGCAACAGGTTTGGACGTGAGTTGGGCTGAGCCTAGGAGAGAGAATTCCAGACCCAAGGAAACAAGTGAGGCAAAGGTGGGGAGATGGAAAAGTCGATTCTCCCTCAGGGGCCTAACTATCCCCACACGCGCCAGACGGCCGCACGTCCCACTGACCTCGGCTCCCCATATGTTGAGGCCCACCATTTCCTGCCCCTAGGGTGTTAGGCTCGCGCGAGGTAGCTGCAAGCGTGTCCGGCCTGGGCTCAGGACCCTACAGCCTCGCAGGCGAGGTTGGCTCGGACCCTCGGGCCCCCGCCAGGCTCCCTCCAGGATCCAGCTCGCAGCTTCAGTCGTCTGGCGGTGCTCGGTGGAGCCCAACACGCCGCCTGAGGTCTGAAAAGTCGCCTCTCTTTCACCCTATCCGGCCTCTGGAGGGCTCCAAAACGTGGATCGGGGAGAATAAGCGAAGCTAGAACTCGTGTCAGCTTTCAAAAGGGTGAGATTTTGTGAAGATGGGAGAAAGGGCTGCAAGGCAAAAGGTAATGTCACCACATGCAGCAGAACTCAGGAGCAGCCTGGCGGCCAACTGTGAATGGAAAAGTAATGTTCAGAGGAAACATGGGCAAACCTTTGCTGTCGTGGCTCGTTGGTCTAGGGGTATGATTCTCGCTTTGGGTGCGAGAGGTCCCGGGTTCAAATCCCGGACGAGCCCAGGCTTTTGCTTTTTCTTCTTCCTTCCAAACTACGCCAAAGTTAGTTCTGTACAAACTTTCTCACTTTCCGACTGTCCTGCAAAAGAAAGGTGCACTGGACGAACACGTGCCAGGTGAGGCTGATGAGCTATGAGGGAAGAAACTGCCTGGTCTCCTGGACTCTCCGCCAGCGGACACTTCGGAGGGACCGCCTCGCTCCTGGGAGCGGGGACCGGTGTCCCAAGGCCCGCTGTCCCCGGAGGTCGCGTCCTAGAGGCCGCGGCGCGTGGGGCTCGGGGCCCCAAGGCCCTGTCCTTTTCCAGGCAGGGACCTGCCCCCAGCTCCTGCTCCAGAGGCAGGTCCCGGCCGGAAAGGCCCGCTCGGGGAAACAGGGCGCGGTCCCAACTGCACAGAGGCTCCAACGCCGTCCTCCTCCCCGCCCCCTTTCCGCTGCATCCCCCGCCCGTCGGTGTAGCAGTGTACACAGTCGCAAACTGACCCCACCCAGGATCCAAAACAGGATTCAAAAAAACGTCTTTGCGTTTTCTACCAGCTCCCTATCCTCAAACAAGGGGAGGGGAAGAAGCCGGTGAGAAAAACCTCTCTTTCCGCCGCCCTGCGCGTTTCTGCAGCCTTGCTCCGAGGCCGAGGTGGGTTCACATTCCGCTCCTCCTCCTTGTCAGTAGTTTTACCAAGAGCGTTTTGGCCCGAGGAGCCCCTTCTTAGCAGAGTCAGTGTGGGGCTCTTCGGGGAGGCGTTTGCGGAATCGGGTTGGAGCTGCTGAGGAATGGGAAGGAAGGTAAAAGTCCTGTTCTCGTACGACTTAGCAGTACGACTTAGCGAGTCTACATTCCCGCCCTGAGGTTTACTTCCCGCAGCTGAGCACAGATGGCAGCATGACAATCTGTTGCCTAGAATGTGGGCTCAGAGGGGGACCACAGAATTGGCCGACAGAATGGAGGCGGGGAGTGGGGGCGGATAGGGGGGAGCCTGCACTTGCTCAAACCTAAGGATTCTTTACCTGGTACCCAGGTGGATCGCCAGATTGATGAAGCAGGCCTTGTTCTTTTTTGCCGGCATAACTGGCACTTGGGGCTGATGTTTTCATTTTCTGGTTACTCACATCTGTCTCCTCACCCTTAACCCACCCTCAGCCAGGGCTGAACTTCTTGGAGACACTGCAAACAACCTCTAACCCAAGCTTTCTTACTAGAATGTTGGGATCCTTGGCCTTCTTACTCTGAGACAGCATGTCATATGGTAACACATGGTAACACATGGGTGAAACAGAGCATCTTTATTTAGGAAGGACAGTAAAAACAGTTTTAGCATCATGCCAGGGACTAGGGAAATCGCAAATGAGGCAAGACCCTCCCTCTGTGTTGCTAAGAACCTTATAATCAAGTCATAAATGTAATCACTAGAAACGCAAGTGACATAATTACCTGAATAGCACTGGCCAACTAACTTCCCAGAAGCAGCCTCAGGTATTCAAAGAACTCCTTAACTACAGTTACTAACTAGTTAGTGCCGAAGGACAATTTTGATACACTTTATTTTAAGCAACTCTTTTACAGATAAAGAGGGAGTAAAATATTTTTGAAATTAATGGAAATAGTCAATAGGTTTCCCTTAAACAACAACTTTCAGTGGCACCTTTAAAATAAGCTTTAATTTTCTAGAAATTGCTAGTGTGGAATACGAAAGCTGTGCGGTGTGTTGGAAAGCTTCTAGGTCCTGGAACACCAGATGTTCCTTGGAGAATGCATGTTATCTTTCTCTGTTCCTCAGTTTCCTTATCTGTAAAATGAGGGCTTGATAATCCTCCAGGTCTCCCTCTTTCTTATTCTAGGACATCTTGGGGTGGCAGTGTGTAAATGACCCTTATATAAAAGAGGGTACTCTAGTAATGTGGAGAAGAGCTGTAGTTTGGCAGAGAAGATGGGGAAAAACCATTCCAGGAAAAGAAGAATGTTTCTGGCTATTGTTGAAAGGGCAGATGTCAGGTTATAAGCAGGCAAAGGTAAGAGATTTGTCAAGCTATTGTTGGAAGCATTTGCCCATGCGATTCAGAAATTAAAGTAGATGGCTAAGAAAGTGGACCATATCAGGCCAGTAAAACCCCTCAGTAGGAGTTTTCACTTAATCCATATTTGAGCAAAGAGCAATTTCTGTTAATAGTAATTCTTAGAAGAACACCTTGAGATACCTGGGAGAGAGAATGGGCACAAAGCCCCACATTTGTTGACAGTACATGTGTAATTTTTGTCTTTGTTTGAAAAAACACAGGCATGTAAGCAAGAGTGTGGCTTATTTTCCCCCAGTCATACTGCCCCCCCCCACCCATTCCTGGAGATGTGATCCTTCTTTTCATTGGAGCTTCATCCTCTTTTAACCATTACTTCTGTTAGTCAATAAGTTTCATGCTTATAAACCTAAAAAAAAGTTAGTTAAAACAAATTTAGAGATTAGTCATTTCTCTCCATCACCTAATTTTATAATTAGTGTTAAGGACAGAATTAAACATATGTACTCTGTCTAAAGGGTAAAGGACACCAGCACTTGAGTCCTTAGAAGGAGAACCCCAGGCTTCCTGTGTCTACATGCAAGGAAACTAGTGGCATGAAGAAGAGACACAAGAAAAATTTCAGGAAGAGGGGAATGACTTTCAAATTCAAGCTGTCAGAACATTTTTTAAATATATGAGTGGGTTTTTCTCAATTGACATTACTTCACACCTATTAAAATTACTGAAAAAATATAGATATAATTCCTTGTTGTAGGTATTTAGAAATACAAATGAGTAAGCACTTAAATGCATTAAAAAAATTTTTTTAACGTTTATTTATTTTTGAGATAGAGACAGAGCATGAATGGGGGAGGGTCAGAGAGAGGGAGACACAGAATCCAAAACAGGCCCCAGGTTCTGAGCTGTCAGCACAAAGCCCGACGCGGGGCTCAAACTCACAGACCTCGAGATCATGACCTGAGCCGAAATTGGCCGCCCAACCGACTGAGCCACCCAGGTGCCCCTCACTTAAATGCATTTTAATGAAATAGTCAAACTCCCCCCCCCAAACCTTTCTTTTATGTTTTTCATCATAACCACATTGTGCCAAGCTGAAAAGAAAGGAAAAATCATGGGACCAAAAGCAAACCATTCGCCATTCACCTAACTGGCTTTTTGCATTGTCACCTATGTGGGGGAGGGTGTTAATTCTCCCCAAGTTGTCAGGTGAAATACCACAGGCAAAGAAGGGACCTGGCTGTGTGCAGAGGCCTGAAGTTGCTCCCAGCAATACAGCATAAAGCTAACATCAGAGGCTGGTCTGTTTGTGTGAGTTGGTGTTTGGCCTGGTGCTTCAGGCCATGGGACTCTGTGTGTGTGTGTGTGTGTGTGTGTGTGTGTGTGTGTGTGTGTGTGTGAGTGTGTGCGCGTGCGCACTCGCGTTTTAGGTGATTTATCAGAGAAGGATCCTGTTAATCAAGTCCTCTTGATCTCCACAGAGATCTAATTTTTTTTTAATATGTGTTTATTTTGAGAGACAGAGAGAGAGCAGGCAGGGGAGGGGCAGAGATGGAGAGAGAGTATCCCAAGCAGGCTCCACACTGCCAGCACAGAGACCAACAACATGGGCCTTGATCCCATGAACCGTGAGATCCTGACCCTCAGCCGACCCGATATCAAGAGTCAGACGCTTAACTGGCTGAACCACGCAGGCAACCCATTAACAACTTTTTAGAACTCAGCTCTTCAGCGTCTCTTTAAATAGTGATATATGATTAATTTAAAATAGGTACCACTCTCAAATATCAGGTTTGCCCACAAAAGGAAAGTGAGGACTAGGGCACCCTGATAGGTGCAGGTAGAGTCCCCACTCTGTGGGCCCCTTGTCTTGTTGATTCTCTTGGTACCTAACAGACTTTGAACTTTGGTATTTGGCAGAACAATCGTGTGGATCAGGGACACGCCTGTCCCTTCCTTTCCAGAGACTTCAGTAACCCTGAGGCACCAGGTACTGAGGGAGAGGCAGTTTGCGGTCGTGTGCTCGGCCCTTTTCTCACTTCCCCAGACTTTTTTCCTTTTAGTTCAGACTTTGGCACCAGAGTTTTTCCTTTTAGCTCAGACTTTGGCTGGGGGGTGCCGGGAAAAGGGAAGAGAACAGGGGGAAAAAGTGAAGCTCTGGCAGGGCTGGGCCTCAACACAGCTGAAAAGCCAGTGAAGGTTGTCCTTTTCCAGGCTCTCCGTGTTGCCCACTCTTCTTCCTCCTCAAATCCTCAGGCCATTCCAGTTGCCTAAAACCATTCTTCAGCTGGGCCATAAAGCCCATGCCCAAGCATGTGTGAATCACAGACAGCTGTTTAAGGAGTTTATCCTCCTAGGAATTTTGGCATTGGAACAGGGACCAGTACCTAAGAAATGAAGGTCTATCCATGGGCTTTCAGGATTTACCAGTCAGCCAGAAGCAGAGCCTTCCTGGTAACCTTGGAAGCCTTCCTGCTCTACGTGGGAGTCAAGCCCGCCTTGTCCAGTAGCTGTTGCCAAACCCAATTGTGTTTGTAAGTCTTAAGAGAATCCAGGAGAGTTTGTGGTTGGGATTTCCAAAGTGAGATCAGATGGTATATTTCTAGAAGCAATGAGAGGTAACAAAAAAGCTTGGGGACTAGGAGTCAGTCACTCTTTTAGATACTAAGAATGCAGAGATGAATGAAACCATTATTCTTCTCTCTAAGGATTCCATCTAATGCAGAGACAGAAATCATCAAAGGGTGATGGCTAACGACCTGTTTCCTAACCTGAAGTAAAGCCAGATCCATCCCACCCATGTTGTAAGAACTCCAGATCAGCTCGCATTCTTCCCTGAGCATTCCTGAAGTTCCCAGGGGGTGCAAACATGTTTGCAAACTAGCCCCTTTAGCCAACATAGTGAGGCTGCCATTTGGTTCTTTCTTACTCCAGCTCCCTGGGGGAGGTCTATCCCTGCCCTAAAAGGGTCCCATGCTGCTGAGAATGCTTGAAGATGCCAACACACAGTGTCCTCTTCCTTTTTGATAGAGCACATGGTCTGACCTGTTGCTGTAGTTCTTGTCCAGACTCACTCAACTCTGTCTCAACAGGAGCCTCCTCCAGGAAGGTATTTTGCCTCCTGCCCCACCCCCTACACCACCTGCAGTCAACCATGTAGTGAACTTGTTTACAGTGGTTTGCTGTGTGCTTCTTGAATCTTAGAGAGATTTCATGAAACAACCTTGATTTTTATTGTAGAGCCCTCCCTGTAGGCCCAGGAGGCCAGGTCAGAGGGGATGTGAATGAAGCACACCATATTCCTTGCCCAACACCGGTCCACGGCCTTGGCATCTTTCTCCCACCTCTTATCATGGCCTTCTCTATGGATGAATCCATCCCTGGAGCGTCACAGACTCTGACACAAATAGGCTTCACTTGGGCTGACCCACTAGCTTTTCACCCACACCAGGACCCACCTGAAGTCTAGAGTCAGCTTGGCACCGCTGCTCCATGCTGGCCTCAGCACGGTGTGTCCTGAGTACAGAGAATCCCCCAAAGGAAGACGTGGGCAACTCCTCCTGGGATGGGTGGGACTGTGAAGCACCTGGCAGGACTCAGAGAAGGCGCCGCTCATGCTGAGTCTGGAAAGATGAGTAGATCCACTCCCCGAAGATGAGGGGTTTGAAGTCTGCCTAAACCATTCCCCTGCTGTTTGATCTGGGAGCTTCCCGGCTTAACGTAACACCTACCTCACACAGTCCTGGTGACAGTTAAATATGATCACGTATGTGAGAGCATCATAAAATGAAAGGCAATGACTGTAATTATTATGATTATTATGATGATTTCAAGTACAGTTATTTTATTGGCAGGCAGCCTGTCTTTACTGACACCTTCTCAAAGACAGGCAGGCAGAAAACAGGTGGATGGATGACAAGAGAAGGTTGGGGATTTTTTAAAAAAGAGCCCTGTTGGAGATGCCACACCAGTGTAGATGGTTGCTGAGGGTCTGTGAAGCAGTTGGCAGCCTGCAGCTACCTGATATTTGAAACTATAGGATCTTTATAAAGTGACCCCAGTGACCTTTGGCTCAGTTGGCTTGTTTCTATTCAAGCAACAAATCCAAATCTGCTTTGTGAGTAGATGCAGTATCAGTGTTGCACTGATGGTGGAGATAAATTTCGCAACTGTGTTACAAGGAACAGAAAATTGAGTGCTTGCGATTTATCTCTTGTGAACAGGTTAGGATGAAAGGAAGGAGAAGCCCAGGAAATACAGCCAGGAAACTTCTGAGGGTTAGTAGCTGGAAGGTTCAGGTCACAGGCAGGGTATGAATAGCTGTCACGTAACCTTCTCTGGGAATACTTTCCTGGTTCTGTGAAGTTGATGAAATAGCCTACTTAGCATTTTTCATGAAACAAAATTATGTGGCTAAGAACAAAGGACATCGTCTTACTCTGGAGGCTTTCTCCAAGGCGGTTCTTGGAGATGGCCCATAGGATCAGAAACAACATCTTCTGGATCCAGATTACTGCATGTCCTGTCATGGGCAAGAGTCAGAACCACAGACATCAGAAATAGGCAGCTATGGGACAAAAGGCCATGTTTATCAAACTTGGCCTTCCAGAACAAATTTCTATCCATTCAGGTGGGTTAATATTTGACCCAGTCATGCCCAGGGAAAAGGTGAATGACTCTCCTTGTTTGTCCAAGAGCAGTGTCCTTGGTTTTCATGTCTCTGCCAGGATCAGAGATCTTTAGATCTAGTCTTCCCACCCCATTTATCTGATCACTATATAATCAGAACCAAAAGGGGCCTCTAGGTTCACACAGCTGGAACTCATCTCCAGGAACAAACAGCTGGAACCCATCTTCAGTTGGAGGGAAACTTCCAGACTTTTGTAAGATTCTTCCTCCTGGGTAATCTATTTTTCTGTTTGTTTATATGTATACTATTTCTAGACATCCATCCACTTCAGTGAAACCATTTTTTCCCTTTTAAAAACTCTTGGTCCAAGTTCACGAATTAAGAAGGAAATAAGTCAGATTCTAAAATGTAAAATGCAAACAGATTTCTTCTGGGATAGCCTGAATGTAGAAATAAAAGGAAATTAGTGATACTGGGAACAAGTGGAGATTTAGAAGGGATTCCTAAATTGTGATAAAGTCCCCACAGATCTGGGAAAAGCATTTGCTGAAGGGTATCTGGACCCCCACCCCTCCGCCCTATGTCATATGTGGCTTAACAAGAAACAGAAAGTATACTTTTACCTTTGTTTTCTTGTAATCTTTCCTGCTAATTCTTTCCTTAAGAAAGTTTTGGGTCTCTTTGAAAGCACAATAGAACAACACATGGCAAAAGCAAAAAAAAAAAAAAAAAAAAAAAAAAAGAAAAGGTACACTGCAGGTTGAACAGAAGAAGGAAGGAAAGGGGACAAGGGAGGAATATGCATTAGGTGTCCTGCTTCCACTTTGGAGAATATTGCCCTAGGACAAATAAAAGTGTGAGACCATATTTATGGAAGCTGTAACCATAGTCACTGATCATAAACTGTCTAGTTAACTCCCTAGTGAATAAAGTTTGATAGATCTCTTGAATACAAAGCATTGCCTGTGAGGAGAGAGAATATTAGTTTTTGTGAAGATTAAAGGATTGTTTGAGGTAGAAGGTAAAGTTAATCTAGAAAACAAATTGTGGGACAAATTCCAGTAAGAAAAATGTGATGGTTATGTGCTTGGGTGTGGAAGGACAAATGTGAATGAATTTGACCACCAGATCTCTGTACCCTTGGCCTGGGCAGATTTGCTTCCCCACCACAAATAATCTCTTACTTGTTTTCTCCCAATTCCATTTGACCTCTCTTTAGGGGAAGTTTAGTATTGAGTATATAAGTGAGGAAGTTATGAGTGGGAGAGCAGATGTTGTTACTGGTGGCCCTAGTGTATACTTGCTAGGATTGGTTTCTGGGTGGCTGAGGGAGTTAAGATTGCAGTAAACCTGGGAAAACCTCAGCTAAGCTGTTACAGAATGAATGTACAAATGCTGCAAATCAGAAACAAAAATATTCCTTAACCTCTAAGGCTAGGACATGAGGGCCTTCAAGCTCCAACAAGCAAGCGGTTTTTTAGGATGTGAAGTTCCTGTGTCGTGTCAGTCCAATGTCTTAACTAGAGGTGGGCTGTAGGCTTGGCTTACACACCAAGCCTTAAGAGATGATGCGTCTCAGTCAACCTATCATCTGTTTCTTCCAGGTGGTGCCTTGTGCCACCAACTACACTTAGACACAAACTTGTCTCTGCAATTCCATCCTGGTGGAACTAGAAAAGGCTTTTATGCTTAATGAGAACCATGGAGAAAGAGGCATTTAGAGTTAGCAACCCTAAAAGTTTTACAGATGAATACAGTAGGCCTGGAGAGGAAAATGAAGTCAGCCATTAAAAACATAATTATTGAGGGTCTACCATGAGGCAGACACTGTGATTCAAGGTGACTAATATCGGCTCTGCCCTCCTATAGATTACACACCAGTAGGAAATACTGACAAGTAAACAGGTCATTGTTGGCCCAAGATCACATAGATAATGGCTTGGAAATGGCACCCATGAAACCTGACAAGAGATAACCTTTATTTTATTATATCCTTGTGGACAGATCAGCTTCGTGACTTTTGCTTTAACAATTATATCTAGTAAAGTGTTCTTGATCTTAATATCTAAAGCATAGAGTGTTTGGACAGACACTCTTGGCAGACCTGCCAGCTCATACTCCCTTCTGTGAGCAGTGATATCCCCACAGCCTGTTAACACTGGCACTTCCTACAAGCACCCATGGTCTCCTCCCCAGCGTGGAAACCCTTGGCAACATTCCTATCCACCACTGCCACCTAATGACTCTTTTGGGTACTACCAGCTCTGGTTCTACTTCCTGATTTTTTTTTTTTTTTCTTTCTTTTTAACTCTGGGATTTCTCCCTCTCTGGCAGAGAGGTGTTGACTGTGTGGTCTCTAACATCCCTTCTGTCTTGACATTCTACAATACCTTTGATGTTAGAAGGCATTGCTGAACAGGAAACTTAGTTGATTACAAGTCAATAAAACTTTGAAGAGGTCTTCCAAAAAAAACTAGAAAAAGAAAACACAGCCAGGAGAATGAAAAGCACAATGTAAGTGTAAAGAACTTGGTAGATACTGTATTGGAGCAGCAACCATGTAGGAATACTTGTTATTCTTTTAGGAGTGGCTCTCCTCCCTGCAATGATGTGCCACTTTCTTGCTAAACTTCCAGGAACACAATTTCACTTGATTCTATTACAAATGATACTCTGTGTGCTTAATGGAAAACTTTTCAGCCGCTGGTTATTTCAGTATTGTAGAATGGTCAAAAGATTCCTCAGTGTCTAATCTGGTATTTTTCAGCAGCGTACCAAATTTGTTTATAGTTATTATGAAACAGACAAGGTGGATCAATGCCAAATGTTGATGAGAATGAGAGCTCACTTTGCTTACTCTGTCACATGCCTTCCATGTAACCAGCAAAACCCTGGATCATACTCCCAGGGCTGTTTAGCAACAGGCTTACTGCTAGGACCTATTGCCTCTGTAAGGTCTACCAAAATAATTTTATATGAAAATAATGTTTATTGACTTACACACAAAAAAGCACAACATAAAAATCAATAATTAATTTAATATCTATGATAATATACCATCTATTATTAAATTTAGTATTCAAAAGAATTATATTACATTCAAGAATAATTCAAAGGTCAAAATTTTCTCCCATTATGAGAATTTCTCAGTATGTGTGATGATTGCCAAAAAAACCTAGCTGTTCATAAATTAAATTAATTACTCACAGACAATTTGAGAAACAAAATTATAAAAATCAGTTTCAGATATTCAGTGAAAAGTCATTTTTTTTATTGTTGGATATGGGGCATTCACATGTATTTGATATAATGTGTAGGACTATGGTGTTTTTTTTTTTCTGACTTACGTAGAATCAAGATGATATTTTTCCTCAAATTTTTATTTAAATTCTAGATTGTAAACATATAATGTAATATTGTTTTCAAGGACTATGGTGGTTTTAAAAGGCACTGAATACTCTTTAAGGTTTTCTCCAAAGAACTAAAGGTATAGTCAGAAACTACTTGCTGCAAACACCAAATATCTTTCAATTCTCAAATCTACAAATTTCATAAGAAATACAATCTTAAAAGTCCATAAAGAATTTCTTCTCTATTTTGTTATCATCTATACTTGTTTAATTCTATTTTTTTTTCTTGAGAGAGAGAAAGAGAAAGAGAGTGCAAGCAGAGGGTTGGAGGGAGAGGGAGAGAAAGAATATTAAACAGGCTCCATGCCCAGTGTGCAGCTGGACATGGCTAGATCTCACAACCGTGAGATCATGACCTGAGCCAAAATAAGAGTTGGATGCTTAACCAACTGAGCCACCCAGGCGTCCCTAATCCTATTTTTAATTATCTATCACTGAGTAAACATCATGTGCCAGGTAAAAAGCACCTTGTTTACCCTGTGGGTGTGTTTGAGTGTCTGACACACCGCCCCTGGGATGTGTGAGTTCTACAGTTTGAGATTGACAGCTCCTGAGAGAGAATGGTGGCGATCCTATTCTCCTTGTTCTTCCTCTGAGAAAAATTTGAGAAATCATCGCAGCAAATCGTAAGGCCTTTGACTTGAAAAAGTCTAAGGAGGGGTGCCTGGCAGGACTCTTGATCTCAGGGTTGTGAGTTTGAGCCATAGAGTTTAAGGGGGGAAAAGTGTCTAAGGAGTTGTTTTTATTTTGTTTTTGTTTTTATCACAAGGTAACATCATTTGCCTGTGTGTAACAGTCTGCGTACACGTGCAGGAAAAATTAGAAAATATTCTCTGAGGGGCGCCTGGGTGGCTCAGTCAGTTAAGCGTCCCACTCTTGATTTTGGCTTGGAGCCTGCTTGGGACTCTGACTCACTCTCTCTCTCTCTCTCTCTCTCTCTCGCAAAATAAATAATTTTTTTTAAAAAGAAAATGTTATCTGAGAATGATTCAAAGTGTCCCCAATGCATAAAACAACTGAGGATAAGCTTTTATTCTTCTTCTTCCAGTCCTAAGAGTTGACGCAGACCCAATTCCAAGCATTACATGGGTTCTTCCATGTTCCTCCCTGTTCATTCTAAATAGCACCTCATAATTCCACCTTTGGCCATGAAACACCTACTTCTTGGGGAACTAGGTCTGCCTCCTTTCTCCTGAGGATAAAACTGCTCTCAACTGCTCTCCTCACAGCCGGCTTACTAACTGACTTGAGTATCTGACATCCTGTCTTCAATAGTCCTCTGATCGACCCTTCCCTGGGCTCAGGGTTCCCTCTAAGTACCCCTTCTTCATAGCTCTCGCCTCCTATTTTACTGTCTCATCTCAGGAAATTGGAGCTCCGTCCCTTCTCCCTGGATGCACCATCCTCTTTCAGGGAGGCATTTGGTGTATCTTGATGGTCTTTGTGTTCCAGGACCTAGCACAGTGTCTGGTACCCAGTAGGGACTTACATAAAGGTTGTTAATATGTTAATCAGTGAAGTAAAGAATGTGGATGGATTTTGTAATGCTGTGATTGATAGAAAGGTAAATAGCGATCCTAAGGGATAGGAAAGAATGGTTGGGGCAGGGAGTTGTGTTCAGGAAACTTTTAATTTGACTTTGCAAAGGAATGGACTGATGAAACGTTTGAGATTAATGAGGAAGGGAAAAGAAAAGATGTATTTAGGTGACTGAGGATACCTGATTCTAGGAGCTCTGTCAGAGAGGAAAGTCCCTGTCCTTTTAGCCTAATCTGGCAATGCCATTCTGTGCCCCGACCACACCTCCTTTTGCCCTTGGCAGGAGCCCCTGTTGGAAGAGATGGTGATGGGCCAGGGCCCCCTGTTGTTGGTCTTCATGCTGGGTCTGGGTCTGACCCCGCCAACCCTGGCTCAGGATGACTCCAGGTACAAACACTTCCTGACCCAGCACTATGACGCCAAACCAAAGGGCCGGAATGACAGATACTGTGAAAGCATGATGGAGAGACGAGGCCTGACCACACCCTGCAAAGACACCAACACCTTTATTCATGGCAACAAGGGCAGCATCAAGGCCATCTGTGGAAATAAGAATGGAAACCCTTACGGAGAAGCTTTAAGACTAAGCAAGTCTCCTTTCCAGATCACCACCTGCAGGCACGTAGGAGGGTCTCCCCGGCCTCCCTGCCGGTACAGAGCTACACCAGGCTTCAGACACATTGCTGTTGCCTGTGAAAATGGCCTGCCTGTCCACTTTGATGAGTCTTTTTTCCGTCCATAACCAGCAGGCCACAGCTGGCTCTGCTCCCCTTTCCTTGCATTTCCCTCCACACCCCAGAACAGTGGTGGCAACATTCATTGCCGGGGGCCCGGAGAATGACCTGCCTGGATCTCTTGCTTTCCTTTTTACAACATGCTTAAGAAATAAAAATGACTCTGAAATCAGTAAGAATCAAAGTCTTCTCACTGATTATTGGCCTATAAATCTATTAAAACCCCATTTTCTCTACTCAGCTGCTCCCTGAGAGGATTGGATACAATAGAAATGCCCTTTTCCTTATCAGTCAGTTCCTCATTAGTCAGTAGGGAGGTGGACTTTACCTTTGTGTAAAAAGAAGGTGGTTAAATTCATCTTACAGAAAGAACTAGGAAAATTCCAGGGCTTATGGCAACTAAGCAGAATTTTCAGAAGGGGCAAATAATAAGCCCAATATTACTTTTACAAATGTTAAACCTTGAGAAAAGTTGAGGACTAAATACCAACAGCTTAATCACACTTTCTCTCTTTCCCACACCCATACATGTAACCCTGCATCAATACCAAAACCCATGCAGAGTAGACACCTCTTATCTTAAGCAGGAGCTAATTTTTTTATGTTGCCTTGAATGGAATACTCCCCGGATATTCTCATGGCTATTTTATATAAAGATCAAAAAGTGATTACTTTATCATTCATTCATTCATTATTACAGTCTTTTCTCCCTAATCTCTTACTTTATCAAATAATGTCTGGCAACTGTGAGATCTTTGGGAAGGCACAGAAAGATTCCAAGCTTATTTTTTATTCTTCTTCAACTAGATTTGGTTTTCAAGTAAACAGAAACTTAAGTTAACGACATTCTCTTTGTAAAATATACTTATCAGTCCACAGGTTAAGTGATTAACTTCCTGTTAACCTAATTCCTATCAACAGGTGTCTCAATATTTTATTTAGAAAGCAGTTGATAAATTACAGTTATAAATTACAGTTTGCCATCTTGTGAATGTATAACTGTCGTGGTCACAGTATCCCCAGTGGTGGCCTCCCCTGCTGCCCACATTGCTCTTAAATGGGCCAAAAACCCTGGTTTCTCAATACTCGGGTTATAGATCAGTGTCTAGGTGGCATCTGGGAGAGCCCAGCCTCCCTGAAAATATTCAGATTTGGGGAGGAAGTGATGGAGAAGTAGGTTACAGGTGTATACTCAGCACATGAATCTGTCCGCCTTGAGTTATCTATTTCAAAATTAAAAACACTGTCATTAGAGAGAAGAATTTTCCGAACCTCTCTTATTAGAAAATGTGCCTTATCATAAAATCTCAAAAACTCCTTAAAGAGTAAGAAAATTCCAATTTGTGGTAAAACATTTGGACGCTTTCTCAGGGTCTCCAACCAGTACTATGTCCTTGATATGAGGCAAAGTGACTTCCATACAGATCATTGCCCCTCTCTTGATATAGAAAGTTAAAGGCACAGACCATTATTATATTGATCACACCATATCTGAGAAAACTCATGTCTTCTCCAAACATCTGCTTAGAGCATTACCATTGCAAACTCTGCTCTAGTGTTGGGTCAAATGACTGTTTCCCCGGAGATGACATGGCAACGGGCTGTGGGTGCTTCCTGTCCTGCTTTTGGAGCTAGTAGCAGCTTGGTAGCCAATCCTAGCCCTTTTTGCTCTGGGTCTCTTGTTCTCTCACCGTCAAAAGGTGTTTAGAATGAAATGTCAAGTCACAGGCAAGTCATTTCATCTGGAGTGAATCATTTGAGGAGTTGCAGTACTGGTCAGCTGTACTTTACTGACTTTGCAAGGGAAAGAGAAGAAAAACTTCAAAAATGTCAAGTCCTTTGAGGAATGGTCACATTCAAGGAAGAAACCTCAGTGCAATTTGGACAGGACAAATTTCTCTAGAGACACAGCAGAAATGCTAGTAGGTGAGATATTTCAGCTTAAAAGGGGCCTTGTAATTTCTTGGGAATAAAGGTACTCTACAAAATAAGGGGGAAGGGATCCAAAATGTATCCAGTTTGGTGCAGTTATTCATTATTTTTATCAGATTGAAGGAAGCAAAGGAAAACAAGAGGAATGGAAATTATGAAAAGATCACTGCCAACATTTACTAAACACTATCATGGGCTGGGCGTTGTGATAAGCACTTGACATTGATTTTATCATTAATTCTTCATAACATCTTTAAGAGGTGGGTATTACCATTATGCTCATTTTACTTACGAGAAAATAGGCTGAGAGATTAAGTAATTTCCCCAAGGTCACACAGTTAATGTGGCAAAGCTAGGCTTTGGGGATCACCATATAGAAATTAGTTCTTATTGAGAGTCAATCTGGTGCAGTGGAGAAAGACTTTGGGACAAACTCTGACCAAAAACTATGTGTTGGGATGATTCAGGCATCATTTGATTTTCTGTAGTACCTAGCACCCTGAGATGTACCCATTGACGTCTACATTGGACTTCGGTTCGCAAATATTTTCCCATGTCTTGTTAAATCAGTTCGTTATTGTGGCTGAAGCCAGTTTGTTCTTATATGAATAGTTCAAGTTTTCTCTGTAGTCAGTTATTTTGCTGAACCATGATCTTGGTCACAAAGAAGGATGAGAGAAAGTAGACAGAACTGTGCAAGATGAGAGGTGCAAGATCAGATCTGGGAAAAACAACCCAAAGTACGTCATTGTGATGAAGCCATTACCCAAGTGCTAAGTGTGCCTTCAGAAGTTGTATCCATGGGTGCTGGGGTGAGGAGTAAATTGAGCATCATTTCTCCCATCCATCCTTCTTCCCATGACTCCTTCACTTCCCTCTCTTCCTGACTCCATCTCTCATATCAGCTGCAGGCACAGCAATATGACATAGAGCTTTACAACTTTCTGTGCACAGGCAAAAGGTGGCTGTGAACATAGAAGGTGGCATGTAAAAGAATGATGGTTATGTTTCATCCTGTCATTACCACTAACCAAAGTGTAGGCTTTAGGTGGAACAGATCGCAGGTCCCTCATCAGCCTTTTCAGTCACTTACACGCGTGATCCGGCATCAGGAAGCAGCACCTTTGCAAACAAAGGCCAGTAGTGCCCATATATGTCAACCCAGGGGTTCAGCTGAGGCCAGCCCTTGGACTGCGCATGTAGAAATGGGCCAGTCTTCCTCAAAAAAATTGCCTTTGCTATTGAGATGCTCACTCCCTGTTGAATTGGAGATTTTTTTTTCCCCTCTACTGAGTCAACCCTGCCTCATCATAAGAGTCAAGTAGTTCACAGTTTGAGTTCGTGTCAGTCCCAGACTGACAGCCAGAAGGCAGCATCTAGCTAGTGAGTTAGTGTGGTAAGTGACTCCCACCTCCACTCCCACCCTATTCCACCCCTGATTACATTCTGTTGCTAGAGAGAACCAACTCTGAGCACAAACATCTATAGTACCTTGGATATTTGGGACGTGGGATGGGAGAGGCAATTAGAAGATGGCAGAAAGAGTACAGATTTTAGAGCCAGATAGGCCTTGGATTCCTTTCTTTAATTAGTCCCTAGCAGCAATGTTCTGAAACTATATCACAATGCTTTCTTTGTCATTGCTCCAGAGGTGTTTGTTTGTTTGTTTGTTGACTCTGTAAAATAAATGTTTATTTCCCACCATCAAGAGGTGCCAGCACAAAGATCCTGCAGCCAGAGAATACAGAGAATTACCAACAGCTATTGACAAGACAGGCAGAGCATCAAGGATAGATGCAGGACAATGGAGTATATCAGCAGGGCCTAGTTTTTTGGGTTGTACATAGAAACAGAAAAAGAAAACCCCACAATCCACATCCTTTTTTGTGGAGATTGTGCTATTTATATTTCTTTATTTATTTTTAAATGTTTATTTATTTTTGAAAGAGTGAGAGAGAAAGAGAGAGCATGAGCAAGGGAGGGGCAGAGAGAGGGGGCACAGAGGATCTGAAGCAGGGGGCTTGAACCCATGAACCGTGAGATCATGTCCTGAGCTGAAGTTGGATGCCTAACCGACTGAGCCACCCAGGTGCCCCTAGATTTTTTTTTTTAACTTTGTTTTAAATGTTTTATTTATTCTTGTGAGAGAGAGACAGAGTGTGAGTGGGGGAGGAGCAGAGAGAGAGGGAGACATAATCTGAAGCAGGCTCTGAATCTGAGCTGTCAGCCCAAAGCCCGATGTGGGACTTGAACCCACGAACAGTGAGATCATGACCTGAGCGGAAGTGGGACGCTTAACCGACTGAGCCCCCCAGGCCCCCCAAGATTTATTTTTTTTTTAATTTTTTTTTCAACGTTTTATTTATTTTTGGGACAGAGAGAGACAGAGCATGAACGGGGGAGGGGCAGAGAGAGAGAGAGACACAGAATCGGAAACAGGCTCCAGGCTCTGAGCCATCAGCCCAGAGCCTGACGCGGGGCTCGAACTCACGGACCGCGAGATCGTGACCTGGCTGAAGTCGGACGCTTAACCGACTGCGCCACCCAGGCGCCCCAAGATTTATTTTTTTTAATGTTTCTTAGCTTATTGGTTAATTCCACAAGCCTGGAAAACACCTTCGTGCTCTATATCCATTTCACTTCATTTTTTCACAAGCTCATGCATTTCGTTTATTAGTTTATTCAGCCAATATTTACTACCTTTAGTGCACTGAGACTTGATACTCTGCTTTTGTAGGGTTTCTTTATATAATATTAACAGGATTTCCAAAAGGCCCTGATTTTAATATCATAGGAGAATAGCCAGTTAAGAGGAAAATTAAATATTAATACTAATACTAATACCTAATACTGCCCCGACCTCTTTTCTGTACTTCTTCAATTCCAGATATAAGGAATTAAAATCAGTTCATCAGCTTTCTTTGACATATCTTGAGTCTAGTGGCACCTGGGTGGCTCAGTCAGTTAAGTGCTAAGTGTCTGACTCTTGATTTTGGCTCAGGTCATGATCTCACAGTTCATGAGTTCATGCCCCCATCAAGCTCCGCAATGCCCATGCAGAGTCTACTTGGAATTGTCTCTCTCTCTCCTTCTCTGTCTGCCCCTCCCCTGCTCTCTCTCAAAAAAAAAAAAAAGAAGAGAAGAGAAAAAAGACATATTCTGAGTCTATCCAAATTTTTGGGAATCAGAGTCTCCAGAGGACTCAACACTCCAAAGATCACATGACTGGAGAATTACCTCAAGAAATAGTCAACTCCAGTTTCACTTAGCTCTGCCTTTTCTTCCTGTTCACGCTCTAACCATACAGGCCAGATACAATGGACAGCCACCCGGTCAGTGTCCATCCTGAGTTATTGTGCTCAGTGCAGCAACTTCTCTCCATAAAAGAGAATGACTCTTGCTTCCAGAAAAAGCCATGTTTACATACTCTTTGCTCTAGCAAAAGCAAGACAAGAAAAGTCGTGAGCAGAGAAGAGTGAGGAGCTGATAAGGTACAGATAAGGAGGAAAGAGGAGACTAGAGTTGAGGAAATGACAGTTTGCCATTCTCTTCACCTCTCTCCGGTGCCCAAATCTTACCTTCCTTTCTCCTTCCCCTTGGGCTTCTCTCTAGGCATCTCCAAGGTCGTGATGGCTCTCCAGAGGATTCATGCATTGCTTCTGCTCTTGCTGCTGACCATGCTGGGGCTGGTGCAGCCCTCCTATGGCCAGGATCGCATGTACCAACGATTCCTGCGGCAACATGTGGACCCTGAGGGGACAGGTGGCAACGATGCCTACTGCAACTTGATGATGCAAAGACGGAAGATGACCGTGCGTCAGTGCAAGCATGTCAACACTTTCATCCATGAAGACATCTGGAACATTCGTAGTATCTGCAGCACCACTAATATCCAGTGCAAGAATGGCAAGATGAACTGCCATGAGGGTGTAGTGAAGGTCACAGACTGCAGGGAGACAGGAAGTTCCAGGACCCCCAACTGCAGATATAGGGCCTTGGCAAGCACCAGGCGTGTGGTCATTGCCTGTGAGGGTAACCCCGAGATGCCTGTACACTTTGACAGATAGACACCATCCTGCAGGGGTGACAACCCAGCCCTTGGCCTTCAACTTAATGCGTAAACAGCAATGAGTAATGCATTTGAGCTGCCCCAGGCTCTGTCTCCTCTACTTCTTATTCTTTTTCTCTTTATAACCCATTCTGTTAAGCACATTGTATCAAAGAGAAATGGAGACATAAAATGAGGCTGGGCTTTTCTATAGTAAACTTTTTTGCTTGCTTTTATCATACTGGTCAGTTGAGCTCTCTCATCAGATCCTATCCTCTGGAATTTAGTCATTATCTGTATTTATATAGCACTTCAAGCATTTCAAAGTGCTTTCATCTAAATTATCTCATTTTAATAGCACAGCACTCCTGTAATGCTGCCTGTTGTATGTAGGAGCCCAAAGTTAAGAGATTTGCTGAAGACCATGAAGTTAGTGGAATAACTGAGACAGAAATCCAGTTGAACTGACTACCAATCCAGGGCTTTCTCCACTTCATCACAAGGAGCGTTTTGAAAGTAACTGCTTTTTGTTGTTTCCCAGAGTCAGCTGTTGGGAGAAGCATTACAAATTTGGAAATGTATGCTGGCAAATGAGAACTCTATCTGTGTGATTTGGCTCCCTTGTTATGCTGGGCTCTAATAAGATCAGGAAATGATGCGAGGAATTTTCTTTCTCTCTCTCCGTGACTTTTGAATCACTCTAATAAGTCAGAATATTAAAAATGTACTAGATCATTTATGACTTATTCACTCTTCCTGACTGAAATGTTTTTCATGTTTTCCTTGTAATAAAGGACATAAACTGCAGGTATCTGAGAAGGCTGTGCTGTCGTTCTTTTGGGGGGATTATTTTTTCCCTTCTGGGTAGGGAATAATTCTTTGCATTCTTAAGTTTATAAGTATGCACACACCTTAATATCCTCAAAAACTCTGGTCAAAGACTAATGCCTATCAGATCCATGACCATGACACAGAAACCTTTGTCTCATTTACTCAGAGGAAGAGACCCCTCTCAATTCTTAAATCCTTTCCTTCTCCCTCTGACTATTTTAAACAAACTGGGGAGATGTATGAAGATGCTAGGGCTAAAGAAAGGAAGTGTGTGTGTGTGTGTGTGTGTGTGTGTGTGTGTGTGTTTGTAAGGATAAACTGAAATCATTTGAGTTACAGCAGATACAGAAAGAAATCACTTTATAAATGGATTTGGTATACATATACATTGTGAAATAATCACTACAATTAGGCTAATTATCAAATCTGTCAACTCACTGTTTTGTGTGTGTGTGGTAAGAGCACTTAGGATTTATCCCGTTAGCAAATTTCAAGTATATAGTACTATTTCGCCACCTGTTAAACAAAAAAATTAACTGAGTAAAATTTTTTTAGCTTGTGTATTTATTTTTAGTAATCTCTATGCCCAACATGGAGCTCAAACCCACAACCCCAAGATCAAGAGTTGTATACCCCTCAGACTGAATCAGCCAGGTGCCCCTTAACGGAGTACATTTTGAAGATCTTATTGGCTTTACTCAATGATTCATGGATCAGGCAGCATCCAGTCTAACAGATAGAAAGGAGCTCCAAGGAGCTATACAAAATTAAAGACTTTTATAGGCAGGAGGAAGCGGGAACAAGGATGTTATACTAGGCAAAAAAGCAGGTCCTATATTGCAAGGTAACTTTCTTTTTTTTTTTTTTTAATTTTTTTTTCAACGTTTTTTATTTATTTTTGGGACAGAGAGAGACAGAGCATGAACGGGGGAGGGGCAGAGAGAGAGGGAGACACAGAATCGGAAACAGGCTCCAGGCTCTGAGCCATCAGCCCAGAGCCTGACGCGGGGCTTGAACTCACGGACCGCGAGATCGTGACCTGGCTGAAGTCGGATACTTAACCGACTGCGCCACCCAGGCGCCCCACAAGGTAACTTTCTTTAAGGGAGTGGTAGGAATCTATTAGGCAGATTGTTTAACTAGTGCATCAAACAGTTTCTGGTTTCTGGGAGAGCCAAAACTAGCTTAAGTCTCAATTTGATGATGTGGGGCTTAGCATAAGCAACTCCATTTTGGGCCTGTAATCTTGTTTTAACATATCTACAGTCAGTATGCTATACATCAGATCTCCAGAACTTATTTATTCATGATGAACATCTCCACATTTCCCCTACCCTCCCAAGCCCCTAGTAACCACCACTGTACTCTGCTTCTATGAGTTTGACTATTTTATTTTATTTTATTTTTTTATTTTTTTTTTTATTTTTATTTTTTTTTTTATTTTTTTTTTTATTTTATTTTATTTATTTTTTTTTATATGAAGTTTATTGACAAATTGGTTTCCATACAACACCCAGTGCTCATCCCAAAAGGTGCCCTCCTCAATACCCATCACCCACCCGCCCCTCCCTCCCACCCCCCATCAACCCTCAGTTTGTTCTCAGTTTTTAACAGTCTCTTATGCTTTGGCTCTCTCCCACTCTAACGTCCTTTTTTTTTTTTTTTTCCTTCCCCTCCCCCATGGGTTCCTGTTAAGTTTCTCAGGATCCACATAAGAGTGAAACCATATGGTATCTGTCTTTCTCTGTATGGCTTATTTCACTTAGCATCACACTCTCCAGTTCCATCCACGTTGCTACAAAGGGCCATATTTCATTTTTTCTCATTGCCACGTAGTATTCCATTGTGTATATAAACCACAATTTCTTTATCCATTCATCAGTGGATGGACATTTAGGCTCTTTCCATAATTTGGCTATTGTTGAGAGTGCTGCTATGAACATTGGGGTACAAGTGCCCCTATGCATCAGTACTCCTGTATCCCTTGGGTAGATTCCTAGCAGTGCTATTGCTGGGTCATAGGGTAGGTCTATTTTTAATTTTCTGAGGAACCTCCACACTGCTTTCCAGAGCGGCTGCACCAATTTGCATTCCCACCAACAGTGCAAGAGGGTTCCCGTTTCTCCACATCCTCTCCAGCATCTATAGTCTCCTGATTTGTTCATTTTGGCCACTCTGACTGGTGTGAGGTGATACCTGAGTGTGGTTTTGATTTGTATTTCCCTGATAAGGAGCAACGCTGAACATCTTTTCATGTGCCTGTTGGCCATCTGGATGTCTTCTTTAGAGAAGTGTCTATTCATGTTTTCTGCCCATTTCTTCACTGGGTTGTTTGTTTTTCGGGTGTGGAGTTTGGTGAGCTCTTTATAGATTTTAGATACTAGCCCTTTGTCCGATATGTCATTTGCAAATATCTTTTCCCATTCCGTTGGTTGCCTTTTAGTTTTGTTGGTTGTTTCCTTTGCTGTGCAGAAGCTTTTTATCTTCATAAGGTCCCAGTAATTCACTTTTGCTTTTAATTCCCTTGCCTTTGGGGATGTGTCGAGTAAGAGATTGCTACGGCTGAGGTCAGAGAGGTCTTTTCCTGCTTTCTCCTCTAAGGTTCTGATGGTTTCCTGTCTCACATTTAGGTCCTTTATCCATTTTGAGTTTATTTTTGTAAATGGTGTGAGAAAGTGGTCTAGTTTCAACCTTCTGCATGTTGCTGTCCAGTTCTCCCAGCACCATTTGTTAAAGAGGCTGTCTTTTTTCCATTGGATGTTCTTTCCTGCTTTGTCAAAGATGAGTTGGCCATATGTTTGTGGGTCTAGTTCTGGGGTTTCTATTCTATTCCATTGGTCTGTGTGTCTGTTTTTGTGCCAATACCATGCTGTCTTGATGATGACAGCTTTGTAGTAGAGGCTGAAGTCTGGGATTGTGATGCCTCCTGCTTTGGTCTTCTTCTTCAAAATTCCTTTGGCTATTCGGGGCCTTTTGTGGTTCCATATGAATTTTAGGATTGCTTGTTCTAGTTTCGAGAAGAATGCTGGTGCAATTTTGATTGGGATTGCATTGAATGTGTAGATAGCTTTGGGTAGTATTGACATTTTGACAATATTTATTTTTCCAATCCATGAGCAGGGAATGTCTTTCCATTTCTTTAAATCTTCTTCAATTACCTTCATAAGCTTTCTATAGTTTTCAGCATACAGATCCTTTACATCTTTGGTTAGATTTATTCCTAGGTATTTTATGCTTCTTGGTGCAATTGTGAATGGGATCAGTTTCTTTATTTGTCTTTCTGTTGCTTCATTGTTAGTGTATAAGAATGCAACTGATTTCTGTACATTGATTTTGTATCCTGCAACTTTGCTGAATTCATGTATCAGTTCTAGCAGACTTTTGGTGGAGTCTATCGGATTTTCCATGTATAATATCATGTCATCTGCAAAAAGCGAAAGCTTGACTTCATCTTTGCCAATTTTGATGCCTTTGATTTCCTTTTGGTGTCTGATTGCTGATGCTAGAACTTCCAGCACTATGTTAAACAACAACGGTGAGAGTGGGCATCCCTGTCGTGTTCCTGATCTCAGGGAAAAAGCTCTCAGTTTTTCCCCGTTGAGGATGATGTTAGCTGTGGGCTTTTCATAAATGGCTTTTATGATCTTTAAGTATGTTCCTTCTATCCCGACTTTCTCAAGGGTTTTTATTAAGAAAGGGTGCTGGATTTTATCAAAGGCCTTTTCTGCATCGATTGACAGGATCATATGGTTCTTCTCTTTTTTTTTGTTAATGTGATGTATCACGTTGATTGATTTGCGAATGTTGAACCAGCCCTGCATCCCAGGAATGAATCCCACTTGATCATGGTGAATAATTCTTTTTATATGCTGTTGAATTCGATTTGCTAGTATCTTATTGAGAATTTTGGCATCCATATTCATCAGGGATATTGGCCTGTAGTTCTCTTTTTTTACTGGGTCTCTGTCTGGTTTAGGAATCAAAGTAATACTGGCTTCATAGAATGAGTCTGGAAGTTTTCCTTCCCTTTCTATTTCTTGGAATAGCTTGAGAAGGATAGGTATTATCTCTGCTTTAAACGTCTGGTAGAACTCCCCTGGGAAGCCATCTGGTCCTGGACTCTTATTTGTTGGGAGATTTTTGATAACCGATTCAATTTCTTCGCTGGTTATGGGTCTGTTCAAGCTTTCTATTTCCTCCTGATTGAGTTTTGGAAGAGTGTGGGTGTTCAGGAATTTGTCCATTTCTTCCAGGTTGTCCAATTTGTTGGCATATAATTTTTCATAGTATTCCCTGATAATTGTTTGTATCTCTGAGGGATTGGTTGTAATCATTCCATTTTCATTCATGATTTTATCTATTTGGGTCATCTCCCTTTTCTTTTTGAGAAGCCTGGCTAGAGGTTTGTCAATTTTGTTTATTTTTTCAAAAAACCAACTCTTGGTTTCGTTGATCTGCTCTACAGTTTTTTTAGATTCTATATTGTTTATTTCTGCTCTGATCTTTATTATTTCTCTTCTTCTGCTGGGTTTAGGCTGCCTTTGCTGTTCTGCTTCTATTTCCTTTAGGTGTGCTGTTAGATTTTGTATTTGGGATTTTTCTTGTTTCTTGAGATAGGCCTGGATTGCAATGTATTTTCCTCTCAGGACTGCCTTCGCTGCGTCCCAAAGCGTTTGGATTGTTGTATTTTCATTTTCGTTTGTTTCCATATATTTTTTGATTTCTTCTCTAATTGCCTGGTTGACCCACTCATTCGTTAGTAGGGTGTTCTTTAACCTCCATGCTTTTGGAGGTTTTCCAGACTTTTTCCTGTGGTTGACTTCAAGCTTCATAGCATTGTGGTCTGAAAGTATGCATGGTATAATTTCAATTCTTGTAAACTTATGAAGGGCTGTTTTGTGACCCAGTATATGATCTATCTTGGAGAATGTTCCATGTGCACTCGAGAAGAAAGTATATTCTGTTGCTTTGGGATGCAGAGTTCTAAATATATCTGTCAAGTCCATCTGATCCAGTGTCTCATTCAGGGCCCTTGTTTCTTTATTGACCGTGTGTCTAGATGATCTATCCATTTCTGTAAGTGGGGTGTTAAAGTCCCCAGCAATTACCACATTCTTATCAATAAGTTTGCTTCTGTTTATGAGTAATTGTTTTATATATTTGGGGGCTCCGGTATTCGGCGCATAGACATTTATAATTGTTAGCTCTTCCTGATGGATAGACCCTGTAACTATTATATAATGTCCTTCTTCATCTCTTGTTACAGCCTTTAATTTAAAGTCTAGTTTGTCTGATATAAGTATGGCTACTCCAGCTTTCTTCTGGCTTCCAGTAGCATGATAAATAGTTCTCCATCCCCTCACTCTGAATCTAAAGGTGTCCTCAGGTCTAAAATGAGTCTCTTGTAGACAGCAAATAGATGGGTCTTGTTTTTTTATCCATTCTGATACCCTATGTCTTTTGGTTGGCGCATTTAATCCATTTACATTCAGTGTTATTATAGAAAGATACGGGTTTAGAGTCATTGTGATGTCTGTATGTTTTATGCTTGTAGTGATGTCTCTGGTACTTTGTCTCACAGGGTCCCCCTTAGGATCTCTTGTAGGGCTGGTTTAGTGGTGACAAATTCCTTCAGTTTTTGTTTGTTTGGGAAGACCTTTATCTCTCCTTCTATTCTAAATGACAGACTTGCTGGATAAAGGATTCTTGGCTGCATATTTTTGCTGTCTAGCACCCTGAAAATCTCGTGCCAATTCTTTCTGGCCTGCCAAGTTTCAAAAGAGAGATCAGTCACGAGTCTTATAGGTCTCCCTTTATATGTGAGGGCACGTTTACCCCTTGCTGCTTTCAGAATTTTCTCTTTATCCTTGTATTTTGCCAGTTTCACTATGATATGTCGTGCAGAAGATGGATTCAAGTTACGTCTGAAGGGAGTTCTCTGTGCCTCTTGGATTTCAATGCCTTTTTCCTTCCCCAGTTCAGGGAAGTTCTCAGCTATTATTTCTTCAAGTACCCCTTCAGCACCTTTCCCTCTCTCTTCCTCCTCTGGGATACCAATTATGCGTATATTATTTCTTTTTAGTGTATCACTTAGTTCTCTAATTTTCCCCTCATACTCCTGGATTTTTTTATCTCTCTTTTTCTCAGCTTCCTCTTTTTCCATAACTTTATCTTCTAGTTCACCTATTCTCTCCTCTGCCTCTTCCATCCGAGCTGTGGTGGTTTGCATTTTGTTTTCCATTTCCTTTAAAGCGTTTTTCAGCTCCTCGTGACTGTTCCTTAGTCCCCTGATGTCTGTAGCAAGAGATTCTCTGCTGTCCTGTATGCTGTTTTCCAGCCCAGCGATTAATTTTATGACTATTATTCTAAATTCACTTTCTGTTATATTATTTAAATCCTTTTTGATCAGCTCATTAGCTGTTGTTATTTCCTGGAGATTCTTCTGAGGGGAATTCTTCCGCTTGGTCATTTTGGATAGTCCCTGGTGTGTTGAGGGCCTGCAGGGCACTTCCCCTGTGCTGTGGTGTATAACTGGAGTTGGTGGGCGGGGCCGCAGTCCGACCTGATGTCTGCCCCCAGCCCACCGCTGGGGCCACAGTCAGACTGGTGTGTGCCTTCTCTTCCCCTCTCCTAGGGGCGGGATTCACTGTGGGGTGGCGTGGCCCGTCTGGGCTACTTGCACACTGCCAGGCTTGTGATGCTGGGGATCTGGCGTATTAGCTGGGGTGGGAAGGCAAGGTGCACGGCGGCAGGGGGGGCAGGCTTAGCTCACTTCTCCTTAGGTGATCCACTTCAGGAGGGGCCCTGTGGCAGCCGGAGGGAGTCAGATCGCTGCCGGAGGTTTGGCTCCGCAGAAGCACAGAGTTGGGTGTTGCGCGGAGCGAGCAATTTCCCTGGCCGGAGCCGGTTCCCTTTGGGATTTTGGCTGGGGGATGGGCGGGGGAGATGGCGCTGGCTAGCGCCTTTGTTCCCCGCCAAACTGAGCTCTGTCGTCCGGGGGCTCCGCAGCTCACCCTCCCTTTGTCCTCCAGCCTTCCCGCTTTCCGAGCAGAGCTGTTAACTTATGACCTCCCAGACGCTAAGTCACGCTTGCTGTCGGAACACAGTCCGTCAGGCCCCTCCGCTTTTGCAAGCCGGACTCGGGGGCTCTGCTTGGCCGGCGAGCCGCCCCTCCGCCCCGGCTCCCTCCCGCCAGTCCGTGGAGCGCGCACCGCCTCGCCGCCCTTCCTACCCTCTTCCGTGGGCCTCTCGTCTGCGCTTGGGTCCGGTGACTCTGTTCTGCTAATCCTCTGGCGGTTTTCTGGGTTATTTAGGCAGGTGTAGGTGGAATCTAAGTGATCAGCAGGACGCGCGGTGAGCCCAGCGTCCTCCTACGCCGCCATCTTCCTGGACCCCGGCAGACTGTAATTTTAGATGCGGGTGGGGGTGTCCTTGGTCAGTCTCATTGAGATGATGACTTCAAGTAAAGACTTAGGAAAGGAAAAGTGGGTTTATCAAGAGAAAAGAGTGACCCAAGCAGGCAGGACAAATGGTGCAGGAGTCCCGAGGAGGGAGGGAGAAAGGGAGACGAGTTTGACTATTTTAGATTCCACATATAAGTGAGATCATACAGTATTTGTCTTTCTGTGTCTAGGTTATTTCACTCAATATAATGTCCACCACGTCCATCCATGTTGTCAAAAATCACAGGATTTCCCTCCTTTTTAAGGCTGAATAACATTCCATTGTATATTAATACCACATTTTCTTTATCACACACTTTCCTTATCCATTCAACATCACTAACCATCAGGGAAGTGCAAATCAAGACTGCATTGACATATCACCTCACACCTGTTATAGGATGGCCATCATAAAAAATAAAAATAATAATAGGTGAGTGAAAAGTGCCAGACAATTAGCTTTTTAAATTGTAACAGAGATGCCTGACAGTAAGCTTTTGATTGCCAAGGCATCCATTCCAAAGACATCCATCTCAAATAAACATACCGCTAGCTTTACAGCTAAAAAAGGAGCTATGCTGTCCCACCCATGAACTTCCCCTTTTAGCCCTGGATGGCCTAGATAACTGACCATTTGTGTGACTCTGCTTTTCCTTTCCCAAGCTTTAATTCCCCCTCTTATATTTTAAATTCACCAATAAAAACTAAACTCTCAAAATTGTAGGCATACCACCCATGACTCCAACAAAGGCAGAGTCTGCACACTCCTTCTCTACACAAGAGTTCACTGTATGACTTTGAGTGTGCCATGTACCTTCCAGAATATATGATTAATAAGCTTTGTTTTTTCCAAGTTCACAATGGTTGTTGCTGAGATGTATCCTGCCATCATAATAAGAGCCACAAGGGCCAGTCCGCCCACAAGATTGGCTCTGGTTGGGGAAATGTCTGTGGGGGCTCAACACAAATCATGCAGGCAATGTACATGCCTCCAGGGATCCCTAGTTGATGACATCACGATACAAAAGCTGAGTCCAAGACAAAAGAGTGAGGATATACAGAAAAGAGAACCCTGCTAACTACTGGTGGGAATGTAAACTGGTGCAGCCATTATGGAAAACAGCATGAAGACTCCTCAAAAAATTAAAAATAGAACTATCCTTTGATCCAGAAATCTCATTTCTGGGTGTTTATACAAAGGAATTGAAATCAAGATCTCAAAGAAATACCCACACCTTTATGTTCATTGCAGCATTGTTCACAGTAGCCAAGACAGGGGAAAAAAAACAAAAGGAGCTTCAGCAGAAAGAAATCTTAACTGAATTTCCATCATTTGACTAAAGCAGAGCCTCCTAAAAAAATGGCCACCACTAACTTCCCTCCAAAGCAGTCTCCAGACAGGAGGTGTTTCAAAAAAACTGTGTAGAGTTGCCTGGGTGGCTCAGTCAGTCGAGCATCTCACTTTAGCTCAGGTCAAGATCTCACAGTTCTTGAGTTCAAGCCCCACAACAGGCTCGCTGCTGTCAGCACAGAGTCCGCTTCAGATCCTCTGTTCCCCTCTCTCTCTCTGTCCCTTCTCAGCTCGTGCATGGCTCTCTCTCAAAAATAAATAAATAAAATGTTGAAAGAAAGAAAGAAAGAAAGAAAGAAAGAAAGAAAGAAAGAAAAGGGAAGGGAAGGGAAGGGAAGGGAAGGGAAGGGAAGGGAAGGGAAGGGAAGGAAAGGAAAGGAAAGGAAAGGAAAGGAAAGGAAAGGAAAGGAAACTGTGTAGATGAGGTTTATCAGAACCCTTCATTTGTCTTCCCTAAAAGCCCATTTGTTTTTCCCTTGGAAGTCTTTCCCCACTCTCTTTCCCCTAACTAAGTTGGTTTATAAACTTCTATCTCTAGCTGGTCAGTGAACCTCTTCATCACAATGCATGTGTACAATTAAACCTGTTTTCTTTTTTTCCTGTTAATCTACCTATTTTCCTCCCAAAGACGTGTTTGGAAATGTATATTTAGAGTGAGGAGGAAGGATGAGAAAAGAATTCTGTCCTTGGCTCAATCCAAGTAGTCGTGAGAGTCGGTAAGTAAAAGAAACAACCTGAGGTGCCTGGTTGGCTCACTTGGAAGAGCATACAACTTTTGATCTGGGGGTCATGAGCTTGAGACCCATGTTGGGTGTAGAGATTACTTTAAAAAAGGCAACCTTAAAAAATAAATGAATAAAAGAAACAACCCATGCTGGGCACATAACTCACTTGTGGAATTTACCATCGACTCTTGTCTGTATGCCCTCTGCTTATGTTCTACTGACCTTCAATCCTTCCATAATGTATCAGACCCTGTATTACCTACTGTTTTCAAGTGTAGAGGTAGCAAAATTTTCCCTCCTTCGTTTCTAGGTTCTTTGACTGTTGTGACAAATAAACTGGCATAAAGCAAATTAGCAAGAGAAATTATAAGAGAAGTATTAAGGCACAAGTGTATTTCTGCCTGAATGTGTTTTTACTGAGACTTCAGAAATTCATCCAAAGCCTAATAAAAATAATGAATTGTCTTTTTTTTTCTTACATACCATTTCTCTCTGCATAAATAGTTATGGAAGATTTTAATTAGAACATTATGAATAATAAAAGATAACATTTATCACAACTGTCCAGACAATCAAGATGGGGTTAATTATGGAAAGGCTAGAACAAAGCATTTTATTTGTCTCTCATTTAAGAATTCCCAGGTAAGTGGTATAAGTTATTTAGGAATCCCATTTCTTCTGTTACATTACTCTGCCATCCCCAAGGGGAGAGGTGTTAAGCTCAATTGTATCATACACCCCTTTGGCATTCTGGTGAAGCCAATGAATGAGAATAACAATAATAATTAAGAACAAGACAATATTTTTAAATGCACAAAATAAAATACATTGGATTTTAAATGAAATTAAATAAAATATTTAAAGTTTGTGATATAGTAATATATGTGTTTATTAGTGCATTAAGTAATAATATCTAAAGGGGGTCTAATCACTACTGTAGTTTTGAGTATGATCAGTGCAAAATATTTTGAGATATTTGCAATGACTATAAACTGATATCAAAGATTTCCACTGTTTTTAATTCAAAAGTGAATAATTGTTTTTTTGTTTTTTGTTTTTGTTTTTGTTTTTTAATTTAACCCAACATCAGACTCGAACTCGAACCCCAAGATGAAGGGTCACGTGCTGTATCGACTGAACCAGTCAAGCGCCCCCAAAAGTGAAAGAATTGTTAAATTTCAGTTGCAGGTTAGTGAAAATAAAGATGTTAATTTTCCCCCCTGTGAAAATAAAAAGGAAACCTGGTTTAGAATGGCGTGGGGAGGCCAGCAGGGGGCGCTCTCATACCCTGCCACTCACGCCAATTACAGATCCTACGGAAAGACTACTTTGCAAGTCTTAATACTTTACAATCCCAGCAGGAAGATAGGCTTTCCCTCCCTACTAGGGAACAGCCCAGCCACTTAAGACTGTCACAACCCAGCCAATGAAAAGCCATTACACCTCCAATTCCTAGTTTACGCCAATGGACTGTTTATAACAGGCTTCCAAACTTCTTCCTTTCCTCTAGAAACAAGTGTTCCTCTCCTTTGTTCAGGGGACTGGCCTATGGTTTTGCTGTAGCTTGCTTGTCCTTGATTATAATTCTCTGCTATTCCTGAATAAGCCCATTTTTGCTGGTAGAATAACTGGTAGTTTTGTTTTTTAAGGTTGACACCCCATACCAGTTCATGGATCCTATAAATTCCATTCCTGTGGTTCTTGGAAACCCCTGGATTCCAGGTTAAGACACCCTGAGACATAATGATCATCTGCATGAGAAAATTTATCACTATGTTTTTGGGAAACAGCTGTACCAAAACACTGAAAAACTGAATAATGGTCAACAAAAGGATATATCAAGGAATTAATAGAAAGGAGCTAAAGTCAAGGAAAATGTTTAAAGAAAGAATATAATTAACAAATGGTTTTAAATTTGTATTCAAGGATAATATCTCTTTAGGAACTCAAATCAGAAGCCACAACCCAAGCAGCTTCTATTACAAAAGCTGGTAGAACTCTAGGAAGCAGACCAAATGAACAGCTCTCAGAAACAATGGTTAACTCACTTTCCTGGGTTGCTTTGGTAGTTGATTTCTGCAGATATAAAGGGATATGTTCCTACAGTTCAGTTCAGGTTGTTTCCCAACTGGCTTTATTTCAGAGAAGCCGTAGAATTTATGGCTTAGCCCATAGTTGAATGTGTGGATGTATGCTTTGGTTCACAATTTTTCTTCCACATCAAAAGTAGAATATCACACTTATTTCAGAAACACTGGATGAAGTAGTTAAAACTAGAAATGACTGGGCTACAACAACCTGATATTATCAACCAATATTATCAACAACTGATATCAACATAACACTTTATTGTTTAAAAAAAGCTACTTTTGGGGCGCCTGGGTGGCGCAGTCGGTTAAGCGTCCGACTTCAGCCAGGTCACGATCTCGCGGTCCGGGAGTTCGAGCCCCGCGTCAGGCTCTGGGCTGATGGCTCAGAGCCTGGAGCCTGTTTCTGATTCTGTGTCTCCCTCTCTCTCTGCCCCTCCCCCGTTCATGCTCTGTCTCTCTCTGTCCCGAAAATAAATAAACGTTGAAAAAAAAAAAAGCTACTTTTGGGGGTGCCTGGGTGGCTCAGTCAGTTAAGCGTCCGACTTCAGCTCAGGTCATGATCTCATGGTTCGTGGGTTCGAGCCCTGCATCGGGCTCTGTGCTGACAGCTCAGAGCCTGGAGCCTGTTTCAGATTCTGTGTCTCCCTCTCTCTCTGCCCCTCCCCCACTTGCACTCTGTCTCTCTCTGTCTCAAAAATAAATAAACATTAAAAAAAATTTTTTTAAAAAGCTACTTTTGGGGCGCCTGGGTGGCTCAGTTGGTTAGGCGTCTGGCTTCGGCTCAGGTCACGATCTTGTGGTCGCGAGTTCGAGCCCCACGTCAGGCTCTGTGCTGACTGCTCAAAGCCTGGAGCCTGTTTCAGATTCTCTGTCTCCCTCTCTCTGACCCTCCCCCCGTTCATGCTCTGTTTCTCTCTGTCTGAAAAATAAATAAACATTAAAAAAAACTTTTAAAAAAATAATTTAAAAAAGCTACTTTTCCATGCATTGCTTCCTGTAATTCTCAGAATTACTCACTCATGTCCTAGAATGTACTGTAAAATATACGGTATTGGAAACCCATGGATCTCTTTCTGAGCTTGCACCTTCACACAATAGTCCTCATAGTTTCTCCCCACTGCCTCTCTCTGTGTTCATTAAGTCACTACCTGATTCAGCAGATCACAGGAACTTGTTAGAAAGGGCTGTTGATATGTGGCCACATGATGGCCACCTTAATTCTTCTCAGAGTCATCTTTCAAATCCTCCAAACCCAGGTGCCCAAAATTCCTGCCTTTTTACTCTCCCTCTTCACCCAAAAATACTAGAGAGTAATTGGACTTGCAGTACACCCTGAGACAACTCCCATTCAGTCTCTCAGCACACAATTACCAATTATTCAAGGAAAACTTGACATGAGCTGGGCTTTGAAGTGCACCAGAGTTTCTGTAAATCCAAATGTGTTTCTATAAGTGCCAATACTTCTCTACCTAATCCTAATGACATATCTCCCATTCAAAGAGAAGATCAGGACACTATATACCAGGATGGCATTGCTACTAATATGCTTTGAAGATAAGCTCTGGGTATGAACTGAATGTGATGACTATAAAACAACAACAACAAAAAATTTCCCTTTACTCTCTGTGAGCAGTGAAATAAAATAAAATCACTTATGGGGTGACTAGCTGGCTCAGTTGGTACATATTGTGACTCTTGATGTTAGGGTCATGAGTTTGAGCCTCATATTGGGGGTAGAGTTTACTTGAAAACAAAAATAAATAGTCACTTAGGTCAAGGGGGTGGGTAAAATGGAGCAGGGAGACCATTAAGGAGGTGGCCTTTATCTATGTCCTCATTCGGTGGAGTCATGAACTTTTGAACTGGGTCAACTCATAAATACTCTAAAGACTCTGCAGAACACCTGCAACTTGCTACAGTATCAATTGTACCTTTGCATAGTGATAGCTTTAGCAACCAATTATGTTTAGCCAATATTAGTTTTCTGTCAACAACACCAATCAAAATTCTTTGTAAACAATGTATAACAGCATTCCTCTTTTGTCTCTAAAATCCCTGACTTTTGCTCTCTTGTGGGACACTATTTGGGTTGTGTGATCAGAGCACCCCAAATTACAATTCTGGATCTCAAATAAGTGATTTTGCTTAATCATTGCCTCCTTACAATTTTTGGTTGACACCGTCTAGGTTCTTTTATTACCTCTGTAATAAAAACAGATTAACAAAAGAAAAACATACAGAAATTCAACAACATGTGTATCTCTTGTATATATTGTGGATAGTCAGAAAAACTGAGTAAAACTTCCCAAAATGACTCAAGCCACCACCTTAAATACCATCTTCAGCTAAAGACAAAAGAAATGGGTTCTGGGTGGCTCAGTGGGTTAAGCAGTTAAGCGTCTGACTTCAGCTCAGGTCATGATCTTGCAGTCTGTGAGTTTAAGCCCTGTGTCGGGCTCTGTGCTGACAGCTCAGAGACTGCTTTGGATTCTGTGTCTCCCTCTCTTTCTGCACCTCTAGTGCTCTCTCTCTCTCTCTCTCTCTCTCTCTGTCTTTCAAAATGAATAAATGTAAAAAAAAAAAAAAAGGACAAAAGAAAGATATTGCAGTGGGAGTGGGGAGGCCAGTTAAGGGAGGTTATGAGGAAAAGCGCAGCAAACAAAGTTAAGGTTTGTTGTGTATATTTAAGTCTGTGCCTTCTCCATTGGTAAGAGTTTCTTGTGATTTAGAGTCAGCCTTCTCTTCCTGGTACTAAGAGTGAGATACTCTCACAAATGGAGATTTCCTAAATGTCCCTTACAAAAGGGTAACTTCCACTCCCGGGTTTCAGAGCTTCTCCTGGGCTTGTGGCTTCTTAAAAATAACCAGCTTAAATAATCCTTATGCCAAAGAGGTATAATTTGGAGTGGCATGCTTTGCTACCGTTCATGACAATTTGATGATAAGGTGGCCCAGTGAGAAACTCAACCAAGGTGGCTTAGCTGGGAGTAGCCCTCAAAGAAATGCATTGATAGGGACGCCTGGGTGGTTCAGTTGGTTAAGCATCCAACTTTGGCTCAGGTCATGATCTCATGGTTTGCAAGTTTGAGACCCATGTCAGGCTCTGTGCTGACAGCTCAGAGCCTGGAGCCTGCTTTGGATTCCGTGTCTCCTTCTCTCTTGCCCCTCCCCTGCTCGTGTTCTCTCTCTCTCTCTCTCTCTCTCTCTCTCTCTCTCTCCCTCTCTCAAAAATAAATAAACATTAAAAAAGGTTAAAAAAATTCATTAATGGAAAGCACATTCAAGGATCTCACTTTATCCATAAATTGCACCTTGGACTACATACCCTCTTTATCTCTCAATGAAGATTCCACAGTTCACAACTCCAGAGGTGTTTTGTTTTGTTTTTCACTGATGTTCCCATAGACCATAGCCTAGTCATCCGGGGAATTTTCCCCAGAGGTTTTTTGGGATGTGAATTTAGGAGATAAATCTCTGATTGTCTCCTGATAACTCCAGACAACGCCTCTTCAGTATTACCTCTCCCCAGAGCCTTGCCATTCCTTTGTGCCCTCAAGTGAGTCTTTGATGTTGGACACCTTTGCTCCAGGCTATTCTCAGAGTGAACCCAAGTGTTCTAGATGAGAAGGTACAGGAACAGGTTCACTTAGTAAGTCTGTTCCCTCTCTCCCCACCCCCCACTATTAATCGGTGGAGTGCTGTACCTCTCACTGCTATTCCTCTCTTCACTGGCACAGACTTCTTGGCTCTCTGCTCTTCAGATCCACATACTGATTTCCACCACCAGTGACACGTGAGTGTTGGATCTGAACAGGGTGAGTTAGATTTAGGGTTGGTGCTGAGGATGCTTGAGGGGAAAGGCCCAGGAACACTGGAAGGGACCTGACTGAACTTCTAGACGGTAGAGTTAAGATTGGAAAGTGCTCCAGTTTGTAAGAAGCAAAGACCTGAATTCAACTCAGGAGTAATCCCACTGATACAGTCTGTCCTGTCAACCCTTCCAATCTTTCCAAGCATAATATTTTGAAGCAACTTGAATCCTGATCTTTTATCCTGGTTAGGACCTTTGGCCAGGTATAGGGTGCCAGAAATGAGCAAGTGCCTATTCTGTCTTCTATGCTCGATGAAGCACTTTACACAATAGGGGAGGAAAAAAATTTCCTTCCATCCTTCAAGATACTTCCAACTGGTTTAAGAATTAAAATGAAATAAGATTTAGCAGGAGGGAAAAACACCAAAGTTTTATTATGTGCACATGGAGGCCCAGTAATGAAATGGAGACCCCAAGTAAATGACTGAGGCAGGCAGCTTTTATACATTTTAAATAGTGAGACAATACATTTGTGAGGAATTGACAGGAGAGAGAAAACAAATGTTTGGGAGTTCCAATTAGTAAGGAATTCTAAGCAGAATCTGGTCTGAAATAGTAGATTAGTAAAAAGGAATAAAGTTTGTTTATTCAGCTTACTTGGCTTTAAAATTCCAATCTCTGGTGGGTTGCCTGGCTGGCTCAGTTAGTGGAGCATGCAACTCTTGATCTCAGGGTTAAAAGTTCGAGTCCCACGTTAGGCATAGAACCTACTTTAAAAATAATTTTAAGCAAGTAAAATCTCTATCTTTGGTGATAAGAATATCTTTTTATTTCTTAGTATAAGGAGGGTACCTTTCATATGAGATTCATTTTCTGCTTTTAGGGGGACAGAGGAGGGTCTGAGTGTCCTTGTACTGGCTGTTTTCCAAGTAGCTTCAATTCAAAACAATCAATATACTATTGTGACACCTTTTAGGGCTCTCACATGCATATCTTGTTAGAGTCCCTCACAAGTCTGTGAGGCAGCTATTATTAGGCAGATTTGAGGACACAAGTGCTCAGAGAGTTGAGAATCAGGTTAGAGATTTCATAGGGCCAGCTCCACTCCCCATGGTAAATGAGGACAGAGAGCTGGTTTAAAGGAGAAACTTTTTCACACACCTCTATGCCCTAATTTTGGCCAGGGTAGCTCCTGTGAGGGTAGTTTCAATCTTGGTACAGGATTGATTAAAATGATATTTCAGAACTGGAGCTCCTATATGATGGCATTCTTAACAATAGATCAAGATTGTTTATAACTATGATAACTAGGTAAACGGCCTCTGAGAAGGTATGTGGGTAGTCAGAAGTGATAACAGGCTTTGGGGAAGTGTTATAAGGAAGGCAGGATTAGATAAACACCATCTTGCAGAATCAGTGTAACTGTAGCCTGGGGTCTGAGGGAACCAAAGCCTTCTTGCTTGGAAAATATCACCCAAGTCTTCACTCATCTTCTGCATTCCCTTAAAAGGTGGCAATCCTTTCCACTTCACAGCCATACAGCTTAAAATGCCATTTTTTTTTTCAGACTCACGCTCTTCTGAGAACTGATCCGCACTGTAAGACAGAATTAGCTAGAGGGTGATTGGTGGGAGTGGAAGAGAGGGCAGACAGGAGGTGTTTGAAATCCTCAAAATAAACTCCACCTATTTTTTACAATTTTGTGTTTGTCTCACTCAGGCTCTAGCATAATTTCAGTTCTCATAAACTTTATTATCTAACGAGATTCATCACCTTCAAGCCTGGGAACAAAATGATAAAATTGGGCCCAAGTGCCTACACTGGCAGGGAAGGAATTTTAAGTTGGAGGTCAGCTCTTAGGGCAGCTGAAATAATGCTTTCCTCTCTCCCTGCTGTGGACTCACAGGTGGCCCTGGTGACTGAGATGGCATCCTCTCTAAAGGTCCTTGGCCCTATCTTGGCCCTGCTGTTTCCCCTATGTGGGCTGCTTATACACAGCCAGAACCTTTCCTGGAGGGAATTCATGAAGCAGCACTACCTGAGCACAAGCTGGAAATTCAGCGACTACAAATGCGATGATCTCATGAGGGAAAGAGGAGCTCCAAAAGACAGGAACTATCACACCTTCATCTATACCTTGTGGCACAAAATCGAGCATATATGCCTCAGGAAGTGGAGAGATCGTTACAGAAATGTATATATATGGGCCCAGCATCCCTTCAAAATCCTCCAGTGCTACCAGGAGAGTAACAAAAAGGGCTACAGAGAACATAGCAGCTACAGCTACATTGAATTCCACTGTGGCATGGATGGGTATGTGGACAGCATAGAGGACATCCAATTGTTAGACATCAAAAATTAGAAAGTCTACCCACACCCCCAGGTTTTAGTAGAGTGCCCATTACTTCCCAAGTGGTAGCCTGATGCCTACATCAACAGCGCTGGCTACTCCTTCCTTTGCATGTATGTGCCAATGTTTTCTCACGACTGGAGTTATGTACCACAAGGTTTCTTGATATTAAAACTGCCTGTGTTGTTTCTCTACCCTGAATACCTTTCTGCCCTCATTTACCTGATTTGCTCTTACATTTTTTTTTTTTAAGATTTACCTCTTATGGCTTTTCTTTTTTACTGAACCAGGGATTTTCCTGATAATGACTCTCCTTACACCTCCCCGAGCTAAATGATCTTCCCTTCCTTAAATAAATTATATCATTCCAATGTGTACGAAATTTATACATGCTATATGTGCAGAGTATGTGTTCTGTGACTGGTATAGGTGTTACAGGGTGTGTGATGCAGATTATGCTTGGATATGATTTGTGCTGAGTGTAGGGTTAAGGTGTGTGTTACTGGACTCATTCATCAAACATATCTCTAAGGAAATGCATGCATTTTGGATAGGTTAAGGCATTATGTTTCTTGAGGAATAATACATTAAGTAGAAGATAATCACAGAAATGAGTTTACCTGATAATAACCATTTTCACTAGGCAGAGAAATAGAGTCCAATACAGGACTTTAAAACGCAACCTTCAAGAATGGGTCTTAAGACTTCAATTTTGTTGGAGAAAAGAGGAAGTGAATTGCAAAATGAACTGTTGAGGACACAAGTAAGCAGAGTCCACGAGAATTCTGTTTGCTAAATGGGGAAGAGAGATTCAGAGAAAGATAAGTCTTCACTTCATATAATTTTGCCTCAGGCAGGTATGGGGAGGAGAAATACTAAACACTAAAGTACCTTGTGTTCTTCAGCCTCTTGCATTGTTGAAAGACTCCAGTCCTGAAACAATCAGAGAAAAGACCAAGGTATGAACATTTTCAGTGAGGCGGCTGTGCTCCTAGTCCTAGAGGTCTGGCCTCAATGAGTAGCCAATGAATCTAGGTTGGTCATCCTGTGCCAAGAGCAACACCACAGGTTTGCAATTTTTCAGTGCACCTGGGGATGAGCAGACAGTGGGGAGATGATGACCTATACAAACCAAACTCACAAGAGATTAGTGTTAAACCAGTAGTTCTGTATCAATAATCAATCTACATATGAGGAGGAATACTGATTGTTTTTCTCAGTTGATAAAAGCTGCTTCACAATGTAATGGCAGGGGTGCCTGGGTGGTTCATCCTGTTAAGAGTCCCACTCTTGATTTCGACTCAGGTCAGGATGGTGAGTTCGAGCCCCACATCGGGCTCCTCACTGTCAACTTGGGATTCTCTCTCTCCCTCTCTACCTCTAGCTGCTTGTGTTCTCTTTCTCTCAAAATAAATAAATAAACTTTTAAAAATGTAGTGGAATATTTTGTGGTGGCATATTTTGGTTTCCTATAGTCATATTTCAGAATGGTCTTTTCTGGTCACCCACAGTAAGTTTTCACAAATACCCCACTTAAAAAACTTTGAAAGTTCCTTTTGTTAAAGTGTTAAAAGATGATAGGAGCACCTGAGCAGCTTAGTCGGTTAAGTGTCTGACTTCAGCTTAGGTCATGATCTCACAGTTCGTGAGTTCAAGCCCCGCATTGGGCTCTGTGCTGACAGCTTGGAGCCTGGAGCCTGCTTTGGATTCTGTGTCTCCTTCTCTCTCTGCCCCTCCCCAACTCATGCTCTGTCTCTCTCTCAAAAATAAGTAAACATAAAAAAAAATAAAAAGAAAATAAAAAGATGATGGTCCAAAACAGTATAGGAGGAAAATGGATTTAAGCCCAATTAGTATAATAGCTTTATGTTGTTGCTTGGGTTTTCCCACATCCACTTCTTTAACCCCATTTGAATAGCTGCATATTCATTTCCTGTCAGGAACTATCCTTTTATTAGAGGGAGAGAGAGTGCAAGCAGTGGAGAGAGGAAGAGGGAGAGAGAGAGGGAGAGGGAGAGGAAGAGGGAGAGGGAGAGGGAGAGGGAGAGGGAGAGAGAGAGAGAGAGAGAGAGAGAGAGAGAGAGTCCTAAGCAGGCTCCACACTCAGCACAGGTCTCCACAGGACTCAACTCAGGGCTTCATCCCACAACCCTGGTATCATGACCTGAGCCAAAACCAAGAGTCAGATGCTCAATCAACTGTGCCCCTATTCTTCTCCCCCTCTTTTAATTTATTTTTTTTAATTTACATCCAAGTTACTTAGCATATACTGCAAACAGTAATTTCAGGAGTAGATTCCTTGATGCCCTTTACCCATTTAGCCCATCCCCCCCTCCCACAACCCCTCCAGTAACCCTCAGTTTGTTCTCCATACTTATGAGTCTCTTCTGTTTTGTCCCCCTCCCTGTTTTTATATTATTTTTGTTTCCCTTCCGTTATGTTCATCTGTTTTGTCTCTTAAAGTCCTCATATGAGTGAAGTCATATGATATTTGTCTTTCTCTGACTAATTTTGCTTAGCATAACACCCTCCAGTTCCATCCACGTAGTTGCAAATGGCAAGATTTCATTCTTTTTGATTGCCAAGCAATACTCCATTGTGTATATATACCACATCTTCTTTATCCATTCATCCATCTATGGGCATTTGGGTTCTTTCCATACATTGGCTATTGTTGATAGTGCTGCTATAAATACTGGGGTTCATGTTCCCCTTCCTATTCTTCCCCTTTTTGTGTGCAGTGGTGAAGTTTTGGGGTGATGGGGGGGGTTCGTGGGGTCCAGAGCCGATGGCCAAGAAAGAATTCTTGAAGATGTCTTTGGTGCAAAAAGATGATTTTATTAAAGCATGGGGACAGGACCCATGGGCAGGAAGAGCTGCACAGGGGTCGTGAAGGGTAACTCATTATATACTCTCAGGTTGGAAGGGATCAGGGATAGAGTCTGTAAGGAATTTTGGAAGCAAGATTTCCAGGACCTTGAGGGGCTAGCTGTTGCTAGGGAAACACCACTTATTACCATTTAATAAAACCTCAGTCATGAGACCCTTCAGATGGATATCAGAGGGGCTATAATCCTGGAGCATGATTGCCAGCATATATCCTGGGGCACTTGACATAAAGGAAGTAGACTTACAGGATCCTGGAGGTTGGGATAATGTTTTGTTTTATTTAATTTTTTAATGTTTATGTAATTTTTGAGAGTGAGAGAGCAACGGAGAGAGACAAAGCATGAGCCCAGGAGGGACAGAGAGAGGGAGACACAGAATCTGAAACAGGGTCCAGGCTGTCAGCACAGCTGAGGTGTTGAACTTGCAAACCACGAGATCATGACCTAAGCCAAAGTCAGACACTTAACCAACTGAGCCACCCAGGCTCCCCTAAGTTTGGAAAATGTTAAGCCAAGGTTCCTGTTGCCCAAAGCAAAGTGTCATCATCAAGGCAGCTGAGCTCCGGTAGGGAGATCACTCTGCTGGTCTCAAAGGCTTGTCAATGGGCTGCTTACAGTAAGGGAATTTAATTTCGCTTTTGCCTTACTTTCCCACATCACCATGGCAAGCACTTAAACCTCTTTCCTTTGTTCTTGGGTAGCCAGGAGCATGTGAGGAATATCACACATATTCCACCTGGGGAGTGGGATATGCCAGCTTGTATTTTTCCCTCAGCTTGCCTCATGCTCCCTTATCATGCAGTATTGGTGGAGTTATCCATCAAGGTTCCCAATCTCCTCTACTGGGCCAAATGATGGTCATGAGATTCGAGCTAGGCTAACAGGATTTTTTCTTATAGGAGACCAGAATATAACACCCTAAAAGATGACTCTTTGGCATAAAGATTATTATTTTTTATCAATGGAGAAGGCACAAACTTAACTATGCATAACAAACTTTACTTTTGTTTACTATACTTTTCCTGGTCATCTTTCCATAACCTGCCAGCCCCACACTGTTCTTCCTTTGTTTTAGCTAAAAATAGTCTGTAAGCCCAAAGTCATAGCACCTTATTGAATGACTCATCCTGATGTGGAGAACAAAGGCAAAAGAAATATAGGGAAAAAATTGGGGCACATACTTTGCTAGAGGCGAAAGGCAACCTTAGCTTGACATTAGCCTGATCTCCAGGACCCTGTAAAAATCCCTTTGGAAACTTCCTTTTTCTCTACCCCCCCCCCCAAGGTATACGTTAGGAATCATCTTCCAAGCATATGGCCCACTGCTATTCACCTGAAGGGTCTCATGACTAACATTTTACTAGACAGTAGTAAATGATCTTTTCCTAACAGCAGCTAGCCCCTCAAGGTCTTGGAAACCTTGCTTCCAAATTCCTTAGAGACTTAGGCTGTCCCACACCCCCTCTCAACATGAAGGTATATAATCAGTCATCCTTTACAACCCCAGTGTTAGCTCTTCCTGCCTGTGGGTCCTATCCTCATGCTTTAATAAAATCACTTTTTTGCACCAAAAATGTCTTAAGAATTCTTTCTTGGCCTTCAGCTCTGGACCCCCACCACCCCAAAACCACATCAGAAAGGAGCTCCAAAGAGCCGTACAAAAGGGAAGACTTTTCTAGTCAGGGCTGTGGAGCAAGGAAATTTTAGCAAAAGAAAGCAAAGGATTGTTTCAGGGAGGGTCACTTTCCTTTAGGGGGAAGAGCAGTGGAGGCTTATCATGCCAATTACCTCACCTTCCTTTGGGGTGCGAAAAGAGCCCATCTGAACGATTATTGACTTGGTGCTGACCAGAAATTTCCTAACCGACCAGTTGAGACTACATTTCTGGGAGAGGTTGAAATTGCAGTTTGGTTAGGTATTAGGCCCCACCTGGATGACTTGTCCCAGCATAAGTGACTCTTGAGCTTACGGTTCTCTTAACATTCCTAAATTTCCATTCCAGGTACAGGAGGCACACATTCTTTCCCCCTGTAGTCTTATTATGGGAAAGCTGTGTAAGTTAGAAATCAATTTGCTTAACGGAGGAATTCTAACCCAATTACAAGGAAGGAAGGAAAGCGTTTGGTGTAAATGTGTGGTTAGTAAAAGCCACCTTGCCTTGAAGAACTACAGTAAAGAACAGAAGAGTGAGACAGCACATGTGAAGTTTTCTCACTGAATATACCCTTTGATTGCACTTTGGTATAATTATAATGTAATTTAATAATCTTAGTAGAATGCAATAAGCACTAGTAAAAGCTGAACACATTAAGGCTGAGACAATAGTTCTGTGCCTAGAGAAGGGAAAGATCAGAGGAGAGGGTATCTGAGCACAGCCTAGAAAGATAGGTGAGTAATCAAGCAGAATAGATCAGAATAGGTCAGAAAGAGTAATCAAGCAGAATAGGTCAGAATAGGTCAGCAAAAGAAACAACACCAGTGAAAGTGTGAAGTGCTAAAATATAATGTTTTCGAGGTACCTGGGTGGGTAGCTCAGTCGGTTAAGCATCCAACTCTTGGTTTCGGCTCAGGTCATGATGTTGCAGATCTTGAGCTCGAGCCCCATGTCGGCCTCCGTGCTGACAGTGTGGAGCCTGCTTGGGATTCTCTCTCTCTCACTCTCTCTTCCCCTCTTCTGCTTGCTCTGTCTCTCTCTCAAAAAATAAATTAAAAAAAAATTTTAAATATAATGTTTTCTAAAAGTAAAAAAGAGTAGCTATCATGAAAATTTTAAAAATAAATCCATGTTATTGAATAACTTCATAAATAAACCCATTTTATTGGACTCATTAATTAATAAGGAAATCAGTAACATGTTCAAAATGGTTCAAGTGTGATCTTGGTTTGTAGAAATGTATATTTTCTGCTGGACAAAATTCAGTTGCACTGCAATGAACAGGAAATATCTGCATTATATTCAGTTTTGTACAATTTCATTTCTATACTGCAGGTCAAGGAAAGGTATACACTTCTGTAGTGTCTGTCCATCCCTGTAGATCTGCTAAAGAACTCCAGGCACTCCAATGGGAGGACACACAATAATCTCTTTTGTCCATTTCCAAGTCTCAGACAATTTTCCCCTCAGGAGATATGGAAAACTGACAACTTATGCAGGAAAATGTATAGAGTTCCTTAATACTGGTGTGGAAAGGAAGAAAGAAATCATAAGAAACAGTATGACCTAGTAAATGGCCAAAAAAAAAAAAAAAAAAGGCATTACATGCCCAAATTGACCAATGGGCTAAAGGTTGGGGACAATTTTGAGTGCCAGCTCTGCAGAAACCATAAAACCAAACCTCACAAAGAAACTTGGAATTTAGCACGTAGCATCAGCTTCTGACTCACTGTTCTGGCCACTCACTGGCCAGATGCCTGACACAGAAATACCTCAGTAACCATGGAAGGGGGAGTGTTCTAAGCGGTCTGAATATGGCTGATAATCATCATTGTTGTTTGGTTAAAGATACTAATCTTCTGGGGTGCCTGAGTGACTCAGTCGGTTAAGTGTTCGACTTGGTTCGGGTCATGATCATGCAGTCCGTGGGTTTGAGCCCTGCATCGGGCTTTGTGCTGACAGCTTAGAGCCTGAAACCTACTTCAGATTCTGTGTCCCCCCCTCTCTTTATGCCCTTCCCCCGCTCACGTTCCGTCTCTCAAAAATAAATAAATGTTAAAAACATTTTTTTAAGATACTAATCTGTTATCTCTGTGACAAGAATTTGGCACTCTTACTTTTGCCATCAGCAAGCATATAAGTCTAGAGAAAGGAATAGGCTGAATAACAGGCCTATCCCCTTCCAGCTGAGCAGGAGAGTGGAGGAGACACAGGTGTGTTTAAATACACATGGGGGTGTGTGAGGTGTGCCCACAATGGACACATCAGATGCCCTAAACTTGCTTTGCGATTGTAGGGCTGGAACAAGGGCCAAGCCAACCACCAGGGTCTGTTCCCAACACAAGGAGCTTCTGACAGTGTTCAGGATACATTACTCCAGGATATGGCATCTTGGCATAGAGAATCTTTTAAGCTAAAGAAATTTGAGAAACGACAGGTGAGGAAAAGACTTTCTGATCTTCCCCTGAAGCAGGCCATAAAACTCTCACGCGAGAGGTGCTCTCCCTATACCCAGAGGAAAGGAGCATCCTTATCTCCAAAGATGGAGAGACATGGAGAAGAATCTGAACAAACTTCTTGCTGAGTTTCCCCCAGTTGACTACACTTAGCTCATACCCTTTGTTCTATCACATCTTTCCACAACTTTCCACTTGTCATCAAACCTAGCATGAAAACACTCAGGTTTAACCACTTCTTTGGGTCTTCACATCCTTAGCAAGGCTCCCATTTCACATTAAACTTATGTTAAATAAATGTGCATGTTTTTCTGTTGTTAATCTGTTGTTGTTATAGGGAGCCCAGCTGAGAACTTCAAAGAGTAAAAGGAAAAAATATTTTTCCTCTCCTGCACTTCTAAGATTTGGGATAATTTCAGAAAGATAGATAGGAGAAGTAGACTCTCCCATTCATGTCCTCCCCAATCTGTCTTGCACTTTATCTGTGGTAGCTAGGCAGTAATTCACCTGCCTGAATTAAGACAAAGTGAAAACTTTATTTCAGGAGTCAGGCAAAGCCCAGTCTTGAGAACTTGGGCAATGGGTGAAAATCCATGTCAGCCAAGTAAAATGATTCTCAACTAGAAATTGGTATCAGATTCACTGTGGAGTTAACCAAACATAGGTGTGCAAAAGACCTCATTCCCAAAGATTCTGTTTCAGAAGGCCTGGGATCTTGGCATTTAAAAAAAAATTTCTTGGACCATTCTTTTTCTTTTATGTTTATTTTTGAGATAGAGCATGAGCTTGAGCAGGGGCAGAGAGAGAGGGAGATGCAGAATCCAAAGCAGGCTCCATGCTGTCAGCACAGAGCTCAACATGGGGCTTGAACCCACCAACTGTGAGATCATGAGCTAAGTTGAAGTCAGACACTTAACCAACGGAGCCACCCAAGGCACCCCTCTTTAGGCAATTCTGATGTGAGGCCAGGGTTGGGAAGCCCTGCCTAGGGACATGGTAATCAGATACAGTTTCCCTCTGCTGGTGAGCTTGGGTACTGTCAAGTTGTGGAAGTGCAGAGAAAAGGGGTACTGTCCTGACACATGTGGCTGTACAATTGGATATATGAGTGCTAGGCAAATAGACATCTTTTTTCTTTTCTTTTTCAATTAATAGACTTATTTGTTCAGAGCAATTTTAGGTTTGCAGAAAAATTGGGCAGAAATTAAAGAAAATTCTCTTATGCTTCTCCCTTCCTCTCTCTCCTAACCACACAGTCCACAGTTTTCCTGCTATTAACATCTTGTGTTAGTGTGCTCCTTTTGCTGTAATTGATGAACCCATATTGATTATTATTATTAACTGAAGTCCACAATTTAATTAGGATCAATTTTTTGCATTATATAGTTCTATGGGTTTCGACCATGCATAATGTCATTGTAGGAGAGGAAAAAGTTTTCCTTGGCTCCCTAAGGGTCTCTGGCTGGGTTTGAAAATTAAACCAACATGGGGCGCCTGGGTGGCGCAGTTGGTTAAGCGTCCGACTTCAGCCAGGTCACAATCTCGCGGTCCGGGAGTTCGAGCCCCGCGTCGGGCTCTGGGCTGATGGCTCAGAGCCTGGAGCCTGTTTCCGATTCTGTGTCTCCCTCTCTCTCTGCCCCTCCCCCGTTCATGCTCTGCCTCTCTGTCCCAAAAAATAAATAAATGTTGAAAAAAAATTTAAAAAAAAAAAAGAAAATTAAACCAACAAAGAGAGATTTAGTAGGAGAAAAGCATATGAATTTTATTGAATTTTTTACATGTACATGGGAACCATCACAAGGGAATGAAGAGCTGAAGAAATGACCAGAGCAAGAAACTTCATACCTTTTAGACAAACAAACAAAACATCTGTGAAGAATTGACAAGATAAAGGGGTTTGGTTTGTGGATAGTAAATGGTGAGGAAGTAACTAGAAAGACAAGGGCTAGCTTAACAAGGTTTGTTTGCAGGTTCCTCTGTACCACCTCTGGCTGGTATGTCTTTGTCTCCAGTAAAAGAATTTATTTCCTGCCTTTATGCAAAAGAGAGAGAGAGAGAGAGAGAGAGCGCTTTTCTGCATTTACTGATTCTAATTGCCTTTACTGCAAAAATAATTTTTATGTCTAAGAGCCAGATTTTGAGGTGGAGGTCTGGTTTCCTTCAGCATGAACAAGGACTATCTCCTCATTTATTTAGACTTTCTTTAATTTCTTTCATCAGAGTTTTATAGTTTTCCTCATTGATCTTGTACATTTTTATTAGATTTATATCTAAACATTTCATTTTTCTTTGATGCTAATGTAAAAAAAATTTTTTTTCAAATTCCAATAGTTCATTGTTGGTATATAAGAAAGCAATTGATTTTTGTATATTAACCTTGTATGCTACAATTTTGCTATAAATAGACATCATTTTTATCCTGTAGGTAACTGAGGCCATTAAAAGCAAAAGTGTCCCACTATTACATTTATGCTCCAGAAATACTAACTTGGAAGTGATATGTACAACAGATTGGAAGGAAAAGAAGCTTGAGGCTGGGAGTCCATGCAGGAGGCTTTTATGTGAGCCCTCCATGAGACAACAAGATTGTGAATAAAGGTATTGCAGCACCAGTGGAATAGTAATAACAGATTCAAGAGGCAAATACCCTCAATTTGCCCTTTTCCTTCGTGTGTATGGGTCTTTTTGTTACCAAACTCAAACTTGTCCGTGCATCTGATGCACAGTAAGCCAAATTCTGAGACACTGGATTTAAAACAAAGAAAGCTTTATTGTAGGAAAGGCAGCCCAGGGAGAAGTCAGAGGATCATTCCCAAAGCTGCTTTGCCCTGATGAGCTTAGCTACAGCTTATATACATGAGAGAGGGGAAGGTATGAGGTTTCAAGAAACCCCCTTGTTAGGAGGGAGGCCTTGAAACAATCTGGAGGTAAGCATTCTTCTGGAAAATGAGTCGCTATTTGGGACCTGGGATCAGACACATCAAGATAGATGTTACTGTCCGGTCTCTATCAGGTTTCTACAAGTGGTGGGTAAACAGGGAGTAGGGGTGAAAAACTGACTGATGGTGCATGGGGTTAAGAGGTACGTTAAACGTAAGTACAGAACAAAACAACGTGGAACTGAGTTAATAATGCAATTAATTCAACTGTAGTTTTGCTCATGCTTTCAAAACAGGTCCAAAAACCAATAGTCCTGCCTTATCTTCACACACAGTTCCCTCTTTGGGGTGCCCTTACCCCACCTCTTCACCTAACTTCTAATTAATCCTCAAAACTCAGTTCAGGTGTTGTGACCTTCTCTCTGCTCACTCCTCACAGTTCCCTGTTGTTTCCTCCACCACAGCTGCAAGTGCTATTTATATTTATTAATATACAATGTAGTGTTCTATTTATCCGGCTGTCTCTTTCATTAAATCATGAGCTCCTGAATCTAAGTAGCCATTATCTAGCCCCCAATAAACATACACATAAATAAATAATTCATTCATGTCTGTTGTTGGAATTCACAACATTATCAAGTACATGACAATTATTATATCAAATTTACATGGTGTGCTTTGTCCTAAAGAACTGAAATCATAGAGCTTCAAAACGCTGAAGCTTCAGATCAGGAAGGAAACACTCAACCCATATCAGGAAGTCATCAGTTCCTCAAAACTTCTTTGAGTCACGTTGTTTGTTTAAATAAGGCTTACTCCTCCTGTGTCTGCAGTGATACTGATTTTAAACAGTGAGTTTGAGAGTCTGGGTTTCATCCACACTGTGCGTAAGAAGTTCACCTTTCAAGTCCTAGGTTTCTCTTTCCTAGGGCCCAGAACCCATCAGTCCCCTGCTGCACCCAGGTGGACAGGAGGCTCTGGCATACCTGGGAGGGGAACAGCAGACAAAAGCCTCTGAGTCTGGGACTAACCACTGCTTCTGTTCTCAGCGGGAGCCCCGACACGGAGACCTGGTAAGGAGAGAAGCCTGGGAGCTGGGGAGTAGAGCAGTGAAGATGGCTGGAAGGTCTGCATCAAATAGATGGAGGACAAATATTCCAGGAGGGTGGAGGGAAGAAACAATGTTCTGTAAGCATAAGTATAGGAAAAAGAGAAGAAAATGATCTGCCAATCAGAGGAAAAGACATCTTACCTTATATTCCTCCTCACTGGGCTTCAGTCTCTTCATAGGATTGTGAGACTCAAGTGAGGAAGAAGATAGCTAAAAAAAAAAAGAAAAAGGAAAGACCAATGACCATCTTAAAAGGCACAATAAAAATCTAAATGGTTGTGAATAATAATTTTGCTCTTATTGCTTCTACTACTATCACTACCTCATTTTTTTCTCTCTTCTTACAGAGAAAAGATGAGACTGGATCTTCTGGGACGCTTTCCTCTCCTCCTGCTGCTGCTGGCTTTATGGGGGCCAGTGCGTCCACTTTGTGCTTGGCGTCAATTCCTCACCAGGGCCCAGTGGTTTGAAATTCAGCATGTAAGGTCAAGCCCTGTCAGCTGCAACACGGAAATGAATGGTGTCAATAATTATACTCGGAACTGTAAGGTTCACAACACCTTTCTGCATGACTCCTTCAAGAACGTGTCTGATACCTGTCTTTTGTCCAACGTGACCTGCAAAAATGGGATGAATAACTGCCACCAGAGTCCACAGCGTGTTAATATGACTGACTGCACACTCACTTCAGGGAAGTATCCCAACTGCAAGTACAAAGATACTCCCCTGTACAAATTCTTCATTATTGCCTGTGATCCCCCTCAGCAGGGCGACCCTCCCTATCGGTGGGTTCCTGTACACTTAGATAAGGTTATTTGAAGTTTCCATCACTTTCCCTGTCATTCAGCACAGGTTTTCTTATGATATCCTCTGCTATTTCTTTTCCTTTGTTGATTTCCATGGTTCCCATAGAAGAAAGAAGGAGGGTACTGGGGGGGGGGGGTGGATTCACATGCCAAGGATGCAAGACCAGCGCTGGGGACAAAGAGACATGGGATTCTTTTCTGCTTTGGGAGCTCTGTGTGTTTTGAAGGAAGGCAATAGGCAAGAGGGCAAAGAAAGACACAGGCTTCCATATTTTTAATCTTGGAACTTCTGCCAGGCTTTGGTGCACTGTGTTCACAGCAATAAAACCACTTTCTTTTGCATTGTAACGACTATGAGTATGTGTGTTTGGGGCCCCTGTACATCATTGCTACTCTGGAGCCATCTAGACTTGCATTTGCCAGCATTCTCAGAACTATTTGGGTCTTAGGCAACCTTAGAGGTTATTAAGCAAACTTGGGCCTCTGCCACTTCTCTCACCACTGTGTCTTTGGGACTTTGGAGCAAGAAAGTTCTCTATCCCTTCAAACTCTGTTCATAGATTTTACATATTTCCCTTAAAACCATTGTCTATGTTTATCTGTAGGTGGCATGGATGCCTCATAGACTGTTTTGACAGCACTTTCACACACAGATTCTAACACTGACAACTGACGCATCGTAGATCTTTACTATTGGTTTCTATATTTCATCAGATAATGTTTTAAATATAGGTAGTAGTAAGGATAATAATCCACTATAGGCTTAGAGTCAATTCTCCCATTATCATTTTTTAAAAAAACTATTTTTTAAATGATTATTTATTTATTTTGAGAGAAAGAGTACTAGCAGGGGAGGGGCTGAGAGAGGGGAAGAGAGACAATCCCAAACAGGCTCTGTGTCATTAGCGCAGAGCCCTATGAGGGCTCAATCTCATGAACCATGAGATCATGACCTGAGCTGAAATCAAGACACTCAACCGACTGAGCTACCCAGGTGCCCCCAATTCTCCCAATCTTTTGGAATCAATGAAGAGAAAACATAAATTCAAGAAAAAAAAAGCAGTGGGAAACTAAAAAAAAAAGCCTTATGTAAATCCTGAAATATCACAGAAATAATGGCATTTTGGAACAGGTAGTGGATTTAGAAATTGAAGGACTAGGGCTAAGAATTAGGCTGGAGTAAGAATTTAGGTCTTACATCCGGATGGCCAACAGGCACATGAAAAGATGTTCAGCGTCGCTCCTTATCAGGGAAATACAAATCAAAACCACACTCAGGTATCACCTCACGCCAGTCAGAGTGGCCAAAATGAACAAATCAGGAGACTATAGATGCTGGAGAGGATGTGGAGAAACGGGAACCCTCTTGCATTGTTGGTGGGAATGCAAATCGGTGCAGCCGCTCTGGAAAGCAGTGTGGAGGTTCCTCAGAAAATTAAAAATAGACCTACCCTATGACCCAGCAATAGCACTGCTAGGAATTTATCCAAGGGATACAGGAGTACTGATGCATAGGGGCACTTGTACCCCAATGTTCATAGCAGCACTCTCAACAATAGCCAAATTATGGAAAGAGCCTAAATGTCCATCAACTGATGAATGGATAAAGAAATTGTGGTTTATATACACAATGGAATACTACATGGCAATGAGAAAAAATGAAATATGGCCCTTTGTAGCAACGTGGATGGAACTGGAGAGTGTGATGCTAAGTGAAATAAGCCATACAGAGAAAGACAGATACCATATGGTTTCACTCTTATGTGGATCCTGAGAAACTTAACAGGAACCCATGGGGGAGGGGAAGGAAAAAAAAAAAAGAAAAAAAAAAAAAAGAGGTTAGCTTGGGAGAGAGCCAAAGCATAAGAGACTGTTAAAAACTGAGAACAAACTGAGGGTTGATGAGGGGTAGGAGGGAGGAGAGGGTGGGTGATGGGTATTGAGGAGGGCACCTTTTGGGATGAGCACTGGGTGTTGTATGGAAACCAATTTGACAATAAATTTCATATAAAAAAAAAAGAATTTAGGTCTTAGATGTAGGGGAGGAAGAATAATTTTCCCTCTATCCTCCTAGATTCTTGACTGAGACCCTCCCTATCCCATAATAAAAAGGCAGATTAATGAGACAAAAACCATTTAAATTATGTACATACATATGGGAGCCCCACAAAAATATGAGATATTCAAAAGCAGCCAGCCAGCTGAGGCTTATGTACCATCCTGGGCTAAGGAAAGGATAGGGGTCAAGGATTTTAAGGCGGGGGGGGGGGGGAAGGCAATTCATAGCAAGGTAAGAAGAGGAAATGTTTGGTAAACAAAATTTGCCCTGCCATGAAGATGAGCCACTCAGATGAAAAAGCAATCTCTATTATAGCTCACTTCCATGTACAGGTCCCCTTTCTCATGTAAATTTGCTCTATGAAAGGGTAACCTCTACTCTGCTTTCAGAATTTCTCCTGTGTCTCAAAATGAGCAGCTTAAAATAATTCTTATGCCAAAGAGTCACATTTTGGGGTGGCATATTCTGCTACACATCATACCCTTCAGTTTTCTTGTCAACTACTAGACTCATTGGGCTAGCAGGCCAGTGTAAGTCAAAGTCTTTTGTAGACTGATCTGACTTTGAGTAGCAGCCAAACACAATGCATATTAGAAAGGCCACATATTGAAATAGTTTCAAGTCTGTCAATTACCAGTACTGCAGAATGGTTCTTTCCAAACCAAGCTATTCCTTTAACAGGTGTGCTAATTGGGCTCACTTTCCTTTATGCCACATATTTATATCATATCTTTGAAACAAAGACTGAAATATGAAGTTTCAGGTTTCAGGAGCATGGATTCCAAGGGTGCTAAATATTTAAGGCCCTTCTCAGTGGGAAGAGAAATGAAGGCAGGACAACTTGGCGTCTGAAAAGGTGGGTACCCATAGGGGAAATTCTGAGAGGATTTCAGTCCTCCAATTTAGAGCAGCTTTCTTTTTTTTTTCCCCAATATATGAAATTTATTGTCAAATTTGTTTCCATACAACACCCAGTGTAGAGCAGCTTTCAATAGTATTCATCTTTAAGCAGTGTTGTACTTACATTGTATAGTTTCAGTCTTCAAGTAAAGTCTGTGGGGAGTGGACAGAAGGACCTGTGTTCGTGCTTGATGTAAACCAGTGTAAGAAAGTAGCATCATCCTCAGGGAACGGGATCTTCAGATGGCCTGCGCTGACCTAATCGGGAATCAGAATGGACTTATGTACAATATAAATGATGGGGTTTGGGAATGGTGGTGGGGGTTCGGAGCTGACAGCCAAGAAATACTGTATTTCTTGACAGCCAAGAAATAATTCTTAAAGATGTCTTTGGTGCAAAAAGTTGATTTTATTAAAGCACAAGGACAGGACCCAGGGGCAGAAAGAGCTGCACTGGGGTTGTGAAGAGTGCCTGGTTATATACTACAGAGTTGGGGGAGGTAATGGCAAAAGGCAGGCCTCCAGAAGGACTCTGATATGCTAAAGAGGACTCCAGGGATACCTGAGTCCTTGCTATTGTCAAGTTCAGGTTGTTTTTTCCTCTAGTAAGGCATTATCATTAGGATGGTAGGGGGTTCGTGGAAAAATATTATACTCTGTATTTGCCTCAAGTATTTGTCAATGAGCTCAGGTTATAAGGACATTTAATTCTACCTGCCATTTCCTTCTTGCCTTTATTCCCCACATCACTATGGAGGGGAGGGTGATAATAGGGCCTCCAGGAAAGTGAATCCATAGTTTTCGGGAGATTAGGCTATTGATTGTAAACTGATAGATTAGGCTATTGATTGTAAACTGATAGAGATATGTCCTGCATGACTGTGATCTCTATCAGTCAACCACTTGTTTCCTTTCCTTTCCTTTTGCTCTTGGGAAGCCAGGAGTGGCTGAGGAATATCATACATATCCCACTGGTGGGGAGGAGAGGTGCTAGCTTGTGCTTTGTCCTCAGCTTGCCTCATACTCCCTCATCATAAACATTACCTGGACAATTCCACAGATTCTTGGAGAAAGAAAAGACTGAATTTCCTTTACTCAAACCACTCAGTTACTCACTGTTACTCAACTATAGTTATTTATACATTAAAGGGAACTCATAGATTGAAGAAATTGTAGGAGGGAGTAAGAATGAGGATAACTTGGGGAAAATCTCTTATGATGAAAGGTGTTAGTTCTAAACAAATGGACTAGATGGTGGAGTCTCTCAGATTTGTGCTATTTTCTGCATTCAATAATGTATTCTGGGAGAGTCAAGATAATTGACTAAATCAGATACTCATTTAGGTATATCCCTAAATCAGCTAAAATGACCTGAGAGCATTATACAATGGTCCAAAAAGTAGTAAAACTTAGAAAAAAATTTAGGAAGTAGGAGTTAAGATGGCACAGTAGTGGGGGACCCTATGCTTGTCTTGTCCCTTCAACATAGCCAGATAAAGATCAACTCATTCTGAACACCCAAGAAATCAATCTGAGGACTGAGAGAACAAACTGCACATTCAGAGGGAGAAAAATGGCCACATAGTGGTAGTTAGGAGCTGCAAAGAGTTGATTTGGGGGAGAAAATAATCAAGGCTGCTGCAGAGGGGAGGGACCCCTGATCATGGAGAAGGAAGCAAGAGAGAAAGAGTGAAAGTAGCACATAGGGAATTGCATAAGAAAAACTCTTCCCCAAAACCATTGACTGAGAAAAGGAGAAGGGCTGACTATTGCAAGTTTTTATAAGCAGCAGATCTCAAAGTTTGAAGTTTTAGAAGTCCACCCTGATGTGGGAAATAATGGCAGAAGGAAATGCAGATAAAATCATATTTCCTTATGACCTGCAGCCCATTGACAGATACTGGAAGCAAGCAGAGTAGAAAATTTCTCCCGGAACTCCCTACTGTCTTAATGTTAAAGCTTTGCTAGAGAGAAAAACAACTTTAGCCTGACAGCAGCTAAGCCTCCAATATCCTGTGAGTCTTCTTTAGCATATGAAAATCACTTTGGAAACTTCCCTTTGACTTTACCTCCCCCAACTACTAAGTATATAATCAGTCTCTCCTCATGGTCCTGGGGTGGCTCTTCCTGCCCACGGGTCTTGTCCCTGTGCTTTAATAAAATCACCGTTTTGCACCAAAGATCTCTCAAGAATCCTTTCTTGGTTGTGGGCTCTAGACCCCACCACCATTCCAAAACCCCATCACACACCATCTCTGCCTAGTCAACTCAGTGGTTCTCCTCTGGGGAAGGAGGACAGAGGCCCAGGAGTTGGACACTTAACTGACTGAGCTGCCCAGGTGCCCCCAGATGAACTAGATTTTAAACTGAGGTCTGTAATAAGAGATGAAGAAGGGCACTACATCATAATTAAGGGATATATCCATCAAGAAGATCTAACAACTGTAAATATTTATGCCCCTAACTTGAACACCCAAATATATAAATCAATTATTCACAAACATACAGAAACTCATTGATAATAATACAATAATAGTAGGGGACTTCAACACCCCCACTTAGAGCAACCGACAAGTCATCTAAGCAGAAAATCAAGAAGGAAACAATGGCTTTGAATGACACACTGGACCACACGGACTCAGCAGATCCATTCAAAACATTTCATCCTAAAGAAGCAGAATACATATTCTTTTCAAGTGCACGTGGAACATTCTCCAGCATAGACCACATACTGGGTCACAAATCAGGCCTCAACAAGTACAAAAAGATTGAGATCATGCCATGCATATTTTCAGACCACAATACTATGAAATTTGAAGTCAACCACAAGAAAAAATTTGGAAAGACCACAAATACATGGAAGTTAAAGAACTTCCTTCTGAAGAATGAATAGGTTAACCAGAAAATTAAAGAAGAAATAAATAAATAAATGGAAGGCAAATGAAAATGAAAACAGGACAGTCCAAAACCTTTGGGATGCCCCAAAGGTGGTCCTAAGAGGGAAGTATATAGCAATACAGGCCTGTATCAAGAAGCAAGACAAGTCTCAATACACAGCCTAACCTTACACCTAAAGGAGATAGAAAAGGATAAGCAAATGAAGCCTAAAGCCAGCAGAAGAAGGGAAATAATAAAAAATAGAGTAGATATAAATGATATAGAAACAACAGGAACAACAACAACAACAAAAACAGAAGAACAGATCAATGAAACTAAGAACCGGTTCTTTGAAAGAATTAATAAAATTGATAAACCTCTAGCCATACTTAGCAAAAAGAAAAGAAAAAGGACCCAAATAAATAAAATCACAAATGAAAGAAGACAGATGACAACCAACACAACAGAAAAAGTAAGAATTATAAGAGAATATTATGAAAAATTATATGCCAACAAACTTGGCAATCTGGAAAAAAGGGATAACTTCCAAGAAACATAAAAATTACCAAAACTGAAACAGGAAGAAACAAAAAATTGAAGAGACACATAACCAGGAAACAAACTGAATCAGCAATCAAAAATCTCCCAACAAACAAAAGTCCAGGGCCAGATGGCTTCCCAGGAGAATTCTACCAGACATTTAAAGAAGAAATAGAGGCATCTGGGTGGCTCAGTCAATTAAGCATCTGACTCTTGATTTTGGCTCAGGTCATGATCTCACAGTTCATGGGATCAAGCCCCACACTTGGCTGTGCTGACAGCACAGAGTCTGCTTGGGGGTTCTCTCTCTGCCCCTCCCCCACTCATACTCTCTTTAAATAAATAAATAAATTTTTAAAAATAGTTAATATCTATTCTTCTCAAACTTTTCTAAAAAATAGAAATGGAAAGAAAACTTCAAAACTCATTCTACAAAGCCAGCATTATCTTGATTCCAAAGCCAGACAAAGCAGAATTATAGGCCAACATCCCTGATTAACATGGATGCAAAAATTGGCAACAAGATATGAGCAAATCAAATCCAACAGTATATTAAAAAATTAGTCACCACAATCAAGTGGGATTTATTCCTGGGCTGAAAGGGTGGCTCCATATTTGCAAATCAACCAATATGATACACCACATTAATGAAAGAAAGGATAAGAACCATATGACACTCTCAATAGATGCAGAAATAGCATTTGACAAAATACAGCATCCATTCTTGATAAAAATCCTCAAAAAAGTAGGGATAGAGGCAACATACCTCAATATCATAAAGTCCATATACAAAAGACCTACAGCTAATATCGTCCTCAATGAGGAAAAACTGAGAGCTTTTTCTCTACAGTCAGGAACAAGACAGGGAAATCCAGTCTCATTGTTATTTAACATTGTACTGAAAGTCCTAGCCTCAGCAATCAGACAACAAAAAGAAATAAAAGGCATCAAGGAAGGATGATGCCTTGATTTGATGATCATTTGATGATGATCAAATCATCAAGGAAGAAGTCAAACCTTCACTATTTGCAGATGACATGATACTCTATGTAGAAAACCTAAAAGACTCCACCAAAAAATTGCTAGAACTAGTACACAAATTACTCAAAGTCACAGGATATAAAATAAACATACAGAAATCTGTTGCCTTTCTATACACCAATGATGAAGCAGCAGAAATCAAGTAATTGATCCCATTTACAATTGCATCAAAAACAATAAAATACTTAGGGATAAATTTAACCAAACAAGTAAAAGATCCGTGTACTCTGAAAACTATAAAACCTTTATGAAAGAAATTGAAGAGGACACAAAGAAATGGAAACGCATTCCATGCTCATGGATTGGAAGAACAAACATTGTTAAAATCTCTATACTACCCAAAGCAATCTACACATTTAATGCAATCCCTATCAAAATAACACCAACATTTTTTAATTTATTTTTTTAATATACATCCAAGTTAGTTAGCATATAGTGCAACAGTAATTTCAGGAGTAGATTAATGCCACTTACCCATTTAGCCCATCCCCCCTCCCACAACCCCCCCAGTAACCCTCTGTTTGTTCTCCATATTTAAGAGTCTCTTATGTTTTTGTCCCCTTCCCTGTTTTTACATTATTTTTACATCTCTTCCCTTATGTTCATCTGTTTTGTGTCTTAAAGTTCTCATATGAGTGAAGTCATTTGATATTTGTGTTTCTCTGACTAATTTCACTTAGCATAATACCCTTTAGTTCCATCCACATAATTGCAAATGAACACCAGCATTTTTTACAGAGGTAGAACAAACAATCCTACAATTTGTATGGAGCCACAAAGGACCCCAAATAACCAAAGCAATCCTGAAAAAGAAAAGCAAACCTGGAGGCATCACAATTCTGGACTTCAAGATGTATTACAAACCTGTAGTCATCAGGACAGTATGTTACTGCTGTAAAAATAGACACATAGATCAATGGAATAGAATAGAAAACCCAGAAATGGACCCACAACTATATGGTCAACTAGTCTTCAACTAAGCATGAAAGAATGTCCAATGAAAAAAACAAAGACAGTCTCTTCAACAAATGGTGTTCGGAAAACTGGACAGCAACATGCAGAATGAAACTGGACCACTTTCTTACACCATACACAAAAATAAATTCAAAATGGATGGAAGACCTGTATGTGAGATAGGAAACCATAAAAATCATAGAGGAGAACAGAGGCGGTAACCTCTTTGACCTCAGCTGAAGCAACTTCTTACTAGACACGTCTCCAGAACAAATGGAAACAAAAGCAAATATGAACTACTGGGACTTGATCAAGATAAAAGTCTTCTGCACAGCAAAGGAAAAAATCAACGAAACTAAAAGGCAACCTATAGAATCTCAATCTTCTGTTGATGAATATGTAGAAAATTTTTACCAATGTAGATTTAGATGTGGAATTGTCAAGCCATATGTATATTTTCAATTTTACTGAATATTGCCATATTTTCTTCAAACCGATCGTAGCATATTGCATTTTCCAAAGATGTCCACACCAACATATCCCATTCTACATGCTCTTCTTGTAGTGTGATGTTGATTCTCCTTTATTAAAAGGTATGGTCTGTGTTTCCTTTCCCTGAGTATGGGTTAGTTTTAGGAACTCACTTCTATTTTATTTTTTTAATGTTTATTTTTGAGAGAAAGAGCGCAAGTGGGGGAGGTGCAGAGACAGAGGAGAGACAGAGAATTTGAAGCAGCTTCCGCAATGACAGCAGAGAGCCCCATATGGGGCTTGAAGTCATGAACCACCACGAGATCAGGACCTGATTCAAAATAAGATGCTCAATGCCTAAGCCACCCAGGGACCCTGGAACTCACTTCTAATAAATAGAACACAAAGTAGCACTGCATGATGTCCACGGCCAAGTCATAAGAGGTGATACAGCTTCAGCTGCATTGTCCTTCTCTGTCTTGGGACACAATCTCCATGCTATAGAGAAGCTCATGCCACCCAGAGAAGCCTGGTACAGATATTTCAGCCAACAGGCCCAGCTAATGTCTCAGCCACTATCAACCACTCATCATGTGTGGTGAACACGCCTTCAGGTGATTCCTGCTCTTAATCTTTGAGTCCTCCAGCTGTGGCCTCAGACATTGGAGCAGAGACAAGCTGCCCTCACTGTGTTCTATTTGAATTCCTGACCCACTCAAATTTTTCCTTTCTTTATAACAAAACAAAACAAAACAAAAAACCCAAAGGAGGGAGATTTCTCACACAAACCTTCTAAGGGAAATATTGAGCAATATAACAGCCTATGGCCCCAGTTTTTACCACATATGCAGAAATGTTCTTTTTTCCCCTCTTGTGGTCATATTGTATAGCACCCTCCTAACAACAGTTAACTAACAACAGTTGATAAACGGCCGTTAGCCAAGATTGCAATGCAGGCTGCAGCTCAGTGTCTAAAAGTATGAAAGTCCATTCATGTCATGTTCCAGCTACTGTTTTAATCAAAGGAGTTCACCATGCGGGAGTCTCAGAGTGTTCACTATCAAGGACAGAGTAAAGCTGGGGAGTGTTTTAGTTGTTTTTTTTGTTTTTTGCTTCTTTGTTTTTTATTTAACTGAAATCCATACTTCATTCAGATTTCCTTAGATTTTACCAATGTTCTTGTTCTGTTCCAGGGTCCCATCCAAGACACCACTTTATATTTAGTTGTCATGTGTCCTTAGGCTCCTCTTGACTATGACAGTCTTTCAAACTATCCTTGTTTTTGAGGACCATGATAATTTTGTAGAGAACTGGTCAGGTGTTTTGCAAAATGTAATCATCCTAGTTTTAAACCAACTTTTCTGGGGTGCCTGGGTGGCTCAGTTGGTTAAGTTTCGGACTCTTGATTTAGGCTCAGGTCATGATCTCAGGCTCTGCGCTGACAGCACAGGGCTTGCTTGGTATTCTCTCCCCCCGCCCTTACCCCTTCCCTCAAAAATAAATAAATAAACATTAAACCAAATTTTCTTTCAAATTGTCATTAATTGGTGGGCCCAGGCTGCAAAGAGGAGTAGTTGGCTTTTGCATTGAAAAGACCTGTGGTAGGAATAAACAACGGAATATCCTTGGAAGTGGGGGGCTGAGTGAGTGATTGATTGATTGATTGATTTTCACACTGACACGTTTTTAACCTGCAGCTTTCAGAGCAGAGATGACCCGGTTCTGGCAGGTGCACGGAGACCAGGGCCCCTGTGCCCACCGTGTTCGCAGGGCGGGCAGTCTATCACACCCTGCATCCTCCTGTTGTGTCCGCCAAGCACAGGCCCGGGTGTCTGTGTCCAGCTGGGCCAGCCCACAGCTAAAGTCGGTCTGGTACATGGCACCTCTGCAGGGTCCGCACCCCCTCCCACGGTTGCTTCAGGGTGCCAGCCGTCCCTCGGGGACCGGGTGGGGGACCACGGAAGTCCCTGGCTCTGAGGAGCACCCGTTAGATGAGACCCGGACCCCTGCCTCCCTTCAGGGCCCAGTGGGAAGAGCGTCCAGGAAAGATCTGGGGTCCCACGGTGAAGACTTCGGGGGCGCGGTGCGCCAGGGGCTGTGCCCAGGCTCTCTGTCCGGATTCAGATACGTGCTCCCCGCGTGCACTCGTCACAGTCTCCCACTTCCGAGCAGCAGTGTGAGAGTTACAGTCGCTCCACATCTTTGACGATATGTGGTATGGTCAGTCATTTTATTTTGATCACTATAATAAGTGTGTAATGGTTCTAATTTGCATTTCCTTAATGACCGATGATATGGAACAATTGGATAGTTTGATTTCCTATTACTAAATGTTGAGTTTTGAGATTCCTTTATGTGCTCTGGATACATATTTTTAAAAATCAGATATCTGGTTTGCAAATACTGTCCTAGTTAGTAGCTTGTCTACTCATTCTCCTGATTCTTCTTTTAAAGAACAGAAGTTCCCAGTTATGTTTAAAGCTTTATTGACATAGAGCTGAAACACCATATGCTACATGTATTTAAAGAGTATAGTCTGGTAAGTTTTGACCTATGCATCCACTCATGAAACCACACCATGATCAAGATAGTAAACATATCCATGCTTCCCCCAAATTTTCTTCCTACTACTTTATAATCCCTCCCTCCTGATTTACTGCCCCCACCCCCACACCAATTTTATAATAAGTTTTGAAACCAAGTGGTGTTAGCCTTTCAACTTTGTTCTTTTTAAAGTTGTTTTGGCTATTGTAGGTTCTTTGTATTTCCCTGTGAATTTTAGAATCAGCTTACCCTCCAGGGATTTTGATTAGGAATGATTTGATTCTATAGATCAATTTGGGGAAAACTGACATATTAATAATACTGAGTCTTTAGACCCATGAACATTATATAGCTCTCTTTACATTTTCTTGGCAAATCTTTTGATTTTTAATATTGATGAGGTTCAGGATGCACGTCCCAAACTATGGCACCTTGGCATAATATATGTTCATCAATCTGTTCCCATTGCTCAGATGAAGGAAAACATGGAGCCTTCCCTTCTGTCCCCACTAACACCAAGCTCCAATGCTTTAGTGCAGGATGTATGATGGGATGAGTTACTTCAGGGACTGGGGGATGAAATGGTGGCACACAGAGCACTGATCCAAGAAATTAAGAGATTCAACTCAAGACAACTGGAAGAATTGGTGACAGAGTGTATTAGTTTGCTAGGGCCACCATAATAAGATACCACAGACTGAGTGCCTTAAACAACAGAAGTTCATTTTCTCACAGTTCTGGAAACCAGAAGTCCAAAATCAAGGCTTTGGAAGGTTTGGGTTCTTCCGAGGCCTCTTTCTGCAGCTTGCAGAAGGCTGCCTTCTTGCTGTGCCCTTACATGGTCTTCTCTGCCCACATGAACACCTGACATTTCTCTGTGTGTTCAAATTTCCTCATCTTATAAAGACACCAGTCACATTGGATTAAGGCCCACCCTAAGGGCCTCATTTTGACTTAATCATGTCTTTAAAGGCCCTAACTTCAAATATAATCACATTCAGAGATACAGTCAAAACATTTCTGAGAACCTAGGGCTTCATCATATAGCCTTTGAGAAAATACAATTCAGCACATAGCAGAGGGTATCAAGAAATGGATAAATTTTTAAAGAGTGGTTTATAGGAGCCTCTAAAAACCAAGTAATGATGTGAGGCATTCATGTGTTTTAGTCTCTAATTACAGCTTGGCTACTTCTGTGAGATGAGAATACAATGAATAAATTTAATCTGTACTCTGCTCTTATGACAGCTGTTTATTTGGTGGCTACCAAGAGTGTTGAAGATTTCACAGATAGCAGTTATGTAAAAAAATGTATTGAGGAAAGAAATGATGGTTTTATATCTCCCATTATCTAGGCTGACTGAAGGAATTGCAGGTGCATATAGGTGCTATAAAAAATACAAGGGTTGCAAAATGAACTACTGGGACCTTATCAAAATAAAAAAGTTTCTGCACAGTAAAGGAAACAGTCAGCAAAACTAAAAGGCAACTGACAGAATGGGAGAAGACATTTGCAAATGACATATCAGATAAAGGGTTAATATCCAAAATCTATAAAGAACTGATCAAACTCAACACCCAAAAAACAAATAATCTAGTGAAGAAATGGGCCATTTCTCCAAGGAAGACATCCAGATGGCCAACTGACACATGAAAAAGTGCTCAACATCACTCATCATCAGGGAAATACAAATCAAAACCAAAATGAGATACCACCTGACACCTGTCAGGTTGGCTAACATTAATAACTCAGGCGACAACAGATGTTGGCGAGGATGTGGAGAAAGAGGATCTCTTTTGCATTGTTGGTGGCAATGCAAGCTGGTGCAGCCACTCTGGAAAACAGTATGGAGGTTCCTCAAAAAACTAAAAATAGAACTACCCTACGACCCAGCAATTGCACTACTAGGCATTTATCCACGGGATATAGGTGTGCTGTTTTGAAGGGATACATGCACCCCCATGTTTATAACAGCACTATCAGGAATAGCCAAAGTATGGCAAGAGCCCAAATGTCCATCGATGGAAGAATGGATAAAGAAGATGTGGTATATACATATATATACAATGGAGTATTGCTTGGCAATCAAAGAGAATGAAATCTTGCCATTTGCAACTACGTGGATGGAACTGGAGGGTATTATGCTAAGCGAAATTAGTCAGAGAAAGACAAAAATCATGTGACTTCACTCATATGAGGACATTAAAAGACAAAACAGATGAACATAAGGGAAGGGAAACAAAAATAATATAAAAACAGGGAGGGGGACAAAACAGAAGAGACTCATAAATATGGAGAACAAACTGAGGGTTACTGGAGGGATTGTGGGTGGAGGGATGGGCTAAATGGGTAAGAGGCATTAAGGAATCTACTCCTGAAATCATTGTTTCACTATATGCTAATTGGGATATAAATTTTTAAAAAAATAAAAAATTAAATTAAAAAAAAAAAAAGAAAGTGCCGAAGACCTAGAATAGCTAAGACAAACTCATAATTTGTGATTTGAGGAAGTAGTGGGGGAGATCTGAATTGGGAGGATTTTCTAACTGCTTTGGAACCACATTTATCATATTGTATCCAGAACTAGTAGTAAATAAGTTGTTTTAAATCAAAAAAAGAAAAAGAAAACAGAAAAACTGAATTAAAAGTGGTTAAAAGATTTGAATAGACACTTCAAGTTGTGGATGACAAGCAGAGGAAAAGATGCTCAATATTATTAATCACTAGAGAAATGAAAATTACAGCCACAATGATACACCACCCTATGCCAGTTATAATGGCTAAAACTAAAAGGACAAACAATACCAAGAGCTGGTGAGAATGCAGAGAAAATGATGGGAAGGCAAGATAGTACAGATTCTTTGGAAAACAGTTGAATAGTTTATTATTATGTCAAACATATATTTACCATAGGATCTAGAATTCCAAATCCTGTTAAGTAGCCAAGAGAAATAAAAATATGTGTTAATATTTGAATATTTATAAAGGATTTATTCATAACTGCCAAAATTTACCATCTCAAATGTCCTTCAAATGGGTAAAGAAATTGTGGTATACCCATATAATGGAACACAAACGACTGATACATACAACACCATGGATGAGCTTCAAATACCTTATGCTAAATAAAAGAAGCCAGATTTAAAAAAAAAAAAAAATACAAGGACTGGATATCACTCTACAGAACTTAAGTAAAACATCAAGGCTCGCCATAGAGTTGGCCCACCATTCCTAAAAGCCCAAATAAAGAAGGTAGAATTCCGGAAAAGTGAAGCTATATTTCCTGTGAGGAAAAATAGATATTCTTCCTACTCCTGAATGATTTGATCAGTGAACTTTCCAGACCAGAAAGTCAACAGAACCAAGGGAGCTATGTACCCAACTATGCCATCCTTTCTAATCTTGTTTTCTTATCCCTTTTTATCTCCAAGTCTCTCCAGACCTACTTCTTTGATGCCATATCCTTAATTCCTTCTACCTTCCATCTTCTGACTTCCTCTGCTTTCTCCACTGCCTGCCCTCCCCAACCTCAACACTCCCACTTATACAATCTCCAGCTGAAAGCCGATCAGTACTGTATTGTACCGATCAGTACAATCTCCAGCTGAAAGCCGATCAGTACAGTATCAGTATTGCTGAGTGCAGTACTAAGAAGCATATCATAGGTCTCTCCACTGGACTGCCTCTGTGGAAACAGTGGGCAGGGGAAGGAAGATTTGGGGTGTAGAAATTTGGGGAGGGGAGTTTGCATGGTTCTTTAGGATGTTGAATCACCATTTGCTGACTGGGCCCGCCAGGCGCCCCCCAACTTCTGTTAGGCGTGTTTCCAATGGCACGCAGGAAATTCCAGATCACACTCCTGCGTTCTCTTGTTTGCTGTCCAGATCTTGGCTCCGCATGAGCTGTCAGGGTCCAGAAAGCCTAACAAGCCCCGATAGGAGCTAGCTGCCAACTTTGACTCTCAGAGACTGTCTAAAGTTGCCTGAGAGGGAAATCAGCCCTAAAAGGGTGCTTGAAGTTGGCTAGGACAATGAGAGAAGAAATCTGAATAAAACCAGATCTCAATGATGTGACTATTCTAGAGATGCCTTCTCACACGTAACCAAAAACCACATGCCACTGGCCGGCACAGCTAGAAAGGGAATAGTTGCTCACCTAGAAAGTCGTCAGTGTGAGGGGACTTTGAAATTACCAAACCCATCCCTCTGGCTTTACAGATTAGAACACTGTGGTCCAGGAATGCTTGGCTGGCTTAGTCAGTGGAACATGCAACTTTTGATCTCAGGGTTGTGAGTTTGAGCCCCACATTTGGTATAGAGATTATAAGAAAGGAAAAGAAAAGAAAAGAAAAGAAAAGAAAAGAAAAGAAAAGAAAAGAAAAGAAAAGAAAAGAAAAAGGAAGGAAGGAAGGAAGGAAGGAAGGAAGGAAGGAAGGAAGGAAAGAAAGAAAGAAAGAAAGAAAGAAAGAAAGGAAGGAAGAAAAGGAGGAAAACGGTGGCCCAAGAGGGCTACAGACTTGCCTCAGGGCACAGGGAACTGATAGTAGGGCTAGGACTAAAACAGTTGCCCTGGCCCAATTATCCACCCGGCTGCATACTCAGAGAAGGTGAAAAAGGAAGGAAACTGACCCCGTGTGTAGGCCCCGTCCAGACTTGCAGCAAAATGAATGTAGGGAATGAGGAATAGCAGTGATGAACTTTAAAGTACAGTTACCAAACTCATTAGCAGGAGCCGCCCAGTGATACTCTGTCCCTTCAGGTGAACAACTCCTTCTTTATTGTTAATTAAGAAGACAATAAGAGAGTGAGAAGGGGGATAAGCTTGGAGGGAGGAGGCTGAGAAGACACCCACCCATCCACACGTACTGCAAGCCACAGAGAAACCCAAAGTACGTGTGAATTTCTTGAATGATCTGTGGAGGTGCTATCGGTCTTGTCCCCCAGAAAGTGACTCCTGGCAACATTCTGAGATGCTTCCAGGTATGTTACTATACTAGTCATCTAGTACGTTTTCATTCTGTAATTTCTGTGTACGGACCTCCATCATGAAACACGAATCATACAGGCGGAGGGCCGTCCCACACTTAGGATCAAGTCCCAAAGGCAATACTGAAGTGCTTTCCATTGAGGCAGATAGATTCAATGCCCCGTTAGTGTTCCCACTTGCTCCATGAGGGCTGAATCAGTCTAAGAAGGCAGGAGGAGGGTGTTGGGAGCAGCCTTTCATTTCAGTTAGAGAGAAAGCTCAAACTGCAAGCACTAATGAAGCAGCACTTGGAAAGAAAGAACCTGAGTGATTCTCATTGACTATGCAGGGGTCTATTGGCTGCTGAACTGAAGGAGGAGTTTACCCCAGAGAGGGCCAGGAGAGGATCAGTGGGGCAGGAGCCACTGTGATTTTGTGGGTACACTCGAAGCTGTGGGAGTAAGGAAGAGCTGGGACACTGAGCTGTGTTTACCTGTCCATTGAGAATGCAGAATTCCTGAAGCTTGTTTGGTTTAAAGAATTTTCTGAATATTAGCATTTTCCTTCTTAGAAGAATCACTGGATATGGCCATTTCTGCCTTTAAACAGATACTCATCTTAACGTGTTAGCACCTCCAACTTAAAATTAATCTGCCTGGATTAGTCTCCTGGAAGGGGTTACTTACACCTTTATTTGTGGGCTAGCTACAGTCTCCCCACTGAACAGAGATCTCTGGTTTGTCACCAGACTGTTTGAGGTCTTTCTCTCCTTGATTGTGCCTGACCCTCTCCAGGACAGGACTAGGTCTTTCTTCTCCACGTGTCCTCCTATTCAGAGTACTTTCCCTCTGCACCAGCTCCCTGGCTGTGCAGGTATGGACCATTGTCATCACCTATCACTTTATTCCCCAGATGGAAGCCCCCAGCAGTCCCAGGCCCAGAATGTGCGGGCGGTCAGAAGCCAGAGCTGGTGAGTGCACAGATATTGATGCAGTCACACCCCAAGTGAGAGTTCTTAAAAGCTCCAGTGAAGTATTCTCTCAGCACCAGCAGGAGGGAAATGAGGAGCTTTGGGTTTGGGAACAAAAGTGAAATGAACTTAAGACAAATTCTGGCTCAAGGAACATATCTAGGAACTCCAAGTTTCCTTCTCTTCCATCCTCACTGCTAGTAAGAACGTGATCCCCATTACCACAGAAATGCCCCCCCACACACAGAGAGGGACAAATGGCTCCCTCTCACCTGTAGCCCTCCTCCCTCATACAGATGTGAAAGATTCATGTTGCATAAGGGAAACACAGTCTCTTCTGACATTTATGAGTGTGGCACATAAAGACAATGACAGAACTGGGCAAAGAGGTTGGAGGTAGGGCCTTTCTCTAGTTCTATGACCTTGTCTAGAGCCAGATGCAACTGTAAAGAGGGGGGTCAGATGTAATGATTAAATGACGACAGAAGCTGAGTCTAGCCTTTACAATGACTGTACAGAAGTGGCGCCAAGAATGGAGCACTCACAGGCCAAGTGCACTGGGAACCTGGGAGAGAGCCACCAGTGAGCTCAGGGAGAAAGCCACCAAACTCCCTCCACAGCACTTAGTAAAAGAGAGACTACAGACTATTCTTCCTGAGTCAACTCTGGTAGCAGAAAGGACACCAAGTGGAAGGAAGCCAGGGGACTGGGGTCTAGCCCCAGCTCTGCCACTAACTAGCAGTGGCCATGAACAAGTCACTGAACCTTTCTGAGATTCAGGCTGTTCCTCTGGAAAAAGGCAGGGATGACATTAGGGATGGTGAATGGCACACACACCTTTACCTCCATCCTGCCTTTAATAGAGGCTATGGTTCAACCACATCACTTATTAGAATTTTTTTCTACAGCATTCTGGGCAGGACCTTCCAAAAGGGTTGGTACAGAAGCCAAAATCTCCTTATTCTCCAATTTTATAAACTCTACAGTGCCCTCTAATTCCTACATTGAAGGTTCCGACTTTCCAACTAGGACATAACTATTTTTTTTTCTGATTTAGTGATAGCTCACTCAAAAAAAAAAAAGGAAAAGGACAATTTAGGATCACACTTTCATACACTCCTGTATGCAGTCTGTTCCACCCAGGGGCTGAGCAGGGTCTTCCTGAGGTTACCCCGTCCTTCCTTCTGTGCCAGACATTCTTGTATTTGAGCCTTGCCCTCTGTCAGTTCACCCAGCATGACAGTCCCAGACTGGAGCTCCCTTCTATCCCAAATAGCCCATACTTCACAGCTTAATAATATTTGGCATCAAGGAATCTACAAGGAGGGGAATGATCTCCAGTTACTAAAAACCAAGACGAGAGAAGGCATTGAATGATTCTATCCAATGCTTACCAAAGCTAACCAGAATTTCAGTTCTCACCCCTGGCAGGAAAGCAATCACACAAACAGTACGAGGATGAGGCCAGCTTCAGAAATTCAGGTGGAGGGGCGCCCGCGTGGCTCAGTTGGTTAAGCATCTGACTTCAGCTCAGGTTATGATCTCACAGCTCAGCTCACGAGTGTGAGCCCCGAGTCAGGCCGGGAACTGGATTCTCTCTCCCTCTCTCTGTCCGTCCCTCCCTGCCCCTCCCCCCCCACTCTCTTTCAAAAAAGAAAGAAAAGAAAAGAAATACAGGTGGATGCAACTGTGTTTTATTGAAAGAAGTTGTGAAGTGGTTAACATGGGGCACACCTCACCCCTCAAACCATGCAAGGGCAAGCCTTGGGCAGGGAAACATTTGTGTACTGGGGAGGAGCACCAACTTGAGTTACTTCCCTCAGGGCAGGGGAGAGAGAGGGGAGACGCAGGGGTCACAGTGGTGAGGGGGTGCATCTCACTGCTCCGGCCTCAGGTGGAGACCTAAATAGAATCATCAAAGTGGACTGGCACGTACGGGTCCCCCTCACAGGCCACGATGATGTATTTATCTTTCTGGGTGGTCTCATATATACATCTGGGGTATCTGGAGCTACGCCTCAGGTGGCAGTCGGTGATATTCATCTTTGAGACACTCTGGTGGCAGTTGGGCTGCCCATTCTTGCAGGTGACATTTCCCTGGAGGCAGACGTCCTGGACATCTGCCAGAGGCTCGTGTACAAAGGTGTTCACCGGCTTGCACCGTCCGTCTGTCATTTGCCGGCGCCTCATCATTTCGTTGCAGTAGTTGGGGCCGAAGTTGGTGGGGTTCGAGTCCACGTGCTGCCGCTGGAACTTCATGGCCCGGGATTCCTTGCCCAGAGAAGGCTGGACGTACCCCAGCGCCAGCAGCACCAGGACCAGAAGTGGGAACCAGATGCAGAACCTTTTCTGAGCCATGGTGGTCTCACTTCCCTGGGAGAGCCTAGCTAGGAAAGGGAGAGGAGAGAGAAAGCGCTGCCTGAGAAAGAGAACCCCAGCTCCTACCTGTGGCCTCCCTGGCTCACAGTCTCCCTTTGGGTCCTTCAGAAAGATATCCCTCCCTCTGCACAATTTTCCAAGTAATGACACACTCACATACACTGTTCTCCCACTAGCTAGAGAGAGGTGGTCTTCCCCTCCGGGTGGTGACATTGAAAGTGACCTCAAATCCTGCAGTCCTGTGCCTGACTACTAGGGAGTTTTAAATTTAAAATACGTCTAGACCCAGAACTCAAGTGGCTCATTAGAAAATACTTTTGAATAAACTGTGAGCTAAATTGCATCCCTGAGATACCACCAGAACATCTAGGATCATAACTGACAGAGCCCTGTTGTCCTCCAACACAAGGGAAGCAGCCCACTGCCCAACACTGGCATCACAAAGGGATGCCATTGTATTCCAAAGAGAGGTGCTTGTGTCCCCCAGCTTGGGGCAGGGGGGCTGCTGCTCTTTCTCCAGCCCCATTCATTAGTTGTCTGCAGCTCCCATGCTCCATCTGGATATTTGCCTAGCCCAAGCTTTCTCCATGCGAGCCTCACCCACCCTGATCCTTCTTCTCCAACCCTTAAGCAGAAGGAGTCCCTGAGACTGCCTCTTGGGCTACTGACCTGGGTCTCTAGCTTCGTCTCCAGGTGAGAGCAGAAGGCCAGTCTCTGCAATCCCTGGATCCCCGGGGTATGAATCTTATATAGATTACAAAGGGGCTTGGCTTCTAAGAAAAGAAGGGTGGGAGGAGCATCTTGCTTTCAGTCCAGAGGGAATCGAGGACGTTGGGAGCAAGGGGTGAGGAATCAGCCAGGCCAAACTTTTGCAGCATTGCTGGGAAGGATGAGTCTTTTCCTATAGGAACCTTCCTGTGAATCTCATGGGTCTGCTGGTTCACAAGGAGCAGCAGAGAAAGTCACCACAGCACTGGTGCCTGAACTCCAGCAAAGTCTTTGTAATCTCAGGGCCATTTTCACCAAAGAGCCCTCAGTAGTGGTTAGCAGAGGGCACATAAACATGTGATCACCAAGCAGGAGGGAAATGAAGGTCCTCTCTCTCCCCAGGAGTCCTGGAGTGGTTGAAATTCCTTCTGTGAGGAGGGGGGGTGAGGCGTCCAGCTGGAGGCTTCTCAGGTCCAGGGGCAGGGAGGTAGTGCCCGCCTGTGACCTAGCCCAGTGTGGCCACTGCAGCCGACGTGGGTTCGGAAGGTGAGTGTGTGGGTGGTTCGCATCTACAGCGACCACTCCTGTAAGGTCAGAGTTGAGGAGAGGAACTGAAGCTAAACCAAAACCCCAAATCCCTGTTGAAGAAAAAAAAGAGAATGCCATATTTCTTTTTATTTTATTTTATTTTTTAATTTATTTTTTTAAATTTACATCCAAGTTAGTTAGCATATAGTGCAACAATGATTTCAGGAGTTGATTCCTTAATGCCCCTTGCCCATTTAGCCCATCCCCCCTCCCACAACCCCTCCAGCAACCCTCTGTTTGTTCTCCATATTTAAGAGTCTCGAATGTTTTGTCCCCCTCCCTGTTTTTATATTATTTTTGCTTCCCTTCCCTTATGTTCATCTGGTTTGTCTCTTAAAGTTCTCATATGAGTGAAGTCATATGATATTTGTGTTTCTCTAATTTCGCTTAGCATAATACCCTCTAGTTCCATCTACGTTGTTGCAAATGACAAGATTTCATTCTTTTTGACTGCCAAGTAACATTCCATTGTGTGTGTGTGTGTGTGTGTGTATATATATATATATATATATATATATACCACATCTTCTTTATCCATTTATCCATTGATGGACATTTAGGCTCCTTCCATACATTGGCTATTGTTGATAGTGCTGCTATAAACATTGGGGTGCACTTGCCCCTTCAAAACAGCACAACTGTATCCCCTGGATAAATACCTAGTAGTGCAATTGCTGGGTTGTAGGAGAACGCCATATTTCTTAACAGCAGAATTGCCTCTGCCAACCAAAAAAAGAGGCAAGACTGATGAAGAACAAAGGCCTTAATGGAGGTGGGAGGTCTCAGGATTGCAATTTGGGGAGCAGATTCCAGAGTACCCAGAAAAGTGTTCTGCCTACACAGGAAGAGTGGGATTTTCAGGAGAAAGAGGGACAGGGGGGCAATTACCTAATTCAAATAAGGGAGGAGAAGGAAAAATGTGATTGGCACTAACAGACTGAGCCATGGGTATTTACACTTTGACTAACTGACTTCTTGGTGTTATCAAGCCACACTCTTCCTGATAGGCATTAATTAATTATTCTGTTTTCAGAAAGTCCACACTGCCACTTTTATGATCCAGATGCCAGGTGTCCTGCTGACTTTGTAAACAACTGCTTGTAAAACAATTACTGTGTCTGGCCCAGATCAAAAGGTCTTCTTGCCCAATTCAAAAGTTCATTAGAAAAGGAAATGGAATTTCAAGATGGATTCTGTTGTGTCTAGAAATTTTATAAAATTTCACACCTCCTAGAAAGGGACCTGTTTTTGCTGGGTGACCATTTCAATTCTTGTGGAGTGAAAAAAATAAACATACCCTCCAACTGTCTTGGTCCAAATTCTGACTTAGCATCTTACGAGTTGGGCAAGCTAGTGAACTTAATTTATTTCTCTGTTCCTCAGTTTCCTCATCTCTGAAATGGGGATGATGATATGTATGTCTTAGCTTTATTATGAGGACAAAATAAGGTAAGGTGTACAGAGGGCTTAGAAAGGTCTCTAGAAAGCATGATCAATGTTGGCTCTCGTGATTGCTCATGTAGGGTGGTGTTGAGATCCTTAAGGAGTCTGTTTCATTAACATTGTGCCAACTCTGACTTACTCCTTATAAGGGGTGAAGTAAGGGAACTGCCAGGCTTTTGCTTTACTGAAAACCTGAATTGAAAAAAGCATGAAGTTTTGAAGCCCTGGGATGGGAGAGACAAGGGAAAGGGAGAGAAGAGAGGGACTTCTGGGAGAAGAACAGAATTCTTTAAAGGGAAACGTTTTTATTGTTTGCCACATGATATCCAAGAAATCTGTAGTAAAGTCAGCACTATTTGCTAATGCACATGAATTTGGAAGTAGCAGTAGGGCCAAGGAAGATGTGGTATGGTGTGAGTTTTCAGTTTTGTATTTCTGTAATTTGACCAACACCCCACCCTCCACCTGGGTTTTGTCTTCTCTTAATCCTTAGACAGTACTCATATCATCTGGAGTAGTGTTGGGAGGAAAACTTTTCCTAACCACTTAGGTTCATGTTGGAGAGCCTACAAATTAACTGACAAAAGACAGTTTAACAGGCAAATAGACAACATTTATCCATATGCCTGTGTAAGAGCACAAAAGTGGCTTAAAGCTAAAAAGCTAAGGATGAGGGTTTATATGCTAACTTAATAGGGAGAAGGGGGGGCTCTATAGGAAACAGGTGGGGTTTTGTTTTGTTTTTTAATTTTCTTTTTAATGTTTGTTTATTTTTGAGAGAGAGAGAGAGAGAGAGAGGAAGACTGCAAGCAGGGGGAGGGGCAGAAAGAAAGGAAGACAGAATCAGAAGCAGGCTCCAGGCTCTGAGCTGTCAGCACAGAGCCAGATGCGGAGCTCAAACCCACAAACCGTGAGATCATGACCTGAGCTGTAGTCAGTCACTTAACCAATGGAGCCACCCAGTCTCACTTTGTTTGTTTGTTTGTTGTTTTTTTTTTTTTAAGAGAGATAAATGAGCTTTTAGGGGAACAAGTAGGAAGTAAGATAACTTGTGATAATGTTTGTTTATGCAGGTGTGAGTGATTTGTCTTCTTTCTGGCTGTAAAACTGCCCCAGAGGGGATTTACAGTGCCTTCACTCTCAGAAGACTCTGCCTTTATTCAGATAAAAGAAGCTCTGAAAAGCCTTCTTCTGCATCTTCTGAGTCTCAAATATCTTCAGTTTAAAATAATCTCCATATCGGGGCACCTAGGTGGCTCAGTCAGTTGAGCGTCTGACTTTGGCTCGGGTCATGATTTCATGGTTCATGAGTTGGAGCCCCACGTTGGGCTTTGCACTGACAGCATGGACCCTGCTTCAGATTCTCTGCCTCCTTCTCTCTCTGCCCCTCCACCATTTGTGCTCCTCTCTCTCTCAAAAAATAAACATTAAAAACAAAATCTCCCTATCAACTCTGGGGATCCAAGTGGGCCATGCTAAAAAATCAAAATCAAGCAGAGTGAGTATACAGATGTAATTGGCTTTATTTGATGATCCATGAATGGGGCTGCATCCCATTGAGCAGACAGAAGCTCTGAAGAGCTGTACAAAATGGAAGACCTTTATAGGCAGAAGAAAGTGGGACAAGGAAGTTAATCTAGCAAAGAGTGGATTGTTCCAGGCATAAGTAATAGAGTAAGTCAAAATATCACGTGCTACCTAATTAAAGTACAACAAGAAGAACACAGCATCACTTCCCTGATCTTCCTATCAAAGATGCTTAACTTGAATTTAATAATGAAGAAAATCAGGCGAACCCAAATTGAAAGATATGCTACAAAACAACTGTCAAAGTCAGGAAGTCAAGAAAAACCTGAGGAATTGTCCCAGGTGGAAGGAAAGTAGAGAGACATAGCAACTAAAACAACATGTAATTCTGAACTGAAATCTTTTGCTATAAAAGACACTATTGAGGGGTGCCTTGGTGGCTCAGTTGGTTAAGCGTCTGAATTTGGCTCAGGTCATGATTTCACGGTTCGTGAATTCAAGGCTGCTTCAGATTCTCTGTCTCCCTCTCTTTCTGCCCCTCCCCTACTCTTGCTCTGTCTCTCTCAAAAATAAATAAACATTAAAAAACAATTTTTTTTAAAGACACTATTGAGGCAATTGGCAAACTTGAATGGGATCTGAGGATTAAATTGTGGTTCAGCATCAATGTTCATTTCCTGTTTGATGACTGTGGTTAAGTAGGAGAATGTCCTTGTTTGTATGCAACACACGCTAATGTATTTGGTGGGGGTGAGGGTGGCAGGAGGTGGTGGGCATCATGGTTTTAAACTGGTTTATGGCTCAATTGGCTCAAGAAAAAGAAAGCTCTTGGAATTCTACTTTCAACTTTTAGGTGAACTTGAGTTTCTTTTCAAAATGAAAAAAAAAATCTCATTAAAAAAATATATATCACAATGGGAAAATCCAGACAGGATATTTTAGAAAGAGAGAGAGGAGAGGCAGAGGGAGAGAGAAAGAATCCCTGGGATCATGACCTGAGCTGAAATCAAGAGTCAGACACTCAATCAACTGAGCCATCCAGGCACCCTTCAGACAGAAGACTTCTAAAGTTTATTTGTTTATTTCAATAGCAAGAGAGAGAGAGAGAGAGAATGTGTAGGGGAGGGGTAAAGAGACAGGGAGAGAGAGAGAATCCCAAGCAGGCTTTGCACTGTCAGCACGGAACCCAATGTGGGCTCATGAACCAGGAGATCATGACCTGAGCCGAAGTCGGACGCTTAACCAACTGAGCCACCAGGCACCCGTCAGACAGAGGACTTCTAAATCTAAGAGGACCTGAGTCAAAATTTCAAATGCAAGTATGTTGCAAAATATTCAAAACCAGAGATGAGAATGAGCACCAGAAAATCTGGAACAAGAGGGCATGAATGGGATGGTCTTAAGTGATCACCTAGGATCCTTGTAAGGACAGGGTAGGATATGATATCTGGAGTGGTCACATAGGTTGAAGGGCCAGAGGAAGTGAAAACAAAAAAGAAACAAATGGAGTCCAAAAATAATACACTAACTCCAAGAAAATTCCAAACAGAGCAATTAAAGCTCTGATTTACTGTTCGGACTTGAAATGAAATGATAATAAATAACAGTCAAGCACAGATTCACATGAAAATGAAATGAAACTAATCTCATTCCCTGCCTTGACAAGATAGAATTAAGGAATATTTGGCATCTTTACTTCAGCAAAGCATTGGATAAAGTCTCGTGATACATGGCTACCTGTCTCCCTGGTTAAGTCAGATCTTATAATGCTGTGACATGGAGCTGCTTCATCAGGCCTGTCCTGTTCATCACATTTACAGATGATTTCAACAAAGATGCAGGATCTCATAATACATGGTGCAACAGACAGATGACAGAGAGAGAAAAAAACATGGATGATAGAATCAAGACCCAAAAAGCTCTTGCCAGTCGTAGTGGATTACATCCAAAAACTAAAAGATGAAATTTCACAGGTATAAATCTTCTGACTTTGGAAGCAGAAAACAAAATGCATAACTACTGGACAGAGGTGGGATGATGATGAGTTTCCCAGCAATACCTTCCTCCATGCTACGCTGCGTGCTTGCATAGTGTAGGGCTGTGCTAGGCAATATGGATACAACAGTGATTCAGACAGAATTGCTGCCCTCAGTGACCTTACAGTCCTTTGGGAGATATAAGCAAATAAACAGTAAAATAAAATGCTACGTGACAGTCCAACTCTTGGCTTTGGCTCAGGTCACGATCTCACAGTTTGTGAGTTTGAGCCCCATGTCGAGCTCCTCGCTGAGTGTGGAAACTGCTTGGGATTCTCTTTCTCTCTGCCCCTCCTGGCTCATACACTCACGTGCATGCGTGTTCTCTCTCTCTCTCTCTCTCAAAATAACTAAACTTTAAAATGTTTCATGGCAAAGACCACTAGTGTGAGAGATCGTATGGAGGAACACTTCGCCCTACTTTTGTAGGCTTCAGAAATGTTTCCCAGAATAAGTCACAGCTGAGTGGGGACCCAAAAGATGAGTAAGAGTAAAGTAATGTTGAGGGAGAGTTTTCCAGATAAATGAAGCAGCAAGTCAAAGATCTGTAGATGAGAGAGGGCATGGCTCTTTGGGCCTTGAAAGTCCTGGTGGGCCTGTGGGGCTAATGTAGGAAGTAACAGGTATTAGGAAAGACAGTAGGGAAGGACTAGAGACAGCTACATTAGAGAACCTGAGGGAATTGATGGTGGCCTGAAATAAGCTATGAGAATAAAAAACAGCAGACAGAGATGAAAGAGCCAAAATCTACAGAACTTGGTGATTGGTTGGTTCAGGGCAATGAGAGAAAGGGGACATTGACAGGGTGCCTGGCTGACTCAGTTGGTGGAGTGTGTGACTCTTGATCTCAGGGTGGTGGGTTCAAGCCCCACACTGGGTGCAGAGATTATTTTTTAAAAATCTGAGGGGCGCCTGGTTGGCTCAGTCGGTTAAGCGGCCGACTTCAGCCAGGTCACGATCTCGCGGTCCGTGAGTTCGAGCCCCGCGTTGGGCTCTGGGCTGATGGCTCAGAGCCTGGAGCCTGCTTCCCATTCTGTGTCTCCCTCTCTCTCTGCCCCTCCCCCATTCATGCTCTGTCTCTCTCTGTCTCAAAAATAAATAAACGTTAAAAAAATTTTTTTTTAAATCTGAAAGAATGGGAAGGGAAGGGAAGGGAAGGGAAGGGAAGGGAAGGGAAGGGAAGGGAAGGGAAGAGAAGAGAAGAGAAGAGAAGAGAAGAGAAGAGAAGAGAAGAGAAGAGAAGAGAAGAGAAGAGAAGAGACCTGGTGAGTAGAACCCCAGATTACATTGCCCTATGTAGCAATTTAATTGTTCATTTAATACTCCCAACAACACCAAGAGATGAATGCTGTTATTATATCACTTTGCAGATGAGCAATCTCAGAGAAGTTATATAACTTGCCAGACTTGAGGCCAGAAAGTAATAGATTTGATATTCAAGCCCAGATTAACTAAAACACACTGGACTGGGCATTTATTTTCACATATCAGGTATAAGACATAAATAAGAAGTAATAATTTTTTAATTAATTTATTTATTTTGAGAGAGAGAGAGAGAGTGTGCACACACATGAGCAGGGTGAGGTAGACAGAGAGTGAGAGAGAGAATCCCAAGCAGGATCTGTGTTGTCAGTGCAGAGTCCAACAGGGGGCTCGATCTCACAAACCATGAGATCATGACCTGAGCTGAAACCAAGAGTTTAATGCTTAACTGATTGAGCCACCCAGGTGCCCCAAAGTAATAGTTTTTAAAATGTCATTTTCCATTTAAATTTGAAAGTTTATGGGGGCACCTGGCTTGCTCAGTCGCCGGAGCATGTAACTCTTGATGTCAGAGTTGTGGGTTTGAGTCCCATGTTGGGTATAGAGATTACTTTAAAAAACTGTTTTTAAGTTTTACTTTAATGATCTTCTGGATTTCAAGTTTTTGTTCATATGTGTACATAGATGTCCAAAAGTGTTGATGCTTGAATGGCAAGTCATGGCAAAGGGAACAGCAAAGTATCTTCCAGGTCCTGCTTTGTTACCAATGGAATGTCCATTAGCAGAAGAGGCACAGAAGTGCTAGGAAGTGATGACTGTAGGAATTCTGGCTTATGTGATTCATTTATAAAGATGAAGAACACAGGAGGAACACCCAGTATAATGAGAAAGATAGACTATGGGGTTTTTGAGATTATTTTCAAAGGAATGACAGACTGATAGGTGACTTCTCAATAGAGACTGTGGAAGGCAGAAAAGCAAGGAACTATTATTATGTTTAAAGTGCTGACAGGAAATCATTGCCAACTGTGATGAGAAAAACAATTTTTGAGTTGCTGCCTAGACATCTTACAGTGTGACAACTGCTCAGAGTCTGGATATTTAGATAAGAACAAGTTCTTGCTCTGCTTTACCCAGGGCACCTTTTGAAATAACCACTTGTAGCTGAGCTGGTGGAAAGTTAGTGGCCTCCACGCCAACCACCTTTTAAGTGATGGGTGCCTGTTACCTTGCTCTCTATCTCTTGCTTACTTGTGACCAGGGACAGAGGACCGCCCTATCCCCTGGTTCACTGTGCCATTGGCTCATCCCCCAACCTTCCCTCCCCACCGCCCCACCACTGCCTGCCCGACCCTCCATCTCACCATTTCTGGGATCTGTAAGTAAAAATCTTGTGACTTTACTTCTATTTATGTGTACTGAAACTATGCCTCCAAGCAAAATGACACTGGGCTTTTCATTCCCCAAAGTGGCAGCTGGAAGGCTGACGGAGTAACATGGCCATGTAGGTGGCTTGCACCTCCTCTTCAGCAGGTCATAATCTGCGTATTCTTAGTTTAATACCTGAGCTCTGGTTTCTCAACACAACAGCCTAGAATTATTTACCCTGTCACATAACAATTAAGGTAAAATAAAACATTTGCAGACATAAAAATAAAATAAAATAAAACCTCATGGAATTTCTAACTAGTAAACCTTCACTAAAAAAATTTCAAAGCACGGATTTCAGTTTAGAGGGAAAAGCTATTCGATGGATGTCTGAAATTCAGGAAGGAATAAAAAAAAGATGATGATAAATATGTGAGCAAATATAAAAAACCTTCTCAACTGCATAAAATAATAATATCTTGTTGAATTAAATAGATAAAATCAGGGGTGCCTGGGTGGCTCAGTCGGTTGAGTGCCTGACTCCGGCTCAGGTCATGATCTCGTGGTTCGTGGGTTCGAGCCCGCGTCGGGCTCTGTGCTGACAGATCGGAGCCTGGAGCCTGCTATGGATTCTGTGTCTCCCTCTCCCTCCTTCTCTCTCCCTCTCCCCCACTCACGCTCAGTCTCTCTCTCTCTCTCTCTCTCTCTCAAAAATAAATAAACATTAAAAAAATTTTTTAAGATAAAATCGAAATATATGTCAGTAACATAATTTGGAAGTAATATGAATTGCCAAGTGTTCAAGAGATGACTAAAAGGTATTGATTAGACTTTTATATGTTTAGTATGCATTTTGGAATCTCTAAGGTAAATAATAAAAAGAATGGGTATGAATTCCAAATAGCAGAGACAATAAGTGCAATGGGGATCAGTTAGGATAGGCTTGGTTGTACTCCAGTAACAAAGAAACTCAAAATTTCCCGTTTCTGCTACAGGTCTATCCTGGTCCAACCAAGGGGCTCTGCCCCCTGTAGTTACTTCGGAATACAAACACACAGACTTCGTCTTGACACATACCTCATAATCACAGAGGCAGAGGAAAGACAAGCAACCCACAGGATGGTTCTTAACCCTTCTACTGTAAGGGACACATGTCATGTCTACTCACACTTCATTAACCAGAGAAAGCCTCATGGTCACATTTAAGTACAAGGGACAGAGAAATAGAATCCTTTTAGGGGAGCCAAGATGATGGAACAGCATGGAAGGTTTTTGTGTCTCTCGGGTCCATGAAATAGAGCCAGACCAACGCTAAACCTTCCTGCACACCTAGAAAATTGATCTGAGGATTAACACAACAATCTTCACAAACTGAACCACAGAATTCAGTACGTACGCAGCATGGAGAGGTGAATTTAGGGAGAAAGAAGCCACAGAGGGTAGGGAGCCAGGTGTGTGTGCGGTGAGACGACGGAGATGGGGGGAGAATACAGGAAAAGCACCCCCCAAAAAACAGCTGGAGAGAAAGTGGAAAAGTGAAAACAGCTGCAAGGACTGAACTAAAAAGGGAGAAAGGAAAGGGTTTAAATTCCATTAAGACTATCAACAGGGGGCGCACAGAGTCTGAACTCCGCAGCTTGATACCTGGCGGTGCTCTGGTGGGAAGGGTGAATCCCCAGGAGCAGAGTGGAGTCCAGGGTTCTTCAGGCCACAAGTGGAAAGGCAGTTGCCTTGCCGGGAGGACACCTGGTAGAGGCTGTGTGGGTCCCCCAAAGGTAAGGCCCCAGTGGACCCGGGAGAACAACCACATTCGCTGGTGCTGGAACAAGGTCGTTAAGGGTGAAGCCTGGTGCCAGATGTGTGTTGCGATTTTCCATAATCCTTGAAACGCTGATGCTACACTATCTTATGAACTTTTTCTGGGGTGGGCTGGCACCCAGCCACAGTCTCTGGGCATCAGTAGCAGCACTGTCCCGCAAACGTTCCTCGGTGCAGCTGGCACCCGGTCATTGCTCAGTGAGACCCTCCTGCAGAGGGGCAGAACAGGTCAAAGCCGCAGTCCCTCAGAAGTAAGGGGTGGGGAGAAACAACAGCATCTGAGACAAAACTCAAGAGGCAGATGCTGCCTGGGGCTTGGTCGCAGACTGTGTAAAAGCGTGGAGTGGATGGAAGCTGAAGACAAAGGATGGGTGTGCGATTGCTGATCGGGGAGAACAGAGTTCGATACTAAGACTGGGTGACTGGGTGACGCCATTTTAACCGCACCTGCGCATGCGCATACGCACCTACAAGCGCCACAAGAATCCACCCCAAAAGCTAGGCAGCGCCATCTAGTGGAGAATGGAGCCATTACCCTATGCCCCGCCCAACTGGGCCAACCTCACTCTTTAGGAACACAAGTCTCTCCACCTGCTTAGTTTATGGACTATAAAGTGCTTCATAGTTTGACTCCTAGGGGAAGACAAAATAGCTTTAGTCATATTTCAGTCCGTTCGTCGGTCCATGCATTCAATATTCTTTCTTTTTTTTCTTCCTTTTTTCTTTTTTTCTTGTTTCTTTTCTTTTTTTTGAATACAGAAAAGAAAAAATTCATTTTTATTTTCAATTTTCACTAAAAATATTTTCTTTAATTTTTTTCTACCATATTTTTTACTTTTCTGTAAATTTTTTCAAATTCTATTTTACTTCCATCATTTAATTTTAGTCTACTTCAGTGTTTTCATTTTTTCAAATTTTCAAACAATTTCTTTTTTTCTTTCCCATTTTCTCTCTAACTATCAAGCCCCTTTCCATACCCAGACCAAAACACACCTAGTATCTAGCATCATTTATTCGATTTTGTGTGTGTGTGTGTGTTAATTTTTTAATTTTAATATTTTTTAATTTTAATTTTTTAATTTTAATTTTTTCTAACTCATTAATTCCTTTTCTCCCTTCAAAATGACGAAACAAAGGAATTCACACCAAAAGAAAGAGCAGAGAGAAACGACAGCCAAGGATTTAACCAACACAGATACAAGCAAGATGTCTGAACCAGAATTTAGAATCACGATAATAAGAATACTAGCTGGAGTCGAAAATAAATTAGAATCCCTTTCTGCATAGATAAAAGAAGTAAAACTAGTCAGGATGAAATAAAAAATGTTGTAACTGAGCTGCAATCTCGAATGGATGTTGTGGTGGCAAGGATGACTGAGGCAGAACAGAACATCAGCGATATAGAGGACAAATTTATGGAGAAAAATGAAGCAGGAAAAAAAGAGGGAGATTAAGGCAAAAGAGCACGATTTAAGAATTAGAGAAATCAGTGACTCATTAAAAAGAAACAACATCAGAATCATAGGGGTCCCACAAGAGGAAGAGAGAGAAATAGGGGTAGAAAGGTTATGTCAGCAAATCACGGTGGAAAACTTTCGTAACCTGGGGAAGGACACAGACATCAAAATCCAGGAAGCACAGAGGACTCCCATTAGATTCAACAAAAACCAACCATCAACAAGGCATATCAGAGTCAAATTCACAAAATACTCAGGCAAGGAGAGAATCATGAAAGCAGCAAGGGGAAAAAAAGTCCTTAACCTACAAGGAAAGACAGATCAAGTTTGCAGCAGACCCATCCACAGAAACTTGGCAGGCCAGAAAGCAGTGGCAGAATATAGTTAATGCGCTGAATCAGAAAAATATGCAGCCATGAATTCTTTATCCAGCAAGGCTGTCATTCAACATAGAAGAAGAGATAAAAAAAAGTTTCCCAGACAAACAAAAATTAAAGTAGTTTGTGACCACTAAACCAGCCCTGCAAGAAATTTTAAGGGGGACTCCCTGAGGGGAGAAAAGATGGGGAAAAAAAATAAAGACAGATCAAACTCAACACCCAAAACACAAATAATCCAGTGAAGAAATGGACAAAAGACATGAGTAGACACTTCTCCAAAGAAGACATCCAGATGGCCAACTGACACATGAAAAAGTGCTCAACATCACTCATCATCAGGGAAATACAAATCAAAACCACAATGAGATACCACCTGACACCTGTCAGGTTGGCTAACGTTAACAACTCAGGCAACAACAGATGTTGGCGAGGATGTGGAGAAAGAGGATCTCTTTTGCATTGTTGGTGGCAATGCAAGCTGGTGCAGCCACTCTGGAAAACAGTATGGAGGTTCCTCAAAAAACTAAAAATAGAACTACCCTACAACCCAGCAATTGCACTACTAGGCATTTATCCAAGGGATACAGGTGTGCTGTTTTGAAGGGACACATGCACCCCATTGTTTACAGCAGCACTATCAGGAATAGCCAAAGTATGGCAAGAGCCCAAATGTCCATCGATGGATGAATGGATAAAGAAGACGTGGTATATATATACAATGGAGTACTACTCGGCAATCAAAAAGAATGAAATCTTGCCATTTGCAACTACGTGGATGGAACTGGAGAGCATTATGCTAAGCGAAATTAGTCAGTCAGAGAAAGACAAAAATCATATGACTTCACTCATATGAAGACTTTAAGAGACAAAACAGTTGAACATAAGGGAAGGGAAACAAAAATAATATAAAAACAGGGAGAGGGACAAAACATAAGAGACTCATAAATGTGGAGAACAAACAGTGGTTGCTGGAGGGGTTGTGGGAGGGGGGATGGGTAAGGGGCACTAAGGAATCTCCTCTTGAAATCATTGTTGCACTACATGCTAACTAATTTGGATGTAAATTTTAAAAAATAAAAAATAAAACAAGTTAAAAAAAAGAGTTAGTACAGAAGACACTGAAAATACAGCGCAGAGACAGAGCATAGCCCCAGGAACAAGGCAGAGATGGGTAAAGAACAGGAGACTGTGTTCTCTGTGAGCATCTTGGAAAGGGGAACATAGGTACCAGACAAGGAAAGGGATGCAGCTGAGAAACGGGGAAGTTGACTAAGTATATGAGTGGAACAGGAACGTCCTTTCTAGCAATGGAATTTTCTCCTATGAAAGGGACTTGAGTGACTTCTCTTGTTTGCCTCAAACCTCTGCTTTAAAACAGGGTTCTAGGGGTGCCTGGGTGGCTGAGTTGGTTTAGCATCTGATTTCGGCTCAGGTCATGATCTCACAGTTCGTGGGTTTGAGCCCCACGTCAGGCTCTGTGCTGACCACTCAGAGCCTGGAGCCTGCTTCTGATTCTATGTCTCCCTCTCTCGCTGTCCCTCCCCCACTCACACTTTGTCTCTGTCTCAAAAATAAATAAACATTTTTTTAAAAACCAGGGTTCTAAGAATGTCTACATCATCTCTGTTGTCCTCTGGATCATAGGGAAAGTTATCCAGTATAGAATGAGTCTGTGACCCATTACTGAGAGGCCTCATTTCATCAACATTGATTTATCTTCACTATACATATCAAAAGGTGATGTCAATCTCTAGGAATGTTTCTCAAGTAGTTTGACTTACATCACAACTGTAGTTTCTTTATGTACATACAACATGATATTTATTTCCATAAATTGCTTTTGAGAAACTGAATAGAACCAGTAGTGGGGTACCTAGCTGGCTCAGTCAGAGGAGCATGCAATTCTTGATCTCCAGGTCATGAGTTCAAGCCCCATGTTGGGTGGGGAGATTATTCAAATAAATGAAACTTAAAAAAAAAAAAGAATATATCCAGTAGAATGAAGAGACCGTATGTATTAGCTGTAGCTTCACGACTGGTTTGCTGTGTTCAGGGAAGATTATTTCACCTCTCTGGATCTGTTTCATCTCTACAAAACAGACAGGCTTGATGATTGGCAAAGCAACAATAAAAGATAATTTAAATGTATAGGTATTGGAGTGTATTTGGACAGAGGTGTAGAATCAGTTACTGCAACACTGACTGGCATTTTTGGATGAGTAAGATTAATACACAAGAGTCCTACATTACTATTTTTTGGGTTTTTTTGTTTTTTGTTTTTTTTAATTTATTTTTGAGACAGAGAGAGACAGAGCATGAACAAGGGAGGGTCAGAGAGAGAGGGAGACACAGAATCTGAAACAGGCTCCAGGCTCTGAGCTGTCAGCACAGAGCCTGACACCGGGCTTGAACTCATGGACCACAATATCATGACCTGAGCCGAAGTCGGATGCCCAACCAAATGAGCCACCCAGGTGCCCCTCTGTTTTGAAGATCAGTGATATTTCAGCCTCTGTAATTTGTTTCCATATCTGTAATTAGGGATAATTAAAGTACTTTACTCAAAGATGATACAGACTGAATGTTTGTTTCCCCACCCCCACCCCCAAATTCATCTATTAAAACCTAACTCTAAATGTGAGGGTATTTGGAGGTGGGGCCTTTGGGAGGTGATTAGGTCATGAGGGTAGAGCTCTTATGAATGGGATTAGTGCCCTTATAAGAGAAACCACATAGAGCTCCCTTACCCTTATTGTCATGTGAGGTAATAGAAACTGGTTCATAGCTACAAAACCATACGCCCCTGTTTTCCCAGGACCATCCCTATTTATGCCCACTCTCTTGGCATAATACATAATAATGTCCCTTTTCACTCTCAAAAATGTCCCAAGTCAGGGGCGTTTGGGTGGCTCAGTCAGTTGAGGGTCTGACTCTTGATTTCAGCTCAGGTCATGATCCCAGGATCATGGGATCAAACCCTGCACAGGGCTCTGCACTGAGCATAAAGCCAGTTTAGGATTCTGTGTCTCCCTCTCTCTCTGCCCCTCCCCTCCATCTCTATCTCAAAATAAATAAATAAATGTTTTTTTAAAGTATCTCAATTCAGACGGTAAATTATACAGTCACCATATTCAAAGCACATAACAAGCCCTTAACAGAATTGTAACACTATTATTACCAGTGATGAGGAAAACAAAGGCAAGAGAAATGTAGCTTAAATTAAATCTCCCTGCAGCTTGTAGTCCACTGATAGACACCTGAAACATGCAGAGCATGACCTTCCTCAAGGAACTCATGGCTGCCTTACTGCCATAATATTTGTGTTTTATTAAAGACTAAAAGTAACCTTATCTTAACAGCAGCTGGCCCCTCAAGGTCCTGACATCCTTGCTTCCAAATTCCTTAGAGACTTATGCAATCCCTAACCCCCACTAATTAAAAAGTATATAATCGGTCCCTCCTCCTCTCAGTGCAGCTCTTTCTGCCCACGGGTTCTATCCCCATGCTATAATAAAATCGCCTTTTTGCACCAAAAACATCTCAAGAATTCTTTCTTAGCCATTCGCTCATGAACCCCATTTCATAATTTCATCACGAGTACTGATATTGTTTCCTAAAGAGTCACAATTAAAAGTTCAGTTTTAATTCTGAATTAGTAGGTGTGACAATGGTTGAAGTTTTTGATTAGGCATTTTCCTATCAGGAAAATGCAGACAGATCCGGACTTGGACATCATTATGGACACACTGAGATTTACATTGGGGGAACTTGCAGCAGGCAATGAGAAATTCGAAGCAATGCCTCTGAGAGAGCCTTGGGACACCATGTACAACTGAGCATAACTCCATGGGGGCCATGGTGGGCGCTATGGCTGCACCCAAGGGGGAAAACGGAACAGATAAGTTTGTTAACAGGAGGCAAAGGGTGTCAATGAAGGCTGAAGGAAGAGGTGTCTAAAACAACACAGCTTCCTTGCACTTGAAGGTTGGATACCAACCTTTGGATACCACCTCTGTGTGGTAGACAGAAGAGGGGCCAGGAAGAAAAGGGAGCAGATCTGGCTGTCTGGGCTGCATCCCCTGTCATGCCCTATCTCCTGAACTCCCTCTCAAGAGCCCTTGATTCCTGCTAGGATCCTTGAGGCAGTTCAAATCTCCCAGACACACCCTGGCCTCAGAAAAACAGACCATTGCAGATAGCATTTCAGAGCTAGAAGTTGGTCAGCCAGTTCAGATGACTGGAGTTACAGCCAAATAATAAAATCATTATTGACTTAGGGTCTCAGTGAACAATGCAGTATTTGTGTAACATTTCTGAGCTCTTGCTGATTGTTCAAGTTTCAGAAAATACTCTCTTCCAGAGAAAAGCAATTAAAATTAAACTGGGTATTTGGAGTGAGGGGAGAACATCTGGGGTTTGCCCTGAACTTTCACTGACCTTCAGCCCCTTAGGGCATGCTCCTCATAATCAGTTCATCACGTCCACTGACTAGTCTAAGGAAAGAAAAGAGGGCTCCCCCTGGGATGGCCAGATGCATCTGCCTACTTATCTTTCTGTTACCATCTCAGTCTAGAAACCACTTTCTGCTCCTGATTCTATGCCCAGTTAATTTCATTTGTGACTTTGTGGAACATAATGTAGTGGAAAACAGCACAGGAATGAATTTGAGCCTGAAAGCCAACAGTCTAACCTAAGGTTAACAACGTTGTGTTGACTATGTATTGCTATACAGCACGCTTACTAAACACCGACACTTTTATTATCTCTGATTTTATGGTGTAAGTGTAAACCTTCAGTCTTAAACAGGGTGGGGCAGAGGTAAGGGGAAAATTGCAAGCACATCCTTAACTTTTTGAGTGGTCTTATTCTTTTTTTTTTTTAATTTTTTTTTTCAGCGTTTATTTATTTTTGGGACAGAGAGAGACAGAGCATGAACGGGGGAGGGGCAGAGAGAGAGGGAGACACAGAATCGGAAACAGGCTCCAGGCTCTGAGCCATCACCCCAGAGCCTGATGCGGGGCTCGAACTCACGGACCGCGAGATCGTGACCTGGCTGAAGTCGGACGCTTAACCGACTGCGCCACCCAGGCGCCCCAAGTGGTCTTATTCTTTAAAGTGGTACTGGCAAAGCAATTCTCAAACTACATTAGGTGTATTACAGGAGTGATCAAATGAGCCCAAGGGTTAATGTTGTGAAGAGCCAGGGTTCAACTTGGACATGTGATTACAGAATGGTTGGAGGAAACATAAGGGAGGAAGAAACTTTCTCTTCTACCCTCTTAAGTTAAGTGACTGAGGACCTACAAATTAAGCTGACAAAACAGAGTGGCGCCTGGGTGGCTGAGTCGATTGAGCATCCAACTCTGGATTTGGGCTCAGGTCATGATCCACGGTTGTGGGACCAAGCCCCATGACGGGCTCTGCACTGAGTGTGGAGCCTGCTTGAGATTCTCCTCTACCTCTTTCCCCCCCCCACCCCCTCCCCCACTCACACTCTCTTTCTAAAAATAAAAAAGAAAAAGAAACAAATAAATAAACTGACAAAACATAGACTAACAAGAGAAAAAATTAATTACATACATATATACAACACCAAGAATGAACCCTAATGTATTCTATGGATTTTAAGTGATTATGATATGTCAATGTAGGTCCATTGGTGGGAACAAGTGTACCACGTTAATACAGGAGGCTATGCATGTGGGCATGGGAGGCAGAGGGTATATAAGAACTCTATACTTTCTGCTCAGTTTTTCTGTGTATCTACAACTGTTCTTTAAGAATTAGGTCTATTTAACAGGAAATCTAAAAAAGAGAGATGCTAATTTCTTCAAAACTTTCAAAGACCTAAAAGACTATGTAAATGTTACAGATTAAAGGTGGCTAAAGAGACATGGCAATTAAATGTGACACCTGACATTAGGCTGGAACCTGTACTAGAGGGGAAAAAAATATTCTGTGGAGATTATTGGGCCAACTGGCAAGTTGGTATGCAAATAGACCAGATAAAAATATTGCTTCAAAGGTACATTTAGTGCTCCAACCAAATGTGTCTATGTATTACTGTACAAGTTTTCTTTTTGAATCCCTTGCCATTCCTGTTGTCCAGAGAGCTTTTGCCCAACTGATCTCATCCCAGCCACCTCCCAACTTCAACTAACCACCCCATGACCACCCAGAGAACCTGGCAGACCATTTCAGCCCTGAGTGATCTAATCTTGCTCTGAACTCAGAGAGGCTATTTCTGCACTGCTTACATTATGTTTTTAGAACCTTGTGTTTCAGGGGCACCTGGGTGGCTCAGTTGGTTAAGCATCTGACTAGTGATTTCGGCTCAGGTCATAATCTCATGGTTGGTGAGTTCAAGCCCTGCATCGGGCTCTGCAATGACAGTGTGAAGCCTGCTTGGGATTCTCTCTCCCTCTTCCTCTGCCCCTCTCCCTGCCCTCTCTCTCAAAAACAAACAAACAAACAAAAACACCTGGTGTTTTCAGTCATCTCCCTGTATAAGTTTGCATGATAACTTTCCAACTAAACTGCAAGGAAACTAATACTGGGCCATTGTGCTATGTTTCTTTTTACCTCTTGGACTTTTCTTATGATAGATGTTCACTATAATTAATTTATTTGACAATTATGTATCAAGCATCTATACGCACTGGGCTTTATAGTACAAAGATAAATAAGATATGGTTCCTGCCATCAGGGCATTTATAGTTCTATATGTGGACCCACACTGTAATCAAAGAGTTTTAAATGTGCTAGGAACATAAAGGAAAGAATAGGAACTGTCCCAAGGAAACCCCAATGGAGTAGTTGACCCTTAAGAGTTGAAATATTTGCAGGTGGTCACCAGGTGGACAGGAAACTGTTGGCAAGGTCTTAATATGCACAGCTGACACAGCAAGTGCAGCGCAGGAAAGTCTTCTGCATAATCTCCAGGTCTGTGCTTCCAGTCCCTCAGCATGACAGCCGCAAGCCTTATCCTACACTAGCCCTACAGCTCAAATGTGCAATGACAGGTAGGTGGAGATGGGTGAGCCCAGGAGATTAAAGCCATGGCTGGACACAGGAGGACCTAGAGTGGGGCACACACAGTTTCAGGGTTTGCCATAAGCAGAGAAACAAGAAGGAAGCCTTGATCTTAATCAAGAATGTATGGACAGGCCATGAGGTTGATACAATGAATCCATCCTGAGAACAAGCTGTCAGGCACCTGGGCAGGCTGCGTGCGGTAGCCATGCACCCAGAGAGGACAGGCTGTGTGCACTCTGTGTGGACAGACGGATTAGACCACAATAAATGATGCTGATAAAGGAGGAAATTAGGCTAGCGAAAAAGGAAAGGACGATTCAACAGAAGACCTTTATTTCATCAATGATCTTTCATGATCGTTGACATGTGGGATAACTGATTCTTTTAAAGACCAGCCCATGGGGCGCCTGGGTGGCTCAGTCGGTTCAGCGTCCGACTTCGGCCCAGGTCATGATCTCGCGGTTCATGAGTTCAAGCCCCGCGTCAGGCTCTGTGCTGATGGCTCAGAGCCTGGAGCCTGTTTCAGATTCTGTGTCTCCCTCTCTCTCTGAACCTCCCCCATTCATGCTCTGTCTCTCTCTGTCTCAAAAATAAATAAACATTAAAAAAAAAAATTTAAAGACCAGCCCAAATATTCTGCTTTTCTGGCAGAAAAAAAAAAAAAAAAAACATATAGAGAGAAGCAACAGAGGGAGAGTCAACATTTATCTTTTCGTAATCCAGTGGAGCATCTCACAGCCTTCTCCACTGCTCTGTAATAATTGTTCTAACTCTCTGTGTTCGCATTTTAAATGCAATTAATTTTTCTCTATTCTCAATATTTATGGTAAGTTAACATCCATACAGAATTTGTCACTACTTAACATAGTTTGTCACTGCCACCGCTGCTATCATTTGAAGCTAGTGGCAGAATGCTTAGCATGGCTCCTCCAGGGGAAGCATCACTCAGCTCCTCTCTGTCTAGTACTGAGGCTCATTGCATCTTTCTGTCGTCTGCAAGGGATCTCAGAACCTCAGAGACATACCGCCTCACTTTCAGGGTCACAGTGGAGAGAATTGTTAACCTGGGATTTGACTGCTGGAGCTCAGGTTGGATCTTGCCTAACTCCTTGTTGTGAGCTGATCCAAAATTTCATTCAAATGAGAGTCTGCAGTCACTGTTGTCCCTTCCTTTAAGAAACTGGGGCTTTCCGGGGCACCTGGGTGGCTCAGTCAATTGAGCATCTGACTTTGGCTCAGATCATGACCTCACAGTTCGTGGGTTCGAGCCCTGCATCAGGCTCTGTGCTGATAGCTTGGCACCTGGAACTTGCTTCAGATTCTGTCTCCGTCTCTCTGACCCTCCCGTTCGTGCTCGCTCACTCTCTCTCTCTTTCAAATATAAAATAAAACATTTAAAAAAAATTTTTTTAAGAAATTGGTGTTTTACTTGGGGCGCCTGGGTGGCTCAGTCAATTAAGTGTCCAATGCTTGGTTTTGGCTCTGGTCACAATCTCATGGTTCATGAGTTCGAGCCCCACATCAGTCTTTGCAATGACAGTGCAGAGCCTACTTGGGGTTCTCTTTCTCTCTCCCTCTCTCTCTGCCTCTCCCACTCACTTACTCTCTTTCTCAGAATAAATAAGAAATGGGAGCTTTCCTTTTCCCATTTTCCTGAGGCCATGCCGACTCTATGGCAAGAAATCCAGGAGCTGTTGACTCTTCAGCTGATTCCTTCTAGTATGGATTTTATTTCTTCCCTTTCTACCTCCTCACCATCATCTTGCACCCCCTTACTTCTCCCCAGCCATACTGGCCTCTTTAAGGACAGAGAAAATGCCAAGCTTTTGCCATTCTCAGGGTTTTTGCACTTGCTATTTTTTCTACCTGAAACGTTCTTTTATAAGACTGTCTCCTTATCTGACAGGTTTCCATTTAAATTTTCCCTCAGTGGAGATTCTTCCCTGACCACCCTGTCTGTGGTCCTTGTCTTGGTCCGTTCAGGATGCTACAACACACTCCCATAGACTGGGTGGCTTATAAACAATGAACTTTTATTTCTCACAGTTTTGGAGGCTGGAAAGTCCAAGATCAAGGCACAAGCAGATTTGGTGTCTGGTGAGAGTCCACCTCCCGGTTTATCGATGGCTATCTTTTTGCTTTGTCCTCATATGGTGGCAGGACCAGGACCTCTGGGGGATCTCTTTTATAAGGGCACTAATCCCACTCCAGAGGGCTCTACCTTTATAACTTAATCATCTCTCAAGGGCTTGACCTCCAATACCATCACATTAGGGGTGAAGATTTCAACATTTCATTCAGTCTATAGTAGTTCTGTTCTTCTACACACCAATTCCTCTATTACATCACATTTTTTCCTTCATAGCTCTTATTGTAATCTGTATTATTTATTTTGTTACTTGTTTAATATTGTCTGCCTCCACTCAAATGAATGTTTCAAAAGGTAGGGCCTTTGATTTTTCACAGAACTACAACAAACAATCCTGAAATGTGTATGAAACCACAAAAGATCCCAAATAGTCAAAGCAATCTTGAAAAAGAAAAACAAAACTTAAAGTATCCAATTCCAGACTTCAAGTTATACTATAAAGCTGTAGAAATCAAGGCAGTATAGTATGGCACAAAAATAGACATATAGATCAATAGAACAGAATAGAAAACCCAGAAATAAACCCACAACTATACAGTCAACTAATCTTCAACAAAGCAAGAAAGAATATCCAGTGGGGGAAAGATGGTCTTTTCAACAAATGGTGCTGGGAAAACTGGACGGCTACATGCAAAAGTATGAAACTGCACCACTTTCTTTCACCAAACCCAAAAATAAACTCAAAATGGATTAAGGACTTAAATGTGAGTCCTGAAACAATAAAAATCCTAGACGAGAGCACGGGCAGTAATTTCTCTGACATTGGCCGTAGCAACATTTTTCTAGATATGTCTCCTGAGGCAAGGGAAGTAAAAGCAAAAATACACAATTGGGACTACACCCCCAAAAAATCTTCTACACAGCAAAGGAAATAATCAACAAAACTAAAACCAACTTAATGGGAAAAGATATTTGCAAATGACATATCCAATAAACAGTACCCAAAATATACATAAACTACATCTATATCTATATCTATATCCATATCTATCTCTATCTATCTATCTATCTATCTATCTATCTATCTATCTATAAAAGGAACTTACAAAATTCAACACCCAAAAAACAAATAATCCAATTTAAAATTGGGCAGAAGAGGGGCGCCTGGGTGGCGCAGTCGGTTAAAGTGTCCGACTTCAGCCAGGTCACGATCTCACGGTCCGTGAGTTCGAGCCCCGCATCAGGCTCTGGGGTGATGGCTCAGAGCCTGGAGCCTGCTTCCCATTCTGTGTCTCCCTCTCTCTCTGCCCCTCCCCCGTTCATGCTCTGTCTCTCTCTGTCCCAAAAATAAATAAACATTGAAAAAAAAATTAAAAAAAAATAAATAAAATTGGGCAGAAGACATGAACAGACATTTCTCCAAAGAAGACATACAGATGGTCAACAGACACATGAAAAGATGCTCAATATCACTGATCGTCAGGGAAATGCAAATCAAACCACAATGAGATATCACTTTGCACCTGTCAGAATGTCTAAAATAAACAACATAAGAAACAACAATTGTTGACAAGGATGTGGAGAAAAAGGAACTCACATGCACTGTTGGGAACGCAAACTGGTGCAGCCATTGCAGAAAACAGTAAGAGCTTCCTTAAAAAGTTAAAAATAGAGGGATGCCTGGGTGGCTCAGTCGGTTGAGCATCCGACTTTGGCTCAGGTCATGATCTCACAGTTGATGGGTTCAAACCCCACATCTGGCTCTGTGCTGACAGCTCAGAGCCTGGAGCCTGCTGTGGATTCTGTGTCTCTCTCCCTGTCTCCCTCTCTCTCCCTCCCCTGCTCATGCTCTGTCTCTCTCTGTCTCTCAAAAATAAATAAATGTTAAAAAATTTTTTTTAAGTTAAAAATAGAACAACCCTAAAATCCAGTAATCTCACTACTGGGTATTTACCCAAAAAATACAAAAACTCATTCAAAGGGATACATGCACCACTATGTTTATTGCAGCATTATTTACAATAACCAAATTATGGAAGCAGCCCAAGTGTCCATCAACAGATGAATGGATAAAGAAGATGTGGTATATACACACACACACATATATATATGTGTATATATATATGTATGTATATATATGTGTGTGTGTATATACGTGTGTGTATGCGCATATATATATATATATATATATATATATATATAATATTCCATTATATTACTCAACCATAAAGAAGAATGAAATTTTGGCATTTGCAACAACATTGATGGAGCTGAATAATATAATGCTAAGCAAAATAAGTCAGTCAGAGAAACACCAATACCATATGATTTCATTCATATGTGGAATTTAAGAAACAAAACAAACAAGCAAAGAAGAGTAAGAGAGAGAGAGAGAGAAGCTAAGAAACAGACCCTTAACTATAGAGAACAAACTTATAGTTACCAGAGGGGAGGTAAGTGGGGGGATAGGTGAAATCGGGCATGAGGATTAAAGAGTGCACTTATCATGACATTAAAAAATTTAAAAAGTAGGGCTTCTGTCTGTCTTTCACACAGCTGAGTTACAATGCCTAGCACATTTCTCACATTTCCTGGCAAATAATAGGCACTTAAATAACAGTTGATGAATGAACAAATGAACGGTGAAAATTAACTCTCTGGCAAGTGATTTTGCAGTTAGTTTTTATCAGATTAATGGAGTCAATGTGATCCTTGATCAGAACTTTATCAAAGCTTCTGATTATAAAGGATAAGAATACCTATTTATGATTATATTTTCTTATTAAACTAGTTGTAGGCACTTAAAAAGCAGGAACCACATGTAAGTTCACACAATCATGATAAAGCCTACATGAATATCATACTTATTAAGGTTAAAATCATTCGATAATAGTTGGAAATAGCAGAAGTTTTTTTCAATTACCCGTGGGCCTCTTTAAGCATGGTGTTTTTAGAAGTCTTTCAGACTTTTCTTCATATTTTTATGATCTCCCTCCACTACCACCACCACCCACACATGCTTTAATGTACTGATTCATTCCTTACCCTAACAGAGGTTAGGTCAGCACTCATTTTCTAGGGGAAAAATAACCTTATCTTTCATTCGTTCAGAAGGAAAGGAAGACACAGAAACTCTAATAGGAGGATTACACATCTACTCTTCACCTAAGACTGAGTCTGGGACAAGCATCTTATTCTAGAACTTTCCTTGGAAGAGAAATGCTAAAGGGAAGAGGAGGAGTGGATATCTGTTGGGGGTTCCTTTTCTTTTGATGAAAAGAAAGGACCGTGGGTCCAGTGCTTAAGAAGTTGCCTCTCCCACTAGATGGTTCAGTGAGCTATGCTGTATGGCATCATTATTACCTTTGTGTTTGCTAAATTTCCTTTAGGTCTTTGTTTTTCCTTTGTTAGTAACAATAGTTCCCAAAATGCCAAATGAATTTCCCATTCACACTGGGCTCTGTGGGGGTTAATGTGGCAGAGAAAATGAGACAGTGGTAAATGGAAACCGAGGGAACAATTCACAAGTGTTCAAAATTAATCTGATTAAACCTGAAAGAATTTTTCATGGTAGTAATTCTTTTATACCTCTCATAATAAATATGTCTAAGGCTTCACTAAGTTATAATTATGTTTTAAAATTTCTAAATGTTTGTGCTGGGAGAACTGGATACCAACATGCAGAAGGTTGAAACTAGACCACTTTCTCACACCATTCACAAAAATAAACTCAAAATGGATAAAGGACCTGAATGTGAGACAGGAAACCATCAAAACCCTAGACGAGAAAGCAGGAAAAGATCTCTCTGACCTCAATCGTAGCAATTTCTTACTTGACACATCCCCAAAGGCAAGGGAATTAAAAGCAAAAATGAACTATTGGGACCTCATCAAGATAAAAAGCTTCTGCACAGCAAAGGAAACAACCAACAAAACTAAAAGGCAACCAACGGAATGGGAAAAGATATTTGCAAATGACATATCGGACAAAGGGCTAGTATCCAAAATCTATAAAGAGCTCACCAAACTCCACACCCAGAAAACAAATAATCCAGTGAAGAAATGGGCAGAAAACATGAATAGACACTTGTGTAAAGAAGACATCTGGATGGCCAACAGGCACATGAAAAGATGCTCAACGTTGCTCCTCATCAGGGAAATACAAATCAAAACCACACTGAGATATCACCTCATGCCAGTCAGAGTAGCCAAAATGAACAAATCAGGAGACTATAGATGCTGGAGAGGATGTGGAGAAACGGGAACCCTCTTGCACTGTTGGTGGGAATGCAAACTGGTGCCGTCACTCTGGAAAACAGTGTGGAGGTTCCTCCAAAAATTAAAAATAGACCTACCCTATGACCCAGCAGTAGCACTGCTAGGAATTTACCCAAGGGATACAGGAGTACTGATGCAAAGGGACACTTGTACCCCAATGTTTATAGCAACACTCTCAACAATAGCCAAATTATGGAAAGAGTCTAAATGTCCATCAACTGATGAATGGATAAAAAATTGTGGTTTATATACACAATGGAGTACTACACAGCAATGAGAAAGAATGAAATATGGCCCTTTGTAGCAACATGGATGGAACTGGAGAGTGTGATGCTAAGTGAAATAAGCCATACAGAGAAAGACAGATACCATATGTTTTCACTCTTATGTGGATCCCGAGAAACTTAACAGAAACCCATGGGGGAGGGGAAGAAAAAAAAAAAAGAGGTTAGAGTGGGAGAGAGCCAAAGCATAAGAGACTCTTAAAAACTGAGAAGAAACTGAGGGTTGATGGGGGGTGGGAGGGAGGAGAGGGTGGGTGATGGCTATTGAAGAGGGCATCTTTTGGGATGAGCACTGGGTGTTGTATGGAAACCAATTTGACAATAAATTTCATATATTAAAAAATAAAAATAAAATAAAATAAAATTTCTAAATGTTTAATTATTTTGAGAGGGAGAAAGAGAGAGAACGAAGCAGGGGAGGGGCAGAGAGAGAGGGAGACAGAATCTGAGCACAGAGTCCAATGTGGGGCTCAAACTCATGGACCATGAGATCATGTCCAGAGCCGAAGTTGGATGCTTAACTGACAGATACACCCAGGCGCCCCTAGAATTATGTTTTAAATTGTTAAGTTCCAAGTAACTGATTAAAATTTTAAAATAATATTTGTTTAATAATTTTTATGCATCAAGCTCTGCTATTCAGGGAACACCATCCCAGGGTCCTCCCTGGATTGCTCATGTCTGCATATAGAGACCCATAACACTATGGAATCTTAAGGAGAGGCTTTCTGGACCTGATATGCTCACCAGCATCAGGGAATAGATGTACATCAAGGAAGAAAGGCTTCACAAAATTCCACATGGGCTAACTTCTTCATTCTGCAACTTCTTTCACAAAGCCCCTCTCAGTTCAGACTATTCTCATTCCAACAATTCTCATATCAGAAGAAGCATGGAGAAGAGTAGGATATAAGCTTTCCTGCTTATCCTGGAGAAGGAGGACTAGAAGAGTTTCTTTATGTTATTTTTGCAGGCCCTCGGGCCATCAAAGTAAATGGTATGCTCTTTCCATTGGTATTTGAAAGCTTCTACCTGACAAGGCCCTTGTAATTTATTGGCACCATAAATTCTGTTCAGAACTGTGTAACCTTCCTATTGTTCAGGTTTGTTGCCTAGTGTGATACCAAGATTACATTGACACTGAAGAGCAAACATGGGGAGAATCTCAGCACCCAAAGGGGATCATGAAATAAATCAAAAGCATTTTCCAAAGTTTATCAGAAACCATGGGGAAAAGGGGTTCCAAGGCCTAAACAGTTAGAGACAAAGAACAAAATAAAGTTATACTGAATTTATAACAGACCTTTCCATGTTCTAACACACATTGTAAATATCTTAGAACCAACCATGATAAGCAGACTTTTAAATTTTTTATTTTATTCTATTTTATTTTATTTTATTTTATTTTATTTTATTTTATTTTATTTTATTTTATTTTATTTTATTTTATTTTATTTTATTTTATTTTATTTTATTTTATTTTATTTTATTTTATTTTATTTTATTTTATTTTATTTTATTTTATTTTATTTTATTTTATTTTATTTTATTTTATTTTATTTTATTTTATAGGAGAGAATGAGTGGGTGAGAGGAGCAGAGGGGGAGAGAGAATCCCAAACAGGCTCCACACTCAGTGTGGGGCTCAACACACAGCTCGATTCTACCACCCTGGGATCATAACCTGAGCCGAAACCAAGAATCAGATGCTCAGCCTACTGAGCCATCCAGGCGCCGCAGCAGACTTTTTAAACTTCTTAACACAGACGACCTACTCTTTCCCCTCAACAGAGCATCCAGTACTACCAGTGTTTCTGCAATAGTATTCCTCTAAGATATAAGAGGATTAGTGGTCTTTAAACCATTATCAGGAGAACAAAAAGGAAAAGAAATGAAAGTCAAAGGGAGAAAAGGTTTTATTTACTTTTACCTCCTCTGAATGGCCTTACTGACATTTTAATTATTCTTTTTAAAGCCTTAACCCATAACTATTGACTAATGTGAATTAGAAAAACTTACCTAATCCTTTTCCCTCTCCATAGAGGACCTGGTGGAACCTTCTGTTCCCACAATACTAATCTTCTGAGATAACAGGGAATTAAGACCTTTGAAGTTCACTACATAGGAAAAGAAATGAAATGCAAACCAATAGGTGCTATGGTTCTATGCTATGGTTTTAACCCCCCTGGATGGTTGACTGTCTAGGTAGCCTTTTGCAAAGCCTTCTTAACCATAGTTGTTATGCATTAGTGTGCGGTGGGATTAAACATTCCATCACACCGCCAGTTTTCAGAGAATTCATTAGGATACCTAAGATACTCACAAATGCATTTTCCAACTTCCCTTAAATCATGTCCCCACTTGACTACTGGTCACATGGAAACCCCTGAGATAGTCCACTGAGTAAAAAAACAAGGTGGTTCTTGTCAGGATATACTGAACTGGCTAAAGAGCTGACTCCCAAGGAGAGTGGCCAGAGTGCAAAGTAAAATGCCCTGTTGATTCAGGCTGATGTCAGAATTCTAAAAGAACCAGGGGCATCTGGGTGCCTCAGTCGGCTAGGCATCCAACTCTTGGTTTCAGCTCAGGTCATGATCTCATGGTTGGTGAGATCCAGCCCCCCGTCAGGTTCTGTGCTGACAGAGTGGAGCCTGCTTGGGATTTTCAATCTCTCGCTCTCTCTCGCTCTCTCTCTCTCTCCCCCCCTAGCCCCCCACACATGCTCTCTTTCCCTCAAAATAAAGAAACAAACAAACAAAAAATTCTAGAAGAACCAGCCCAGTGGGAGGACAGGTTTCAAGCACTACCTGACTCTATAAGTCAGGTGGGAACTGTGGTAATATTTACAGTGAATAGCCTGCTGAAAGAAGGCTTCTGCCACCAGCTCAAGGGTCTGGAACTAAGGAGGCAGCTCTTGACAGGAGAGCACTGGTAAGAGATTTGAATCTCTAGGGTTCTGGTCCTGGTGCCAGTCCTAGAAGACAACTAGAGTTAAAAACAGGAAACCCAGACAATCAATGAGATATAGAACAGAAATTAGTATCACATATAATTGGTAGAATATTCTGGTTTATATACTTATTGATGTTTAGCACACTCAGTGTACTGGGTCAGATGAAAATATGTCCCACCATTCATCAATCAAACATTTCTCAGCATGGACTCTGTACCAGGTAATAAGGATTCAAAGACACACCCCAGTCCCAGGGAGCCTCCAGCCTCATGGACTCACTAGATATGGCCACTCATCTGCCTCCATGCACAGCAAGACCACAGGCATTATGGGAGAAAGTGTCTCTCACACTGGGAGCTTTATCTTCTCATGGAGTCTTTGCTCATACCCTCTTATATCCTCCCTTCCTCCTTCTTTCCTCTTCTTGTCTCCTTTTCTCCCTTTCAGATATTCCATATCCCTTGGCCTATTTCAGTACATGGCTCACTCACATTTGATTACAGCACATGTGTGTCTCTCTGTTTTCAACAATATGTGCTGAACTGGAACATTCTAGAGATCATTATCTGGGCGTAATCTGGCTTGGATATTATTAGTGGACCTTCACATATTTTTACTTAATAAACTTTCAGACTATTGGAGAATGTTCACGCAGGAGATCCTGATAGAGTCTCCAGAGCTCTATCTCAGAGAAATCAGGAGCATCTGAATTTGTGATGATGCACAATTAGTGAGAACAAAAAGATGCATTCTAAGGTTGTTCACTTTTAAAATGATTCCATATTTGCATAGAATTATCTTCCCAAATAACAAGATCTGTTAGCAAAGGTCTATAGCACAGTAACTTTTTTTTAATTTATTTTGAGAGACACAGGGAGAGCACAAGCAGGGAGGGGCAGAGAGAGAGGAAGAATTTCAAGGAGGCACTGTCAGCACAGATCCCAATGCAGGGCTCCAACCCCATGAGACCATGACCTGAGTCAAAATCAAGAGTAGTCAGACGCTTCACCAACTGAGCCATCCAGGTGCCCCTGTAGCACAGTAAGTTCTAATTTGAGGCAATAAGTTGGCTCTCAGGAATGTTGCCAGAAACTTCCCCATCCCCACATTTTTGAGACTAAGGAAGAGATGCTCAATCATCAGAAAACCAGTTCTCTTTCTCAGCTCACCTCCCCTGTAACACACACACACACACACACACACACACACACACACACACACACACACCAAAAAGCCTCCTTTAAGCTTAGGTGAGGTTAAGAAAGAGCAGCTGAGGGGCACAGTGCATGAACTCCTCTACCTTTGCAGAAACTGCCGCAGTTCCCAGCAACTGGATCTCACGTTGCAACTCAAGGTAAATTTGAAATTACAGACTGGATACAATTACGTCATATTCTCCCTATTCTGAGTCCTTAGGTGGGAAGAGCACAGAGACAGTGCTCAGAAATTTTTCAGTAAGAAAATTAAAAAAAAAATGCAAGGCAGAATATTTTTCTGAGATCTTACTTTTTCTTTCTTCTATTTTCCTCATTCCCCTCATTCCAACAGGAAGCCAGATGTTTTGTATTTCCTTGGCTTGGGGATATCTGTAGTCTTTGAAGGAGGGATGTATTTGAAGTCATACTTAATTTTATTGGGTTGTTTTTCTTTTTTGAGAAACCCGAATTCAGTGTAAAGTATTAGTCTCAGCATGCCTAGGTGGCTCAACGGTTTAGTGTCCAACTGTTGATTTCAGCTCAGGTAATGATCCCAGGATCATGGGATCGAGTCCCTTGTCAGGCTCCTCAGTAAGTGTGGAACCTGCTTAAAATTCTCTCTCTCTCTCTCTCTCTCTCTCTCTCTCTCTCTCCCCCCCCCCCGCCCCTCTCCCCACTCTCTCTCTCAAATAATTTTAAAAAATAAATTCAAAAAAGTAGTAGTCTCTTAGAAAGTATGGGAATGTTGAGCTTGGGGAGAGACCATAAGAGCAAGGTTGGAGGGAAGGAATGATCGCCTGGGGGAAGCAGCATGGGTGAACCTAGGAAGGCTGACCCCAGGCACAAATAATCCTCACCTGCAGGAAAATCCCTGTGTCCTCAAACTATTTGTGGGTACCCTCTGGTCTGAGGAGAGGGAGCCAGGAGCAGGTCCAGCTGGACAAGCAGCAACATGGAGCCCAGGTCACCATAAGGCTGGCCATTTCCTGCTCAAAAATAAAGAGAGACAAGGGAGGAGTCTAGGTTGCTGATCTCATTGTGCTCTGCAGAGAGGTGCTCTCCTATTATTGCATTTTCTTTTTTAAGAAGAGATCAAGGCTCAATGTGCAAAATATTCTCATCAAAGATACAAATTCAAGCATGGTTTGTTTGTTATTATTATTTTTTAATGCTCATCTCCACAACCACAGACTACACCTCAACTCTTGCTTGCTAGAGGTCCCACTCTCCACATTGTCTTCATTACTTCAAATTTCTTTGGTTTCCTTTTCCCTTAAGGATGATGTTCTCTCCAGCACCAGCACATGACTGCAGCTTGGCCTGGCCACGTGAATCACCACCCATCCCTGGAAGGCAAATTCTCCCCTCAACCCTGACTTACACTAGTCTTTTCTTATCCAAAACCTTGGTACCCAGCTTCCATTAGGAAACAAGTATTTCTTTGGGTGCCTGGATAGCTCAGTCCATTAGCTGAAGTTAGCTGAAGTCCAACTTCAGCTCAGGTCATGATCTTGTGGTTCATGGGCCCAAGCCCCGTGTCAGGCTCTGTGCTGACAGCTCAGAGCCTGGAGCCTGCTTCAGATTCTGTGTCTCTCTCTCTCTCTGCCCCTCCCCCACTCATGCTCGGTCTCTCTCTGTCTCTCAAAAATAAATAAATGTTTTTAAATTTTTTTAATAAAAAAGGAAATAAGTACTCCTTTTATTTGCCTCCATTTGGAGGCCTGATGCCAACAAAATAAGATTTTCCCCATTCCTACCCTGTAGGATTTCTTACATTTACCTACAAAGGTTATGTAGGTAATGCCTCCTCAGATGAGGCAAGAGGTAGCCTGTGGCTCAGTCCACCTTCCAAGTCCAAAGGATAGGAAAAATCAAAAGAAAAAAGGGAGAGTGTTTTTCACACCTTTGAAAATTATCTGGAGAGAGTAAATTCTCCAGAAACTCCCTGGGTCTTTCCATTTTATGTTCAGTGCATCTCTTCTCCTTTTGTCTGTAATGAAACTCTCTTGACCTAAATGCTATGCTCCAGACACTATCCCTCTCAGCCTTAAAGATTTACTTCTGTTCGATACGTCATATTCTATAATCAGAATTATAGAAACTGCCACAGGCCAGTTTCTACAGGATGATAAGTACAATTTATTTTTTTCCAGCTTTGAGGCATAACTGGCTCACAAAAACCTGCACATAATTAATGCAGATCATTTGGTACATGTGGACATAATGTATATAATCAAGTTACCATCACACAATCAAGGTGTGATTTATCAAGGTAATAAACATATTCATCACCACATCCAAAAGTTTCTTTGTGTCCCTTTGTTGTTGTTACTGTTGTTTTGCGATAAAACTTAACCTGAGAGATCTATCCTCTTAACAAAATTTTAAGTGCACTGTACCTGTTAACTGTATGCACTATGTTATACAGAAAATTTCTGAACTTGTTCATCTTGTATGACTAACTTTATGCACATTGAGCAACTCCCCATATTTTCCCTCCCTCATCTACCATCCTTTCATTTACTTCTATACATATGACTATTTTAAATACTTCATATGTAAGAAATCATACAGTATTTTCCCTCTGCAGCTCATTTATTTCACTTACAAAGTTTTAAAGGTCCATTCACAGTGTCACAAGTGGCAGGATTTCCTCTTTAAGGCTGAATAATATTCAATTATATGTATACACAACATTTTCTTTATTCATTCATCTGTTGGTGAACATTTGGGTCATTTCCATATCTTGGCTATTGTAAATAATGCTACAACGAACAGGGAGTCCAGATATCTCTCTAGGATCTTGACTCCAATTCTTTTGGATATATATCCAGAAGCAGAATTGCTGGACAATATGGTAATTCTATTTTTAATTTTTTGAAGAAGAGCCTCCACACTGTTTTCCACAGTGGCTATATAATTTGCATTCCCACCATCAGTACAGAAGCGTTCTCTTTTCTCCACACCCTCACCACACTGTTTATCTCTTATCTTTTTGATAAGAGTCATTCTAAGAGGTGTGAAGTTATATCTCAATATCTTTTAACAGGTGGTAAGTGGTTTTGTTTGCATTTCCTGATGATTAATAATGTTGAGCATCTTTTCATGTACTTGTTGGCCATCTGTATGTCTTTTTTGGTTAGATGTATATTCAAGTCTTTTGCCACTTTAAAATTGGATTATTTTTGGGGCGCCTGGGTGGCGCAGTCGGTTAAGCGTCCGACTTCAGCCAGGTCACGATCTCACGGTCCGTGAGTTCGAGCCCCGCGTCGGGCTCTGTGCTGACGGCTCAGAGCCTGGAGCCTGTTTCCGATTCTGTGTCTCCCTCTCTCTCTGCCCCTCCCCCGTTCATGCTCTGTCTCTCTCTGTCCCAAAAATAAATAAAAAAAAAAAACGTTGAAAAAAAAATTTTTTTAAAAAAAATTGGATTATTTTTTTGCTAGTGAGTTATAGGAGTTCCTTATATATTTTTGAAATTAACCTCTTATCAGATATATGGAAAAGAAAAGTAAAATTATTTCTGTTTGCCAATGACATGATCTGATATGTAACAAACCCTGAAGACCACACACCCCCACCCCCACCCACACACACAATGGATACAACTAATAAACAAATTCTTTAAAATCACAGGACACAAATTCAACATATAAAAATCACTTGCATTTCTATACACCAACAGCAAACTATCTGAAAAGGAAATTAAGAAAACAATCCCATTTATAATAGCACTAAAGAGAATAAAATGCTTAGGAATAAACCTAATCAAAGAGGTAGAAGATTTATATACTAAAAACTATAAAACGTTGATGATAGAAATTAAAGCATAAACAAATAAATGGAAAGACATTCTGTGTTTGTGGATTAGAAGAATCAATATTGTTAAAATGTCCATATTACCCAAATCAATCTACAGTTTCAATGCAATTTTTATCAAAATCCCAAAGACAATTTTTATAGACACAGAGGAAAAAAATCCTGAAATTCTATATGGAACCACAAAAGACCTCCAAATGGCCAAAGCGATTTTGATCAAGAAGAACAAAGCTGGAGGTATCACACTTCCTGATTTCAAAATATATTACAAAGCTACAGTAATTTAAATGGTATGGTATTGGCATAAAAATAACTATGATTTAGTCTCCACTTACTTTCTGAGCTTCAAACCAAATTCCATTTCTTTCCCCATTTTTCTCATCATCATAGATTTATAAATAATTCCATTCCCTTTCTCCACTGGCACCATCACCATGAATTTACCATACTCCAGATACCCAGGGCCTGGATGAGGATAACTGGCCAATAAGCTTATGTCTCTGGGAACTCAGTGTAGTGTGTGCACATGTGTGTGCACATGTGCCTGTGTATGTGTGTATGTGTGTGTGTTTGTGTGTAGTTTGAGGTAAGACCAGATCTCTAACTGGATGGGGAGATGAGGAAATTGACTTCAGTAAGTATGCGTGGAAGTCTTCCCTGTGTCAAACACAGATCTAGGTGCAGGAGATATGTGGATAAATATGCATGGACTTTCTCCTGATGATCTCTCAATTAAATCAAAGATGAGAATCTGGACATGACAGACGTAAAGATTGTACTTTCCATAGAATAATGGACGTACCTGTTAGTTATGTCTCTCTGTTCCATCATCCTATCTGAAAGAAAGTTCTTTCTTTTTTTTCATAAGCACTGAAGGGTGAAAATATGTCAGATCTGGCAATAAGTTTAGTGTTGCTGCCTAAAAGAGCTTATGTCTTGCTTACTTTTTCATAGCTACGATGTTAACTGTATCACACAATGGGATATTTGTATATATAGCTTTATTTCTCATATAGTCACAGAACTTGTGAGGCAAGGAAACCTGGATTGGGCCCGCATTCATTCAGTTCCTTGCCTGTTGCAGTGTTTGTAAGACTCGATCTCTCTAATGGACCCTCAGTAGCTAATACAGGTTCTCCGCATGCTCCAGGGTGGCTCTGAAGGTGAAAGCACCTTGCTTGAGGTCATACAACTTAAAAGTATCAGGACTTTTAATGAAACTTTTATTTTTGAGAGAGAAAATGAGTAGGGGAGGGGCAGAGAGAGAGGGGGCAGAGGATCTCAAGTGGGCTCTTCACTAACAGCAGTGAGTCCAATGCAGAGGTAGAACCCAGGAACTGTGATATCATGACCTGAGCTGAAGTCAGACACTTAACCGACTGAGCCACATTTTAATGACACTTTTGATGATAATTGTCATCATACAAGACTTGTGCTTTCTTCCTAACATCAAACTGCCTTCTTAAGAAAATGGTAGGAGACTGGGAGAGGTGCCAAGATGGCGAAAGAGCATGGAAGTTTTTTGTGTCTCTCGGGTCCATGAAATAGAGCCAAACCAACACTAAACCGTCCTGCACACCTAGAAAACTGATCTGAGGATTAACACAACAGTCTGCACAACCTGAACCACAGAATTCAGCAGGTACACAGCACAAAGAAGTGAATTTGGGGAGAAAGAAGCCACAGAGGGCAGGGAGCCACATTTGTGTGTGGTGAGACGACGGAGATGGGGGGAGAATACGGGAAAAGCACCCCCAAAAAACCGCTGGAGGGAAAGTGGAAAACTGAAAATAGCTGCAGGGACTGAACTAAAAAGGGAGAAAGGAGAGGGTTTAAATTCCACTAAGACTATAAACAGGGGGAACACAGAGTCTGAACTCTGCAGCTTGATACCTGGTGGTGCTCTGGTGGGAAGGGTGAATCCCCAGGAGCAGAGTGGAGTCCAGGGTTCTTCAGGCCACAAGTGGAAAGGCGGTTGCCTTGCCAGGAGGACACCTGGTAGAGGCTGTGTGGACCCGGGAGAACAACCACATTCGCTGGTGCTGGAACAAGGTCATTAAGGGTGAAGCCTGGTGCCAGATGCATGTTGTGATTTTCCATAATCCCTGAAACACTGCTGCTACACCATCTCATGAACTTTTTCTGGGGTGGGCTGGCACCAGGCCTCAGTCTCTATGCATCAGCAGCAGCCCAGTCCCGCAAACATTCCTGGGTGCGGCCGGCAACCGACCATTTCTCAGTGAGACCCTCCCGCAGAAGCGCAGAACAGGTCAAAACTGCAGTCCCTCAGAAGTAAGGGTTTGGGAAAAACAGCCACATCTAAAACAAAATTCAGGAGGAAGGTGCTGCCTGGGGCTGGGTTGCGGACTGTGTAAAAGCTTGGAGTGGATGGAAGCCGAAGACAAAGGACAGGTGCGCGATTGCTGATCGGGGAGACAGTGGGTAACTGGGTGACGCCATGGTCAACGCTTCCGCGCATGCGCATACACACCTACAAGCGCCTCAAGAATCCACACCAGTAAGCTAAGCAGTGCTATCTACTGGAGAACGGAGCCGTTACACTAAACCCTGCCCAACTGGGCCAACCTCCCTCTTCAGGAACACAAGTCTCTCCACCTGCTTAGTTTATGGAATATAAAGCATTTCACAGTTTGACTTCTAGCGGAAAACAAAGTAATTTCAACTGTATTTCTGTTAGACCGTTCATCTATTCAATTTTCTTTTTATTTTTTCTCTTTTTCCTTTTTCTTTTCCTGAATATAAAAAGAGAAAAAATTCATTTTTATTTTCAATTTTTATTATAAATATTTTAATTTTTTTCTACTGTATTTTTTACTTTTCTGTAAATTTTTTCAAATTCTATGTTACTTCCAAAATTTCATTTTAGCCTACTTCAGTGTTTTCATTTTTTCAAATTTTCAAACGACTTCTTTTTTTTCCTTTACCATTTCTCTCTAATTATCAAGCCCCTTTCAACACCCAGGCCAAAACACACCTAGGATCTAGCATCATTTATTCGATTTTGTATGTATGCATTTGTTTTTAATTTTAATATTTTTTTAATTTTAATTTTTTCTACCTCATTAATTCCTTTTCTCCCATCAAAATGACGAAACAAAGGAATTCACACCAAAAGAAAGAGCAGAGAGAAATGACAGCCAGGGACTTAACCAACAGAGATACAAGCAAGATGTCTGAACCAGAATTTAGAATCACGATAATAAGAATACTAGCTGGAGTCAAAAATAAATTAGAATCCCTTTCTGTGGAGATAAAAGAAGTAAAACTAGTCAGGATGAAATAAAAAATGTTGCAACTGAGCTGCAATCTCAAATGGATGTTGTGGTGGCAAGGATGGCAGAGGCAGAACAGAGAATCAGCGATACAGAAAACAAATTTATGGAGAAAAATGAAGCAGAAAAAAAGAGGGAAATTAAAGCAAAAGAGCACGATTTAAGAATTAGAGAAATCAGTGACTCATTAAAAAGAAACAACATCAGAATCATAGGGGTCCCACAAGAGGAAGAGAGAGAAATAGGGGTAGAAAGGTTATGTCAGCAAATCACGGTGGAAAACTTTCCTAACCTGGGGAAGGACACAGACATCAAAATCCAGGAAGCACAGAGGACTCCCATTAGATTCAACAAACACCGACCATCAACAAGGCATATCAGAGTCAAATTCACAAAATACTCAGGCAAGGAGAGAATCATGAAAGCAGCAAGGGAAAAAAGTCCTTAACCTATAAGGAAAGACAGATCAGGTTTGCAGCAGACCTATCCACAGAAACTTGGCAGGCCAGAAAGGAGTGGCAGGATATATTCAATGTGCTGAATCAGAAAAATATGCAGCCACGAATTCTTTATCCAACAAGGCTGTCATTCAACATAGAAGGAGAGATAAAAGTTTCCCAGACAAACAAAAATTAAAGTAGTTTGTGACCACTAAACCAGCCCTGCAAGAAATTTTAAGGGTGACTCTCTGAGGGGAGAAAAGATGGGGGGAAAAAAACAAGTAAAGACCAAAGCAACAAAGACTAGAAAAGACCAGAGAACACCACCAGAAACTCCAACTCTACAAGCATCATAATGGCAATAAATTCATATCTTTCAGTACTCACTCTAAACGTCAATGGATTCAATGCTCCAATCAAAAGACATAAGGTAACAGAATGGATAAGAAAACAAGACCCATCTATATTCTGTTTACAAGATACCCACTTTAGACCTAAAGACACCTTCAGATTGAAAGTAAGGGGATGAAGAACCATCTATCATGCTAATGATCAACAAAAGAAAGCCAGAGTACCCATACTTACATCAGACAATCTAGACTTTAAAATACAGACTGTATCAAGAGATGAAGGAGGGCCTTATATCTTGGTCTATCCACCAAGAAGGCCTAACAATTGTAAACATTTATACGCCAAATGTGGCAGCACCCAAATACATAAAGCAAGTAATCACAAACATAAAGAAACTCATTGATAGTAATACCATAATAGTAGGGGACTTCAACACCCCACTGACAGCAATGGACAGACCATCTAATCAAAAAATCAACAAGGAAACAAGGGCTTTGAATGACACAGATGGACTTAACAGATATATTCAGAACAATTCATCCTAAAGCAGCAGAATATACATTCTTCTCCAGTGCACATGGATCGTTCTCCAGAATAGACCACATACTAGAGCACTCAACAAGTACAAAAAGATTGAGATCATACCATGCATATTTTCAGACCACAACACTATGAAACTCGAAATCAACCACAAGAAAAAATTTGGAAAGGTAACAAATACCTGGAGACTAAAGAACATCCCAGTAAAGAATGAATGGGCTAACCAAGAAGTTAAAGATGAAATTAAAAAGTTCATGGAAGCCAGTGAAAATGATAACACCACAACCCGAAACCTTTGGGATGCAGGAAAGGCTGTCATAAGAGGAAAGTGTATAGCAATCCAGGCTTTCCTAAAGAAGGAAGAAAGATCTCAGATATACAACCTAACCTTACTCCTTAAAGAACTGGAAAAAGAATAGCAAATAAAACCCAGAACAAGCAGAAGACAGGAAATAATAAAGATTAGAGCAGAAATTAATGCTATGGAAACCAAAAAAAAACAAAAACAAAAAACAAAAAACAAAAAACAAAAACAAAAAAAAAAAACAAACCAGTAGAGCAGATCAATGAAACCAGAAGCTGGTTCTTTGAAAGAATTAACAAAATTGATAAACCCCTAGCCAGTTTGATCAAAAAGAAAAAGGAAAGGACCCAAATAAATAAAATCAAGAATTAAAGAGGAGAGATCACAACAAACACAGCAGAAATAAAAACAACAATAAGAGAATATTATGAGCAATTATATGCCAATAAAATGAGCAATCTGGAAGAAATGGACAAATTCCTAGAAACATATAAACTACCAAACCTGAAACAGGAAGAAATAGAAAATTTGAACAGACCCATAACCGGTAAAGAAATCGAACTGGGAATCAAAAATCTCCCAAAAAATAAAAGTCCAGGGCCTGATGGCTTTCCGGGGGAATTCTAGAAAACATTTAAGGAAGAGTTAACACGTATTCTCTTGAAGCTGTTCCAAAAAATAGAAATGGAAGGAAAACTTCCAAACTCTTTCTATGAAGCCAGCATTACCTTGATTCCAAAACGAGACAGAGACTCCCCTAAAAAGGAGAATTATAGACCAATTCCCCTGATGAACATGGACACAAAAATCCTCAACAAGATTTTAGCCAACTGGATCCAACAATACATTGAAAAACTAATTCACCACAACCAAGTGGGATTTATACCTGGGATGCAGGGTTGGTCCAATATCTGCAAAACAATCATTGTGATTCATCACATCAATAAAAGAAAGGACAAGAACCATATGATCCTCTTAATAGATGCAGAGAAAGCATTTCACAAAACACAGCATCCTTTCTTGATAAAAACCTTCAAGAAAGTAGGGATAGAAGGATCATACCTCGAGATCATAAAAGCCATATATGACAGACCCAACGCTAATATCATTCTCAATGGGGAAAAACGGAGAGTTTCCCCCTAAGGTCAGGGACAAGACAGGGATGTCCACTCCCATCACTGTCATTCAACATAGTATTAGAAGTCTTAGCCTCTGCAATCAGACAACACAAAGAAATAAAAGGCATCCAAATCAGCCAGGAGGAAGTCAAACTTTCACTCTTTGCAGATGACATGATACGCTACATGGAAAACCCTAAAGATTCCACCAGAAAACTGCTAGAACTGATTCATGAATTCAGCAAAGTTGCAGGATATAAAATCAATGCACAGAAATTGGTTGCATTCCTATACGCCAACAATGAAGCAACAGAAACAGAAATCAAGGAATCGATCCCATTTACAACTGCACCAAAAGCCATAAAATACCTAGGAATCAATCTAACCAAAGAGGTGAAAAATCTATGCACTGAAAACTATAGAAAGCTGATGAAAGAAATTGAACAAGACACGAAAAAATGGAAAAAGTTTCCATGCTCCTGGATAGGAAGAACAAATATTGTTAAAATGTCGATACTACCCAAAGCAATCTACATATTCAATGCAATCCGTATCAAAAAGACATCAGCATTCTTCACAGAGCTAGAACAAACAATCCTAACATTTGAATGGAACCAGAAAAGACCCAGATAGCCAAAGCAATCTTGAAAAAGAAAACCAAAGCAGGAGGCATCACAATCCAGGACTTCAAGCTGTACTACAAAGGTGTAATCAAGAAGACAGTATGCTACTGGCACAAAAACAAACACTCAGATCAATGGAACAGAATAGAGAACCCAGAAATGGACCCAGAAATGTATGGCCACCTAATCTTTGACAAAGCAGGAAAGAATATCCAATGGAATAAAGACAGTCTCTTCAGCAAGTGGTGCTGGAGAAACTGGACAGCGACATGCCGAAGAATGAACCTGGACCACTTTCTTACACCAGACACAAAAATAAACTCAAAATGGATGAAAGACCTCAATGTAAGACAGGAAGCCATCAAAATCCCCAAGGAGAAAGCAGGCAAAAACCTCTTTGACCTTGGCCGCAGCAACTTCTTACTCAACACGTCTCCAGAGGCAAGGGAAACAAAAGCAAAAATGAACTACTGGGACCTCATCAAAATAAAACGCTTCTGCATAGTGAAGGAAACAATCAGAAAAACTAAAAGGCAACCGACAGAATGGGAGAAGATATTTGCAAATGACATATCAGATAAAGGGTTAGTATCCAAAATCTACAAAGAACTGATCAAACTCAACACCCAAAAAACAAATAATCCAGTGAAGAAATGGACAATAGACATGAATAGACAATTCACCAAAGAAGACATCCAGATGGCCAACCAACACATGAAAAAATGTTCAACGTCACTCATCATCAGGGAAATACAAATCAAAACCACAATGAGATACTACCTTACAACTGTCAGAATGGCTAACATTAACAACTCAGGCAACAACAGATGTTGGTAAGGATGCGGAGAAAGAGGACCTCTTCTGCATTGCTAGTGGGAATGCAAGCTGGTGCAGCCACTCTGGAAAACAGTATGGAGGTTCCTCAAAAAACTAAAAATAGAACTACCCTATGACCCAGCAATTGCACTACTAGGCATTTATCCAAGGGATACAGGTGTGCCGTTTCGAAGGGACACATGCACCCCCATGTTTATAGCAGCACTATCAACAATAGCCAAAGTATAGAAAGAGCCCAAATGCCCATCGATGGATGAATGGATAAATAAGATGTGGTATATATATATATATATATATATATATATATATATATATATATATCACATACACACACACACACACACACACACACACACACACACACACAATGGAGTATTACTCAGCAATCAAAAAGAATGAAATCTTGCCATTTGCAATTACGTGGGTGGAACTGGAGGATATTATGCTAAGTGAAATTAGTCAGAGAAAGACAAATAACATATAACTTCACTCATGAGGACTTTAAGACACGGAACAGATGAACATAAGGGAAGGGAAACAAAAATAATATAAAAACAGGGAGGGGGACACAACATAAGAGACTCTTAAATATGGAACAGACAGAGGGTTACTGGAGGGGTTGTGGGAGGGGGAATGGGTTAAATGGGTAAGGGGCATTAAGGAATCTACTCCTGAAATCATCGTTGCTTTGTATGGTAATTTGGATGTAAATTTAAAAAATAAAATTAAAAAAAGAAAAGAAAAGAAAATGTAGGAGACCAAGGGAGAAACCCATGATGATTCTTCTTAGAGAAAAACATTTCTGTATCAAAATAGGGATTCCCTGTATGATGTGTATTACCAATCAGCCTTCTGAAAGACAACAAAGAGAAAATTGCAGTTACCCAGGGGGTGATGCATTTTTCTTGAAGTGTTCTTGGGGAGAAGAAGTGGATTGGCCTCATAAAGAGCAGTCAAAAAATCCTCTGAGCAACTCTAGAATTCCAAACATTCTTCCTCTATAAGTATCACCCACCTGGAGGAGGAGTCCAAAAGTCTAGCTGAGTATGCAGTCTCCAATGCAGCAAGAAGTGGGTTTTGGTGAGTCTATAAAGAAACCTCAGAATGTCTGATTTAAGGAGCCAATATTTTAAATAACATCTTCATTTTTTTTCCTTATTAGAGAAGTAACACATTTTCAATACAGAAACATTAGGAAATTTGAGAAAATCACAGATCTTAAAAAAACAAAAACAAGTTAGCTGTAATCTCACCAGTTGAAGATACTCTTCATATTCACAAATGTCCAACTATTATTTTGTGTCTGGTTAAATTTAAAACTAAAATGTGTGATAGCATACATACTATTTTATGTTCTGCTTTTTTTCTTCTTTTCTTCTTTTGGTGTTCTTTGTTGTTGTGTTCTTTTGTTTGTTTGTTGCTTAACAATATATAGGGAATATTTTCCCATTCCTATAAGCTTTCTCCTAGGGTGTTTTTTATAGTGGCAGCATTGTTTTCCATCCTAGATTCCCTTCATTTATTTTTTTCCATAGTTTGTTTATTTAAGTAATCTCTACACCTAACATGAGGAACAAACTCACGACCGAGGTCAAGAACCACCGGCTCAACCGACTGAGCCAGCCAGGCACCCCGCCATCACTTTTTATCCTTTCTCTTATTGCGGAGTACTTCAGTTATTTTCCCTACTCAGGACAACAGCCTGAGAACTGAGAACTGTGTTTGAAATTTTGCGTCAGTGGTGGCGGCCTTCCCTCTGCCACAGCTGTTTCAAGTGTATGTGATTACCAGGGTGGGGATCTGTTCTCCTTAAAATTCTTGTAAAGACTTTTCTTTTTAATTTGGAGACAGGTTTACTGTGTTTGACACTTATTGGAAGGCTAAATAAAATTATATTATCAGAGGTTTTCCTTTAGAAAATAAGCATATTCCTTCATGGAGAACAAAATCCCATAGTTTAGCATTGTAAATCAAAACTTTCCAAACTATTCCCATGCATTATTCCCAGGAATTGTTCATATTGTCATATAGCTACAATTTCCAACGTCTTTCATTCCTTGTGTAGATTCCTATTTTCACCTGCTGTCATTTTTTCTCTATCTGAAAGACTTCTTTCAGGCAATGAACTCTTTTAGCTTTGGTATGTCTGAAAAAGTCATTATTTAGGGGGGTGTCTCCTGGATGGCTCAGTCAGTTAAGCGTGTGACTCTTGGTTTCAGCTCCATTCATGATCTCATGGTTCATGAGTTTGAGCCCCACTTGAGGCTCTGGGCTGACAGCATGGAGCCTGCTTGGGATTCTTTCTTTCCCTCTCTCTCTGCCCCTCCACTACTCATTCTCTCTTTCTCTCTCTCTCTCTCTCTCTCTCTCTCAAAATAAATAAACCTTAAGGAAAAGTCACCGTTTGGGGGGGGGGGGGGGTCCCTGGGTGGCTCAGTTAGTAAAGCGTGTGACTTTGGCTCAGGTCATGATCTCATGGTTTGTGGGTTCAAGCCCCATGTTGGGCTCTGTGCTGACAGCTCAGAGCCTGGAGCTGCTTCAAATTCTCTGTGTCTCCCTCTCTCTCTGCCCCTCCCCCTGATCACTCTCTGTCTCTCTCTCTCTCTCTCTCAGAAATAAATAAACATTAAAAAAAATGTTTTTAAGTCACTGTTTGGGGCTCCTGCATGACTCAGTCCATTGAGCACCAGGTCTTGATCTCAGGGTTGTTAGTTCAAGCTCCATGCCCATGGAGCCTACTTTAAAAAAAAAGTATTTGTTTAATAAGCCTAATAACAGAGACACATCTCATAAGTTTATCAATATAAAGGGTACAAATAAAATGTCATAACAGAAATAAGATGTAAAAACAGATGCTGCAAATATTAAATAGCTTATGAATAGCTTTGTGTTGATATATATATTTAAAAATTTTTTATTTACATACAGTATAACTTTAGTTCCAGGTATACAATCACTTCATACATCATCCGGTTATGCTGATATATTTAAAATTCTTTAGATGAAATGGATAAATTCCTAGATAAAAATACAACCTGATAAAGCTATCTCAAGAAGAAATAGAGGGCCACCTGGATGGCTCAGTTAAGCATCCAACTCTTGATTTACGCTCAGGTCATGACCTCACAGTTCATGAGTTTGAGCCCCGTGTCAGGGTCTACACTGACAGTGTGGAGCCTGCTTGGGATTCTCTCTCTACCCCCCTCTCTCTGCCTCAAACTCGCTCTCTCTCTGTCTCTCAAAATAAATAAATAAACTTCAAAAAAAAAAAGAATAGAAAACTCAGTATCTACATAACAATATAAAGAGATTGAAACATAAGTTAAAAAACAGTCACATAGAAAATGCCAGCACGAGACAGCCTTACAGATGAGTTCTGTAAATAGTAAAATAACACACAATTCCAATTATAGGAAATAGAAAAAGAAGGAATACTCTTCAACTCATTTCTGAAGGCTAACATACAACCTGGATACTAAAATCAGACAAGATAATACTAATAATAATAATAATAATGATACATACATACATACATACCAATTTCATTCATGACCATAAATGCAAAATAAAATCCTTAAATATTAGCAAAGTAAATTCATTTATATATAAAAAGTTTAGCATAACCAAAATGGATTTATCTCAAAGCTGGTTTAATAGTCTAAAATCAACTAATGCAATTCACCCAGAATTAACCAAGAAAACAAGGCAGAAGTGAAAAAGAACAAAGGTGGGGCACCTGGGTGGCTCAGTCCACTGAACATCTGACTCTTGATTTCTGCTCAGGTCATGATTTTGTGGTTTGTGGGATAGAGCCTGGAATCAGGCTCTTCCCTGACAATGCAGATCCTGCTTGAGATTCTCTCTCTCCTTTCTCTTTGCCCCTACCCCGTTCTCTTTTTCTCTTTCTCTCTCATAATAAATAAATAAATTTTAAAAGAAAAAGAAGAAGAGCAAAGACTTTTATTTGGGGTCTCAGAGTTATAATGTGGGACTAGATTTAAGGATAACCAGAAAAGTGCCCCCTCAGGTGGGGAAAGCTGGGGGTTTTTTATGAGAAAGAAGGAAGGGGTAATTACATGCTTTAGATAAGAGAAGGAAGAAAAAAAACAGGTAATTTGGTGCTAATTGATTGAACCGCTTCTGATTACTATCTTACTGATTACTTTATTGGTGCTATCAAATGAAACGGTCACTGGTATGTATTAATTAACTTTCCTGTCCTCACATGATCCTAATGCCAGTTGCTCATTTGAAATTTTATGAGGAACTGCTTGTAAAACCATTGTGGCTTCTGGCCCAGTCCAAGAGTTCATTAGTTGACAAGGAAAATAGAGCTTCAAAATGGAGTTGCTTATGTCCAGAAATTTTATTCAATTCCACTCCATTAACTGATTAGGATGGAAATAGTATATGACTGTGTCATCAGATGAAGAAAAATTATTCAACAAAATTCACAATCCATTTACAGGTGGAAACGGAGAGCAGAAGGGAAGGGAACTTTCCCATTCTGAAAACAGAATCTGCAAAAAATCCTTAGCACCAGCAGGACCTATTACAATGGCCCATTAAAGATTTATTGAAAGCTCTCTTATAGCAAGCAATAGGCTACGTGCTAAAGGTCACAAACGAAGACAATACAATCACAGCTCCTGGAATTATGGGGGGAAATGAAAATAAGAGTATCCAGTTTTGTCAGCCTTATTCCAGGACAGTAAAATCTCCAGACCAGTTTCTTTCATGGGCACCCAGCCTGTCAGTCCGTGGATGGGTGCCCTAGAGTCAGGTGCCTTCCTTTGATTTAAAGCCTTGACACGATTTTGGTGGAGTCACAGGGTAGAGAAGAAAGTCACCTACAGATTCTCCCTCTTGTGGGTAGAAAAACTGCCTTCAGAAATGGATTGTGTAGGGGCACCTGGATGGCTCCAAGGATAAAGCATGCAACTCTTGATCTCAGGGGTCTTTGGGCATGGTGCGCACTTTTAAAAAAAGAAAAACAAAGAAAAGAAATGAAGTGTGTATACAATGGATTACAAGATTAAACAAACTGGGGCGCCTGGGTGACTCGGTTTGTTGGGCATCTGACTTTGTGTCAGGTCATGACCCTGACGGGGTCAGGTCATGATTTGTGGGTTCCAGCCCCCCTTTGGGGGGGCTGACAGCTTAGAGCCTGAAGCCTGCTTCGGATTCTGTGTCTCCCTCTCTCTCTGCCCCTCTCCTACTTGCTCTCTGTCTCTGTCAAAAATAAATGAACACTAAAAATTAAAAAAAAAAAAAAATGAAACAAACTCTTTTCCAGTACAGTGAAACTGTAAAGCTTATAGCATAAGTAGCTGCTCTCTACTTAATCTTTTCTTTCCTTCATATCTACAGTGCTGGAATGTAAATCTGAAGGTGGTAAATTCAATACTAAAGAGCATGAGAGCATGAAAGTTATGATAAAATTCAGAAATCTGTTCTTTGAAAGTTAGACTGTAATCATATCGGCTGAATTTTCTGCTTCTTCACCTGTTATCCCCCAGCTGTGTGTTTGTTGGTAACCACAAAACTTCCAACCCATCAACCCAGGAAAAATTTCTGGTCTCTGCTTGGCCAACGGATTCAGGTGGCGCAGCGCCCCCTGCGGGCCAATGAGGCGGCCGTGAGCACCTGCCAGAGTCCCTGCTTCACCACTTCTCCTCCAGGTAGCGGCTTCTTCCAGTGCCGTTTCCCAGCTTCAGGGCTTTGTTTCTGGAAAGGCAGCGGGCTTCCCCATTGGATGTTGTCCCTAATCCCCTCCGCAGGAGCCCGCTGGGGAGAAGGGAGCTGAAGGTGGGGAAGAAAGACCCTGTGAGCCGGACCACTCAGGGCTGCCTAGGGCCAGTGCCACTGCGAGTTGTTACCAGAGCACCTTGTGGGCAAATCTGCCCGGCCAGCTGGGCCTGTGTAGCCACTCAGTGAGAGCAAGGCTTTTCCACAGTAGATGCCCATTACCCAGGCTCTCCCCAACTCCTCCACCCCCATTTTGTCTTGCACCAAAAAAAATTGACACCGTGGCCGGCGTGTCCAGTGGAGTGGTGATTTGGGGGCAGAGGCTGGGAGAGAGATGCAGGAAGTGCACATGAATGGTTACAATGAGAGATCCCTATACGAGGGGAGAAGCATTACAGGGAAGTCTTTGTCCAGGGCCTCAAACGTTTGGAGGTGTGGGGTGCAAGTCACTTAGCTTCCTGTGTGAGGTGCAGGAGTCATCTAGCCATCCAGGTGAACAGGTGCCCCGTCCTCACAGCCTACAGGGATGGGCCTAAGGTGGTAATAGCAGTGCAGGGGTCTGGTTCCTATGCGGCAAAGCACACTGACATCGTGAGTACCTTTGTGACCGTTGTGCATGCAGCAGCTGTTGGTAGAGGGCAGAAGTGGAATTCTGCAGAAATATGCCAACGTGGCCACATCCTCATGAATGAAGGTGTTGATCGTCTTGCATTTACCCCTGTGCATCAGCCACCATCACCTCACCATCACCTCACAGTATCGGTGGTGTCCTCCAGGGACCCAGGACCTGGTGTTGTCTGTATGTTTTGTAGAGGAGAGCAGGCCTGGGGTGAAGAGTTTGCTCCAGGAAGAGAAGGTGGAGGAAGGTCCACATCAGATTCACGCTCCCTGTGAAAACAGGTCAAGAAGAGTGGGGTCAGAGAGTGGGCCATGGTCCCCTTCCTCCTAAGTACCTATTTCTAAGAATTCCTTGCCCCAAATACTTAATGTCATAAATTCTCTTCTCCTGACCTATCTACACTCACTCTTCTTGTACTCACAGCAACTACTGTCCTCACATCCTCCTTCTACCTCACATCCCTTCATTTCTCTGGGTAAGAGACAAGGAGAGAGAAGGACTTGTCAATAAAGGAGATGCCTACCACCTACTCACCCCTGTATGGGACTGTCATACAAGGTTATTTCCCAACCCCAAAGTAGATTCTTGCTCCTTAATTGAGCAGTCCAGTTAACCTAAAATTTTACATCTCTAAAGTGTTTGCATCTATCAGCCACATGATTCCTAGCCTGTGAGGGAAGTGGGTGTCCCTGCTAGCTCAGAACGGAATTGACAAACCATATGCCTTGCATCATAAAAAATGTTTACACTTCCTGAAACACACACACACACACACACACACACACACACTTCTTTAAATACATATGCCTGTTTTATTTTTTTAATGTTTATTTATTTTGAGAAAGAGAGAGTGTGTGCAGGGTGTGAAAGGGCAGAGAGAGAGTGAGAGAGAATCTCAAGCAGGCTCCACACTGTCAGCCACAGAGCCCAGCTCAGGACTCCATCCAATGGATCATGAGGTCATGACCTAAGCTGAAACCAAGAGTTGGACGCTTAACCTACTGAGCCACCCAGGCACCCCTACACATGCCTGTTTTAAATGCTATTGAAAAGAAAATGTGGGGCATCTGAGTGGCTCAGTCAGTTAAGCAACCAACTCTTAAGTTTCTGTTCAGGTCAGAATCTCATGGTTCGTGAGTTCAAGCCCCACATCAGTCTCTGAGCTGACAGTGTGGAACCTTTGGGATTCTCTCTCTGCCTCTCTCAAAATAAATAAAATAAACTTAAAAAAAAAGAAAATGTGAGCATTTCAATTCTAAGGGAGTAGACTTCATGTTTCCCCCACATATTTCTTTGCCTCAAAATAAGGATCCCCAACTCTTCCTTGGATAGGGTCCATCATCAGGAAACTTTCCAACTGATGTTCAGGGTTTCTGAGCACTGCCTGCGTGTCAGGTTCCTGTCTCTGAGTTTAATATTCTAACTCCTTTTTTTCATAGCTGGGAGTCCCAGGGAAGAGTTTCTGCCGAGCAGATGACATCCACAGAAATAGATATGTCCCTCTCAAGAGTGGATATGCCTAGCAAAAATGGAACCTCCACCGCCTCTCTCTTTCCTCTAATCCTGAAAAAATGACATTGTAGATATTTTCTTCCCAGACCTCAGGATGAAGGCCACATGGAAAAAGTCTGTAATGATCTTAAACACATTGCCTAGATGGACTAATTTCACGTTTACTACTTCACATCTAGAATGTTTACCAGCATCAGACAGAGTGCCGATGACATCGCAAGCATGAAGAGAGGAACCTGCCGTTTGGTGCCTGTCTGTCACAAGCTTGCTATGGGAGGCAGGCAAATCACCTCATCCTCCACTTGTTAGCTCTAAAATGAAGGTTATAGACTAAAGATTTTCCACTCTGCCATTCTTTCACTCCCTAATTGAGCATTACTTGTGTGCATCAGCCCACATGGGATTTGTGTATGTGTGCATGTTAGTTCGTATATGTTCAGGTAAGGAGAAATATTTTGTTTGCAAATCGGGTTTCCATTTGAGAACTGTTCATCTAATTAAGGCCAACTGTTCTTAAAAGTGATTGTTAGTTTATTCAGGCAAAAAAAAATATTAGTCACTTTTATGTAAAGATTGCATTGTTTTTGTCTCCACAGTTAAAACGGTGAGTGTTCTCATTACAGAAGAAGCTGCCTGAGACTTGGGTCTGCATTTCAGTAAGGCAAAGGATGGAATTAGTACATATGACTTCCCAGAACTCCAAAACTAGCTAGCTTAGGGACCTTGCTAATGAAGGTGGCAGGAGGTGCACATACAGTCAATCAACAAGTTATAGTGTAAGCAGGTTTCATGGCTCTTAATAGGTTTCCCAGGCAGATGGGTCTCAAAAGCCTTTTGTGCAATTAGGCAACAGGACAAAAGCAATTAGGCAATCTGACAAACTTGAGTTGAGATGGAATGCCTAGATTTCAACATCCTTTAACTTCTATCTACTTTATCATGGCCAAGAACAGAGCACTTCCTCTTTTTGAACTTTACTTTGCTCAGTTACTTTTGTTTAAGTTGCACAACAGTTCTTATTTACAGCTCTCACAATTTGGTGTGTTCGTGGCCCTGCATATCTGGCCATTGGGCTTAAAGTGTCCAATCTTCTGGTGTGTTCCACTTGGCTAAATAGTATGTACAGGGTCTCATTATTCAGAAGTAGTAGAGCTTTGACTCAAACCAGTGTCCTTTATCTGACCTTAACTTTCTGAAGAGGATATGCACCAGGTAGCAGGACAAGGAAATGTTTAGAGATTTGTTCTCCATGAAAACACTTGTCTTCATATTGAGAAGAAAGTTGCCTTTGTAGCGTGAGACTAACCTAGCCCTCTGAAGACACCCAAGAGGAAAAAGCACATTACCTAAAATTAGTAGCTGTGATTAGTGGCAGTCACTGGACAACATTTAGCTTAATCAACAAAAATTTATAAGGAGATTTAGCTCAAGGTAAATATGTTTGCAGGACGCCTGGGTGGCTCAGTTAGTTGAGCATCTGACTCTTGGCTCAGGTCATGACCTTGCATTTTGTGAGTTCAAGCCCCACATCAGGCTCTGCGCCACCAGTACAGAGATTCTCTCTCTTTCTCTTTCTATCTCTCTCTCTCTTCCCCTCCCCTGCTTGCTCTCTCTCTCGCAAAAAAATAAACATTAACAGGAAGTAAGGTTAATATGTTTGCTTATCTGCCTCATGTCTCTGTCCCAGAAGAGGGAGGGAGGACACAGAGAGTAGGGCACCTGCATTTGTTTCCCAAGATACTCTTCTCTCCTTGACCAGACCCCAGGCCCTCAGCACTTCCCATTCCCCACACCTGTCTCCATCTCTCCTCACCCCTCCAAACACTTATAGGAGCAACTTATTCCATGAGGTCCTCCTGCCTGGTCACACATCCATCTCTATCTCCCCCTTCTTTTTTCCCTCCAACTCACTTCCCTGGCCTTGCGGGTTCTCTCAGAGATCTCTACAGATTAGATAGACCCATCCATTTAGGGATTGCCACATAGTACTAATAGATCCTCAGAGCAAGAAAACATGTTTTTAAATAACCAGTTCTATCATTACTTTTTTTTTTTAATGAGCTTGACATATCACTCTACCTTTGCTGCTCCTCAGCTGGAAACTGAGAGGTTTGGTACAAATGTCTTTAGGAGTTCTTTTCAGCTCAGACTTTATTTAGAAATTAAATACTCCAGGGGCACCTGGATGGTCATGATCCCAGGGTTGTGGGATCAAGCCCTACATCAGGCTCCACACTAAGTGTGGAGACTGCTTAAGATTCTCTCTCTTCCTCTGCCCTTCTCCCCTGCTGGTGCGCTCACTCTCACTCGCTCTCTCGCTCTCTCTCTCTCTCTCTGTCAAAGAAGAAAAAGAAGAGGGAGAAGGAGAGGGAGAGAGGGAGAGAGGGGGAGAGGGAGAGGGAGAGGGAGAGGGAGAGGGAGAGGGAGAGGGAGAGGGAGAGGGAGAGGGAGAAAGAGAAGAAGGGTGCCTGGGTGCCTCAGTCTCTTGATTTTGGCTCAGATCATGATCTCACAGTTCATGAGATTAAGCTGACAGCACAGGGCCTGCTTGGGATTCTTTCTCTCCCTTTCTCTCTGCCTTTCTCTTTCTCTCTCTCAAAATGAGTAAATAAACTTAAAAAAAAAAAAAAAAAAAGAGAGGCGCCTGTGTGGCTCAGTCGGTTGAGCTTCTGACTTCGGCTCAGGTCATGATCTCACAGTTTGTGAGTTCAAGCCCCGCTTCGGGCTCCAGGCTCTGTGCTGACAGCTCGGAGCCTGGAGCCTGCTTTGGATTCTGTGTCTCCTTCTCTCTCTGCCCCTCCCAAACTTGTGCTCTGTCTCTGTCGCTCAAAAAATAAATAAATGTAAAAAAAATTTTTTTTAAGTAAGAAAAGAAATTGAATACTCTGATTAAGGAGTCTGGTGTGTGTGTGTGCGCGCACGCACATAGGAGAAGCCATATGGGAAATTTGGTAGATGTGTACTATTTGTCTATGTAAATCTGATTTTCCAGAATCATTATGAATTTGTGCAGAAAAGGTATGATTATTTGAAACAAAATTATTCTTATATACAGATCACATCATTATTTTAAGATGATGCAAACCATTTTTAAGCTGATTTTATTACAGAGAAGATGCCAAGGCCTGTCACTCAGAACTGTCATTTAATTGAACAAGAGAAAAGATCAGCACAAAAGACTACAGGATGTTGCCAAACCTCTGAGACCAGCCAGCAAATGCACTGGAGATGCCTCTCAGTCAGCAGACTTGAATGTTTCTGTCCTCAGCTGTCTCTGATAAAGTCTCTTCCCTTCACCTACCTTTGGTCTAATAGGCAATGAAGAGACCCAGAACACTACACCCAGGAGGAAACTTTGACAGGTACTATATATCCTAACATATCTTGGCTTCATTCATCATTTATATACAGCATAATTTCCCATTAAGCATTGGAAATGAAGGAACCCAACACCATATGGGTATTCCATTCTAGACATTTTTATCAAGCCTTACAACAATGCTGTCTTGTCGGTAACCCCTTCCTTCACTTTTCTAGAGATGATATTGACTTTTACCTTTTTTTACCTTTTACCTTTTACCCTTTCTTACCTTTTTACCTTTTACCTTTTACCTGCTTGACCTACCATCAAATTTATTATGTCATATTTATGTCATATATGTCATATGTGTCAAATTTATTAAATATCATAAAGAATTTTACTGTTTTTCTGGTAGAAAAGAAAGAGTGAGCTCCTGTCTGAGGTCATGAGGTTGGTGAATAGCAAAGCTATGAGTCAAACTCTAATCTTTTTCCCCCCAAGTTTTTACTTAAATTCCAACTAGTTAACATACAGTGCAATTAGTTTCATATGTAGTATCACTTACATACAACACCCAGTGCTCATCACAGCGAGTGACTTCCTTAATACCCACCCCTTATTTCCCCCATCCCCCTACCCACCTCCCCTTTGGTAACCCTCAGTTTGTTCTCCGTAGTTAAGAGTCTGTTTCTTGGTTTGCCTCTCTTCCCCCACACTATGTTCATTTGTTTTCTTTTATAAAGAAAAAGTGGTATATATATATACACACATATATATACACACATATATACATATATATGTATATATATATATATACACACACACATATATACACACATATATGTATATATACATATATACATACATATATGTATATATACATATACACATATATATACATACATATATACATATATATACATATACACATATATATACATACATATATACATATATATACATATACACAATGGAATATCTCTCAGCCATATAAAAGAATGAAATCTTGCCACGTGCACCAACGTGGATGAAGCCAGAGTGTACTATGCTAAGCGAAATAAGTCAATCAGAGAAAGACAAATACCATATAATTTCACTCATATGTGGAATTCAGGAAACAAATTCTAAACTTTTTAAAAAGCCTACGTACTTTAATAGACAACCAAGCTTGTCCCTCTTACAGATGTGAGATGAGTAGACAGAGATGGAAGAAGGAATGATGCTTTGTGCAGGAAATTATCTTGGCTTCGGAGGAAGAACAGGGTAAGAAGCCAAGTCTCCCTCTGAAGGAAAAGCCTCATTTCCTAAAAATTTCAGCAGTAATGAAATAAGTGGATTAGCACAAACTGAGAAATTCAAGCAAGTAGAGTATCGACTTACACAAGCCCAACTGCTTATCTCAGGGCTCTCTAGACATCAGGCACCCGGCCACAGCTCCATTCCACCTGTACTACTGATTAACATTATCCATTTTATGAACTCATGCTTTTACACAACTTGGCCCTAAGCAATAGTATACATGAAATTATGTGTATATAATTATTAGTATATCATGAAAGTGTGTGTTAATTACATAATACATGACAGTGAATACTTTTATATTTACCTACTAACATCAATCAGCTCATTTCCCATCTGTTATACACATTTCAATGTGTACACATACAGTACAGCCATATCGAGAGTTGTCATTTTATTTTTTTTTTCAACGTTTTTTATTTATTTTTGGGACAGAGAGAGACAGAGCATGAACGGGGGAGGGGCAGAGAGAGAGGGAGACACAGAATTGGAAACAGGCTCCAGGCTCCGAGCCATCAGCCCAGAGCCTGACGCGGGGCTCGAACTCACGGACCGCGAGATCGTGACCTGGCTGAAGTCGGACGCTTAACCGACTGCGCCACCCAGGCGCCCCATTGAGAGTTGTCATTTTAAAAACTCCACCTTGAGGGGTGCCCGGGTGGCTCAGACAGTTAAGCGTCCAATTTTGGCTCAGGTCATGAACTCACAGTTTGTGGGTTCGAGCCCCGTGTTGGGCTCTGTGCTGACAGCTCAGAGCCTGGAGCCTGTTTCGGATTCTGTGTCTTCCTCTCTCTGCCCTTACCCCACTAGTGTTCTGTCTCTCTCTATCTCTCAAAAATGAATAAAAACGTTAAAAATTTTTAAAAATACATACATACATAAATACATAAACAAATAATAAATAAATACCTTGAAAAATGCTTACAGAGAAGAGTAAAGGACCCAAGGACAGTAGAAAATAATGAAGCCCAAGGTCAATAGTTTGGCCATATTTATCAAATTCTATACAAAAGAGATACTAAATCATGCACATCCTGATTTGTAACCATTAGGAAAAGGTGCTCTAATTGTTTGCAGAGACACTTCCTCAGATTCACCACTGAACTGATACAAGATGTAATTCTTGTGATCACCTATGTCTCTTTGCTCTGATTTTATGAGTAAAGCAAGATGTTAAAAGGTGATTTCCTCTATTTCAGTTTGGGTAAGTGTCTCTGAGAAATAAGGCCTCATCCGTAGGAGTTGCCGTCCATCTATGCAGGACTCACTCAAAAAGACATGAAACCCTGAGTCCCAGTTCGAATGCCTTTGGGAGTAAGGAAAACAAATGAGCATGTTCTCTCTCATTGTAAACATCACAGAAGGGTCACAGCAGTACTGGATACCACATTGCTACCCTGATAAATAGGATCGATGTTCCTTAGTAAGATCACCTTTTACCTTGTAATGTTTTCTGCTACATATTTTACACACACACGCACACACACACATTTTACCATATTAAATTTCCCCTGCAAACCTGTTATGTGTATATTATTGCTATCAATATTTTCCAGATTAGATGACATAGGCATGATAAGTAACTGACCAACTCTTTCTTTTTAAGTTTATTTATTTATTTTGAGAGAGAGAGAGAGGGAGAGGGAGAGAGAGAGAGAGGACAAGAGCTGGGGAGGGCAAAGAGAGGGAGAGAAAGGGAATCTCAAGCACACTCAGTGCTGGCAGCACAGAGCCCGACACAGGGCTCAAACCCACAAACTATGAGATCATGACCTGAGTTGAAACCAAGAATCAGGCACTTAACTGACTGAGCCACCCAGGTGCCTCTGACCAACTCTTATGATAAGTATTGTATAGAAGGAGTCAGGACTGGTACCTGGACAAGGCTGTTCAAAATCTACACTCTTCATCACTGTACTACAAAACCTGTATAGTAATTTCATTTACAGAACCTGTTTACATAATTAGTTCCCTGTGAGCCTTTAGGTCTCAGTTAATGCCTCCATGTGCTCAATAGGCAATGGGTCAACTTCACCTGAATACAATTTTTCAATTTCTTAGGAAAACACTAAGTATCATCCCTCTTCAGACAGGCCTCTCCATAATTCCATCTGAGCACTCTTTCTCCACTCTCGGGGTAAGGAAAGAACTTGTTATAGTCTAGGAAAAGAAGAAAGGCTCGGTCCTTTCATTTGTCATTCCAGAAACTTTATCAAAGGGGTCAATGCTTTTGTTCAATGGTGTTTGGAGGAGACATTTAAAAGCTTCTGTACGGAGGGGCCTGACGGACTGTGTTCCGACAGCAAGCGCGACTTAGCGTCTGGGAGGTCATAAGTTAACAGCTCTGCTCGGAAAGCGGGAAGGCTGGAGGACAAAGGGAGGGTGAGCTGCGGAGCCCCCGGACGACAGAGCTCAGTTTGGCGGGGAACAAAGGCGCTAGCCAGCGCCATCTCCCCCGCCCATCCCCCAGCCAAAATCCCAAAGGGAACCGGTTCCGGCCAGGGAAATTGCTCGCTCCGCGCGAACACCCAACTCTGTGCTTCTGCGGAGCCAAACCTCCGGCAGCGATCTGACTCCCTCCGGCTGCCACAGGGCCCCTCCTGAAGTGGATCACCTAAGGAGAAGCGAGCTAAGCCTGCCCCCCCTGCCGCCGTGCACCTTGCCTTCCCACCCCAGCTAATACGCCAGATCCCCAGCACCACAAGCCTGGCAGTGTGCAAGTAGCCCAGACGGGCCACGCCACCCCACAGTGAATCCCGCCCCTAGGAGAGGGGAAGAGAAGGCACACACCAGTCTGACTGTGGCCCCAGCGGTGGGCTGGGGGCAGACATCAGGTCGGACTGCGGCCCCGCCCACCAACTCCAGTTATACACCACAGCACAGGGGAAGTGCCCTGCAGGCCCTCACCACACCAGGGACTATCCAAAATGACCAAGCGGAAGAATTCCCCTCAGAAGAATCTCCAGGAAATAACAACAGCTAATGAGCTGATCAAAAAGGATTTAAATAATATAACAGAAAGTGAATTTAGAATAATAGTCATAAAATTAATCGCTGGGCTGGAAAACAGCATACAGGACAGCAGAGAATCTCTTGCTACAGACATCAGGGGACTAAGGAACAGTCACGAGGAGCTGAAAAACGCTTTAAAGGAAATGGAAAACAAAATGCAAACCACCACGGCTCGGATGGAAGAGGCAGAGGAGAGAATAGGTGAACTAGAAGATAAAGTTATGGAAAAAGAGGAAGCTGAGAAAAAGAGAGATAAAAAAATCCAGGAGTATGAGGGGAAAATTAGAGAACTAAGTGATACACTAAAAAGAAATAATATACGCATAATTGGTATCCCAGAGGAGGAAGAGAGAGGGAAAGGTGCTGAAGGGGTACTTGAAGAAATAATAGCTGAGAACTTCCCTGAACTGGGGAAGGAAAAAGGCATTGAAATCCAAGAGGCACAGAGAACTCCCTTCAGACGTAACTTGAATCCATCTTCTGCACGACATATCATAGTGAAACTGGCAAAATACAAGGATAAAGAGAAAATTCTGAAAGCAGCAAGGGGTAAACGTGCCCTCACATATAAAGGGAGACCTATAAGACTCGTGACTGATCTCTCTTTTGAAACTTGGCAGGCCAGAAAGAATTGGCACGAGATTTTCAGGGTGCTAGACAGCAAAAATATGCAGCCGAGAATCCTTTATCCAGCAAGTCTGTCATTTAGAATAGAAGGAGAGATAAAGGTCTTCCCAAACAAACAAAAACTGAAGGAATTTGTCACCACTAAACCAGCCCTACAAGAGATCCTAAGGGGGACCCTGTGAGACAAAGTACCAGAGACATCACTACAAGCATAAAACATACAGACATCACAATGACTCTAAACCCGTATCTTTCTATAATAACACTGAATGTAAATGGATTAAATGCGCCAACCAAAAGACATAGGGTATCAGAATGGATAAAAAAACAAGACCCATCTATTTGCTGTCTACAAGAGACTCATTTTAGACCTGAGGACACCTTTAGATTCAGAGTGAGGGGATGGAGAACTATTTATCATGCTACTGGAAGCCAGAAGAAAGCTGGAGTAGCCATACTTATATCAGACAAACTAGACTTTAAATTAAAGGCTGTAACAAGAGATGAAGAAGGACATTATATAATAGTTACAGGGTCTATCCATCAGGAAGAGCTAACAATTATAAATGTCTATGCGCCGAATACCGGAGCCCCCAAATATATAAAACAATTACTCATAAACAGAAGCAACCTTATTGACAAGAATGTGGTAATTGCTGGGGACTTTAACACCCCACTTACAGAAATGGATAGATCATCTAGACACACGGTCAATAAAGAAACAAGGGCCCTGAATGAGACACTGGATCAGATGGACTTGACAGATATATTTAGAACTCTGCATCCCAAAGCAACAGAATATACTTTCTTCTCGAGTGCACATGGAACATTCTCCAAGATAGATCATATACTGGGTCACAAAACAGCCCTTCATAAGTTTACAAGAATTGAAATTATACCATGCATACTTTCAGACCACAATGCTATGAAGCTTGAAATCAACCACAGGAAAAAGTCTGGAAAACCTCCAAAAGCATGGAGGTTAAAGAACACCCTACTAACGAATGAGTGGGTCAACCAGGCAATTAGAGAAGAAATCAAAAAATATATGGAAACAAACAAAAATGAAAATACAACAATCCAAACGCTTTGGGACGCAGCGAAGGCAGTCCTGAGAGGAAAATACATTGCAATCCAGGCCTATCTCAAGAAACAAGAAAAATCCCAAATACAAAATCTAACAGCACACCTAAAGGAAATAGAAGCAGAACAGCAAAGGCAGCCTAAACCCAGCAGAAGAAGAGAAATAATAAAGATCAGAGCAGAAATAAACAATATAGAATCTAAAAAAACTGTAGAGCAGATCAACGAAACCAAGAGTTGGTTTTTTGAAAAAATAAACAAAATTGACAAACCTCTAGCCAGGCTTCTCAAAAAGAAAAGGGAGATGACCCAAATAGATAAAATCATGAATGAAAATGGAATGATTACAACCAATCCCTCAGAGATACAAACAATTATCAGGGAATACTATGAAAAATTATATGCCAACAAATTGGACAACCTGGAAGAAATGGACAAATTCCTGAACACCCACACTCTTCCAAAACTCAATCAGGAGGAAATAGAAAGCTTGAACAGACCCATAACCAGCGAAGAAATTGAATCGGTTATCAAAAATCTCCCAACAAATAAGAGTCCAGGACCAGATGGCTTCCCAGGGGAGTTCTACCAGACGTTTAAAGCAGAGATAATACCTATCCTTCTCAAGCTATTCCAAGAAATAGAAAGGGAAGGAAAACTTCCAGACTCATTCTATGAAGCCAGTATTACTTTGATTCCTAAACCAGACAGAGACCCAGTAAAAAAAGAGAACTACAGGCCAATATCCCTGATGAATATGGATGCCAAAATTCTCAATAAGATACTAGCAAATCGAATTCAACAGCATATAAAAAGAATTATTCACCATGATCAAGTGGGATTCATTCCTGGGATGCAGGGCTGGTTCAACATTCGCAAATCAATCAACGTGATACATCACATTAACAAAAAAAAAGAGAAGAACCATATGATCCTGTCAATCGATGCAGAAAAGGCCTTTGACAAAATCCAGCACCCTTTCTTAATAAAAACCCTTGAGAAAGTCGGGATAGAAGGAACATACTTAAAGATCATAAAAGCCATTTATGAAAAGCCCACAGCTAACATCATCCTCAACGGGGAAAAACTGAGAGCTTTTTCCCTGAGATCAGGAACACGACAGGGATGCCCACTCTCACCGTTGTTGTTTAACATAGTGCTGGAAGTTCTAGCATCAGCAATCAGACAACAAAAGGAAATCAAAGGCATCAAAATTGGCAAAGATGAAGTCAAGCTTTCGCTTTTTGCAGATGACATGATACTATACGTGGAAAATCCGATAGACTCCACCAAAAGTCTGCTAGAACTGATACATGAATTCAGCAAAGTTGCAGGATACAAAATCAATGTACAGAAATCAGTTGCATTCTTATGCACTAACAATGAAGCAACAGAAAGACAAATAAAGAAACTGATCCCATTCACAATTGCACCAAGAAGCATAAAATACCTAGGAATAAATCTAACCAAAGATGTAAAGGATCTGTATGCTGAAAACTATAGAAAGCTTATGAAGGTAATTGAAGAAGATTTAAAGAAATGGAAAGACATTCCCTGCTCATGGATTGGAAAAATAAATATTGTCAAAATGTCAATACTACCCAAAGCTATCTACACATTCAATGCAATCCCAATCAAAATTGCACCAGCATTCTTCTCGAAACTAGAACAAGCAATCCTAAAATTCATATGGAACCACAAAAGGCCCCGAATAGCCAAAGGAATTTTGAAGAAGAAGACCAAAGCAGGAGGCATCACAATCCCAGACTTCAGCCTCTACTACAAAGCTGTCATCATCAAGACAGCATGGTATTGGCACAAAAACAGACACACAGACCAATGGAATAGAATAGAAACCCCAGAACTAGACCCACAAACATATGGCCAACTCATCTTTGACAAAGCAGGAAAGAACATCCAATGGAAAAAAGACAGCCTCTTTAACAAATGGTGCTGGGAGAACTGGACAGCAACATGCAGAAGGTTGAAACTAGACCACTTTCTCACACCATTTACAAAAATAAACTCAAAATGGATAAAGGACCTAAATGTGAGACAGGAAACCATCAGAACCTTAGAGGAGAAAGCAGGAAAAGACCTCTCTGACCTCAGCCGTAGCAATCTCTTACTCGACACATCCCCAAAGGCAAGGGAATTAAAAGCAAAAGTGAATTACTGGGACCTTATGAAGATAAAAAGCTTCTGCACAGCAAAGGAAACAACCAACAAAACTAAAAGGCAACCAACGGAATGGGAAAAGATATTTGCAAATGACATATCGGACAAAGGGCTAGTATCTAAAATCTATAAAGAGCTCACCAAACTCCACACCCGAAAAACAAATAACCCAGTGAAGAAATGGGCAGAAAACATGAATAGACACTTCTCTAAAGAAGACATCCAGATGGCCAACAGGCACATGAAAAGATGTTCAGCGTCGCTCCTTATCAGGGAAATACAAATCAAAACCACACTCAGGTATCACCTCACGCCAGTCAGAGTGGCCAAAATGAACAAATCAGGAGACTATAGATGCTGGAGAGGATGTGGAGAAACGGGAACCCTCTTGCACTGTTGGTGGGAATGCAAATTGGTGCAGCCGCTCTGGAAAGCAGTGTGGAGGTTCCTCAGAAAATTAAAAATAGACCTACCCTATGACCCAGCAATAGCACTGCCAGGAATCTACCCAAGGGATACAGGAGTACTGATGCATAGGGGCACTTGTACCCCAATGTTCATAGCAGCACTCTCAACAATAGCCAAATTATGGAAAGAGCCTAAATGTCCATCAACTGATGAATGGATAAAGAAATTGTGGTTTATATACACAATGGAATACTACGTGGCAATGAGAAAAAATGAAATATGGCCTTTTGTAGCAACGTGGATGGAACTGGAGAGTGTGATGCTAAGTGAAATAAGCCATACAGAGAAAGACAGATACCATATGGTTTCACTCTTATGTGGATCCTGAGAAACTTAACAGGAACCCATGGGGGAGGGGAAGGAAAAAAAAAAAAAGAGGTTAGAGTGGGAGAGAGCCAAAGCATAAGAGACTGTTAAAAACTGAGAACAAACTGAGGGTTGATGGGGGGTGGGAGGGAGGGGAGGGTGGGCGATGGGTATTGAGGAGGGCACCTTTTGGGATGAGCACTGGGTGTTGTATGGAAACCAATTTGTCAATAAACTTCATATAAAAAATAAATAAATAAATAAAAGCTTCTGTACAAGAAGGCAGGCCTGGGGCCACCTTGCTGACCAAAAGACCATGAAAAGCCTAGCAACCAAATGTCTTTTGAATCTAGGTTAATTACAATCTTATTCCATTCACTGTAATTAAATTAACCTACACCGTGTTATCGCTACAGTCCCTGTGGACAGGAGTGCTGTTTGAGCGCCCCGGGAACCCGAAGCACAGCATCCCAGGGTGGGAGCATAGCTTTCCGGAATAAACGCCCAGCACCGCGTCACCACCGCCCTGGAAGAAGGCGGGATTTGGGGACAGAGCGGGGAACCCGCACAGAAATGGGCCAGGCCGGAGCTTGGCGAGCGTCCAGCACTGGATTGCGCGGCGGCTCCTGCCCACTGCTGGCAGTAAGGCGCATTTACACCCGCGGTCGGGGAGACTCACCCAGGGCGGCCAGCGCCCACCCCGCTTTGTGGTCAAGGGCCTCAGCCATTGGAGACTCTGTCAGAGAGGCAGCGGGCTGGGGTCAATGAGGGGTGCGGATTCCGGGGAGGAAGCGTTAGAAGGAAGGATTGAAGTCCCCCACGGATAAAGAGGGGTTAGATCACCAGCACTTACCAGATAGGGAAAGGGGTTGTCTGCATCAGCTCCCTCCCCCTCCCCCGCCCAAATTAGGCCTCATGGATGACCAGAGTGCAGATGCAGTTGAGCGAGAAGCTGGTAAGAGCTGGCCTGGAGCCCAAATCAGTCCGTGACCTTGACATCTCAGCAATATTGTGTAGTGGCAGTTGGGCCTTTCATTGGGGAGCCTTATTCAGCAATCATGTCTTGAGTACTTATTTGCTAGACACTTATGTGCAGACTTTGTGGGAGTCATCTGAGAATACAGCAGGCCAAAAAGAGAGAGAGACAGAGAGTAAATATAAGAAGAATGTAAATTATGCAGACGGTTAAGGTGATAAGATCCATGGGATCTTATAGCAGAGAGGAAGAAAATAGAAGAGGAAGGAGAATGAAGGGCAGCTATGAATAGAATTTTTAAAGCTGTTTTTTTTTAAGTTTATTTATTTTTTTAGAGTGTGTGTGTGTGTGTGTGTGTGTGTGTGTGTGTGTGTAAGCAGGGGAGGGACAGAGACAGAGGGAGAGAGAATCCCAAGCAGGCTTCTTATGGACAACACGGAGCCCGATGCATGGCTCTAAATCACAAACTGTGAGATCATGACTTGAGCAGAAACCAAGAGTGGGAGGCTTCAACCAACTGAGCCACCCAGTCTTCCTGAATAGCATTTTTAAGTAGGGTAGTTAAGGGCCCTTGATAAGGTGACATTGAAGCACAGACTTAGAGGTGGTATGGGAGTTAGCCTTACATATATCTGGGGGAGAGGAGGTGATTTCTTAAAGAGAATATGTCTGTCTTTCACAAACAGCAAACAGACCAGACATTGGAGAAGAGTGAATTGAGAGGGAAGATAAATAGTAGGGGAATTGTTCTGAAAAGTAAGGGTGTGAGAGGAGAGATTGCTTAAGAGTGTAAGGACTTTTGTAAGGATTTTAGTTTTTACTCAAGAGTTAAATGAGGCATTAGAGGATTCTGAGCAGAGCTGTATGATCTGAGTTATATTCTGAAAGATTACTCAGGTTGCTGTGTGTGAAGTTAAGGGTAGAAGCAGGGAGTCCAGGTCCCAGACTTGTGTAATGATCCTGGTGGGGAAAAAAATGGTCTCTCAGACCAGGTGGTAGCAGTGGAGGCAGTGAGAGAGGGCTGAATGTGTTTTGAAGGTGAAAACAACTGACTTTACTGACAGGTTGGAAGGGGGGACAAAATAAAAAGAAAGGAATCAAGAACAACACCAAAGTTGTTGGCTTCAAAGTGGAAAGGATGATATTACCTTCGACTGAGAAGGGAGATGTTAACAGAGGAGCAGTTTTAGGGTAGGAGAAGAAGAGAAATCTCTCCCTTTGAGACATGGTAAGTTTAACATGTCTATTAAACATCCAGTGATGATGCCATGTGGACACTTGGATATATGAGTCTGAAGTTCAGGAGAGAGAGCTAGACTAAAGATATAAATCTAGGAATTTTAGAATATCAATGCCAATGGCATTTAAAGCCTTGAGACCATATAAGATAATAGACTGTGTAGATGACGAAGGGCACACACTGACCATGGGGCTTTCCAAAATCCAAGTATCAGGAAGAAGAGGCGGAACTTGTAGAGAGGCTGAGAACAGATGCCCTGTGCAGTCATGGAAGAGCCAGGAGACAGGAATGTCCTGGAGACCAGCCTGAAACTTGACATGACTATCTGCCTTGAGGGTACAAGGACTGATCTCACAGTGGTTTCTATCCTTGCCTCTGTCATAAGAAGCTGCATTCCCCAGATAAGCCTCACCAAGGAGGAGGAGTGATCAACTGTGATGCTGAGCAGAGAGAATCAACCGTGTCCGTGTCCGGAGAGGGAAGGTCTTACTTCACATCCATATCCCCAGTGGTAGAGTGGAGGAGTCTGGAGAGTTGATTACAAAGCTTGGCCTAGAAGGAGACAGTCTTGTCCAGGAGTGAGTGGGAAGAGGATCCACATGTGGGTCGTGTTTTCTGTCCCAAAAGAGGGAATGAAGAGACAGAGAGTAGGGCATCCGTGTCTCACTTCCCCTGGTTTACCAGTCCCTCCTTCCCCTGACCCCAAGACCCTCAGCACTTCACATTCCCTCCCTTTCTCCTGTCTCCTCACTCTAAGTACTCAGCTGAGGATCTCACGTTGTCAGATCCTCCTTCTTCTTGCACACCCAGTCCCAGCTCCTGCCTCCTTCCTTCCCTCCATCCCACTACCTGGAGATTCTCTACAGATTGCCCACAGACCCATCTCATTTGTTAAATTGCCACATAGTCCTAATGGAATCCTTGTATCAAGGAGCCATTTATTTAATTCCCAGTTCTGTCAGCTAGACAAATTTTCTGTGTCAGAGAGACAAATCACCCCACCATTCTGGTCCCCAGTTGCTAAATGAAAGACTTGGAATGAAAGACCTAACAAATTCCTTCCAGCTCAGATTCTCTGTAGTTCTCTGAATCCCCAACAAAATAAAGGAGTAGGTATATGGGCATGTAGAAGAACATTTACAGAAAATGCAATTGACATTTCTGAATTTTTCTACTATGTAAACCTGATTTTCTTAAATGATTATGCCTAAATCCAGAAAAAAATAGACTACCTGAAATAAAACCTATTCTATTATAAATACATATATGTATATATGTGATGTTTAATTTTATGTGTCAACTTGAGTGGGCCACAGGGTGCCTGGATGTGGAGGATAAGCTTAGGAATCCCCTGGGCTTACACCAATGGGTTAACAAGGCATAAAGAACTACAAAGTCAATAAAATGCTCACACCCGAGTTTGGGTAAACCAGATTGGCACTCCAAGAATAGAGGGGTTCAAAGACACCCGAGAATAGGGAGGCACAAAGGTGCCAGGAATAGGGAGGTGCAAAGGCACCCCAAAGTAGGGAGGGGCTGCTGAGCCCCCAAAAATAGAAAGGGAGAGGCAAAGGCCTGAAATAGAAACAGTGCAAAAGTGCCCAATATATAGGAATAACAAGATTAGATATTCAGGGTGAAACCCCCCCTAATTTAGTACTATAGCAGAAAGCTGCTTTCATAGGAGAATAGGGCCAGGTTAGGTAAATTGGTGAATTGGACTTTGGACCGCTGTGTTGCAGGCAAAGCAGGCCGGAGCTGAGATGGTTAACAAAAGAAAAGGTGTCTTGTTAACCCTGAGGTGATTCCCCCTATCTGTCTCATCCCCTAGGCTGGCAAAGATAAACAAGCAAGGCACCTCCTGTCTGCTGTTAACTACCATCCACCCATCTGCCTGGCGCCTGAATTTTGTTTTATATTGCCCAAACCCCAAACACTGTATATCTTCAAAATCCCCTTTTCCCCCTCATGTCCTCAAGTTAATGTTCACAGTTTCTTTGTCTCTTTGTGTACGCCCGCCACATTTGTAAGCCTTCTGATCTGAATAAATACGGGGCAAGGACCCTTATTCAGGGCTCTTGTCTTTTCCCAGACATTAGCCATCCCTCACTTCAGTTGTATCCACTCTTTTGCTAGACAAGAGAGATCTTTAGACTTAGAGTCTACAACACCTGGATATTCAATCAAACATTATTCTGGATATTTCTGCGAGGATGGTTTAAGGTGAGACTAATATTTAAATTGATAGACTCAGTAAAGCAGAGTGCTCTCTCTAATGTGGGTGAGCCTCATCCAATTAGTTAAAGGTCTGAATAGAACAAAAACGTAGACCCTTTCCCCAAATGAAAGAGAATTCTCTGGCCTGATGGCCTTCAACTGGGACATCAGCTTTCTTCTGCCTTCTGACTCAAACTGAAACATCAGCTTTTCCTTCTCAAGCCTGACTGCCTTCAGACTGGAACTACGCCATCAGCTCTCCTGGTCTTGAGCTTGCCGACTCACCCTGGAGATCTTGGAACTTGCCAGCCTTCATAACTGCATGAACCAATTCCTTATAATAAATCTCTTTATGTATATTCTATTGGCTCTGTTTCTCTGGAGAAACCTGACTAATGCAACATGTATATTTGTTATTGATGCTTTAAGATTATTAAGAAAAGCATTCACTGTTACATTGAAGGCAACATGCAAATCCCTACCCCTCAGAGCTGTTGTTCAGTTGAGCAAGAGAATTGAGCAAGAAAACAGTTCAACACAGAAGACTACAGAGTGATCTTACACCACCGAGACTGTCCAGGTGTGAAGTGTGGTAACTGGCTAACGCCCTGGGGGATACTGGTTGGTTAGTCAACAAATATCAGTGAAGTAGTTCCTGCCCTAAGCTAACTCCAAGAAGGTTCAAACACTGCTCTAAGAAAAACAAAAAAGGACTAAAACTCATTAAACCCAAGAGGAAGCTTTGATGGGTGTTATATAGCCTAAATATCTCAGCATCATTCATGATTTGTATGCCTCGTGGCAAGTTGGAAATAAACAAGGAAACCACCACCTCTTTGGTGCACCTATTTCATACAAGGCTATTGGGATTAAGCCTCACACAAATGCTGTCTGGGAGGTCACACTCTCAGCAATTCCTAGTGTTTTTACCTGTGTTCAGAATCTAGAGTAGCCCACCATCAGACTTAGTATGTCTGTGTATCTGGAAAGAAAAAGGAAGACAAGAGCCTTGTCTGAAGTCACGTGGTAGGTGAATAGCAGAGCTGTGAGTCAAACTCTGATCTGTCTTTTTAAAAAGCCCATGCACTTTAGCAGAAAACCAGGCTTGTCCCTCTTAAGGGAAAGGTATGAGGCAAGTAGAAGACTGAGACAGAGTAGGGCATGACACTCCATGCAGGAAGATACCCTGGGTTTGGAGGAAGAACATACCTTAACAATAAAGAGGCCAACAATTCAAGGGAAAGACCCAGCTACTAAATATATCAGCAGTAATGACTATTCTTGGAAAACAACACTGTTGGGAAACAAGTTCAAACTGAGAAGCCAGACAACTAGGGCGTTGACCTACATAAGCCTGTTTATCTCAGAGTTTCCCAGATGTCAGGCACCCAGCACCAGAGCTCCAGCCCATCCCTATTATTAATTAACATTTCCTTTTTCAACTCACTTTTTCACATAGTGTTGTTCTAAGCAACAATACTTATGAAACCAGAGATGTAGTGTATTGATTATTCATTTGCATTAGAGTGAACACATGACAATGAAGGCTTTAGCTATTTATGCATCCTGCCTTCCATCAATCACCTCACTTCCCACCAGTTGTTCACATTTCATACTTCTACCAACAGCTTTATTTCAAGCTTCAACTCAAAAATATGTACCTGGAAAACGTTTTCACAGAAGAATAAAAGACCTGGGGCGCCTCGGCCGCTCAGTCGGTTAAGCATCCAAATCTTGATTTCGGCTCAGGTCATGATCTCACCTGAGATGAGATCAAGCCCCAACTCAGGCTCTGCACTGACAGCAGGGAACCTGCCTGGAATTATCTCTCTCTGCTCCACCCCAGCCCCTGCACACGGTGTGCGCTCACGCACTCTCTCTCTCTCTCAAAATAAAGAAATATGCTTTAAAAATAAAAGAATAGGGGCGCCTGGGTGGCGCAGTCGGTTAAGCGTCCGACTTCAGCCAGGTCACAATCTCGCGGTCTGTGAGTTCGAGCCCCGCGTCAGGCTCTGGGCTGATGGCTCAGAGCCTGGAGCCTGTTTCCGATTCTGTGTCTCCCTCTCTCTCTGCCCCTCCCCTGTTCATGCTCTGTCTCTCTCTGTCCCAAAAATAAATAAACGTTGAAAAAAAAATTTTTTTTAATAAAAATAAAAGAATAAAAGACCCAAGGACAGTAGAAAAAATGAAGCCCAAGGTCAAAGATTTTGTCATATTTATCCAATTCTGTTCAAAACCAAGCAGCCTCTATAATCTCATCATTCTGCAAGTGTTTCTAATTGCTCACAGAGCTGTTGCTCATATTCTTCATGGAGTTAATAAAAGAAGTAATTCTTATGACACTTTATTTCTATTTGCTCTGATTGCACAAGCAAAGTAGTATGTTAAAAGCTGATTCTTTGTGTCTCAGTTTTAGCAAGGGTCTCTAGCTGATGGTTACACTGAGGTAATGATGGCCACCTACTTGACTACATTAAGGCAAACCAGAAATCCATATTTTCTATATGAAAATTCTCATTTGGATATCTTACCACCAACTTCAAAAATCCTATTTTAAAAACAAGCAACAACAAAAAACCTATTGAATAGGCAAATCAGAGCAGCTCTTGAGCCAGATATACCCACTTTGACTACAGTGTGTGGGTTTTGCCTCCTGTTATAAACACTTGAGTGCAGCTCTTTATCCATTAAGACTGTAAGCATTAGGGGTGCCTGGGTGGCTCAGTTGGCTAAGCATCTGACCAGCTCAGGTCATGATCTCAGAGTTCGTGGGTTCAAGCCCTGCTCTGGGCTCTGTGCTGACAGCTCAGAGCCCGGAGCATGCTTCAGTTCATGTGTCTCCCTTGCTCTCTGCCCCTCGTCCGTTCACACTCTGTTTCTCTCTCTCAAAAATAAATAAACATTAAAAAAAAAAGACCGTAAGCATGACTATCAGCATTACAGAGACTATAAGCATTACAGCATTACACCACACTTAATTCACTTTTACATCCTCATCACCTATAAAAATGCTTCGCACACCAGGTATATGAATAAACTTTCTTAATAATCAGAGGAATTAAGGAATCCGACAGAACAAGATGACACAGCCGAGTGCTATTAGCTCTGCATTGAGTCCTGTCCAGGTCACAGTTTGTGTCCATATTTACATAAGGACATCAACGGTCACATGAATGCATTTTCAGATAACAAGAATATAGAAAACTAGTAAAAAATTATATGGATTCACTTTGTCATGATATTATACCAATTCAAGAGTCTGATTCCAATTTTTCTTACCTAAAAGCTAGACATCTGTTGAACATCTATCTCTTAGCGCTCAGACCTTCCCCACCTTTGTGCATTTTTCCACACCAACCCATCAGTCTAGAATGCTCATCCTTTCTGTATTACCCAGCAAACCCCTGCTCGTCCTCTTGGCCCTGCTCAGATGGAGCTTCCTCTTGGAAGCTTTCCTGGATCAAAGAGGGAAAATAACTCCATCTCCTAAGCTCCCATAAAACCATGTTCATACAAGTATTATTACTTCTATCACACGTTTAGTTTCTCTAATTTCCCATAAGCTACTTAGAGGTCATGTATCTTAATATGCCCTGTGATTAACAGTTTCAGAAACAGAGAGCACAGTCCACAAATAGCTGGTTTCAAATAAAGATAAAATTCCCATTTTACATAATGAAATACAAGCACTGGAAATATAAATGACAGGTATGTAGAAAACAGCACATATGTGAAGTCATGCAAGATTCTAGAAACCTAGGTTAGTATCTTACACAACACTCATTCTCTTCCAGATTTCACAGGAAGACCTCTGTGTTTTTTCAGGTTGTTAGTTGACATAGACTAGAGGCAAAAATTAGGTCAAGGCTAAAAATTAGATAAAGTAATCCACTTCAAGTGGAGCAGAGGAAAAAAAACCCAAGAAGAACTTAAAAGGCTTTAAACTTCTGCAGATTTATGAACAGCAAAAAATTCACAGCCTCGAGTTTCCAGCATCAGGAGGTGATGAGATGGAGAATGTTTGTGTGAAGAAAAAATGGGGTATTACTAAAAATAAAAAGTAACATGGGTTCCTCTTTGCAAATGGCCCTCCCTTGCTCTATTTTTTCTAAGTATTAAGCCTCTATGTAATGTGGCCCTTTGGTGGGCTGGAGTAGAATTAAAAAGAAGGGAAGTGGGTGAGACTGACCTGGCCTGTAGAATCTTGGGACACTTTATTGATGTCTGATGCCCATAGTGCCTTCAGAGCTTGGATAAAGGCATCTTACCAAGATCAAAATGTAAATTTGGAACAAGAATTGTGTAAGAAATATAAGAGAGCTCTTCCCATAATACATTCCACTCCTCTCCTGGTTTTAGCCCCTAACACAGAGTTCAGGACATTTAATGCAGTCAGTAAAGAATCCCACTAACTCAGAAATGAAAAATCATTTCCATATTATAAATATTTTTTCTTATTATACACCTTTCTCTCCTCCTTCTTTTCTCTTTCTTAATCCCTTTCTTCTTATATTTCTTCTTCATTTTCTTTTCTCTTCTCCTCCTCCTCCTCCTCCTCCTCCTCCTCCTCCTCCTTTTGCATCTCCTCCTCCTTCTTCTTCTTCTTCATTTTCTAGACAACTTCTTGGGCTGGATAGCTGTGCTGGCCATTCCCAGTGATTCTCAAAAATACTGACATATCCTTCCAAAAAGTTCTCTCTTGAATTGGTCCTTGTTGCAAGATAATATATTAGAAACAGTATTTCTAGAAGGCATGGAAGAGTTAGTGAGTTAATGATAAATCCAAGTTTCCTTCTTGGAATTCCTCTCCTGAGTCTGGACTAGAAACTGCTAAATTCATTCTTGGACAATGGGTGCCCTGACCCAGACCACTATGATAGGATAATTTTAAGATTTTCTTCAGTCATGAACTAAAAGCAAGAGGATGTCTACATCCTCTGATTGCCATAGCCATTCTGGCACCCATGTCAAAGTCCCAGTCCATCAAGAGAGACATGGGAGGGGTGCCTGGGTGGCTCAGTTGGTTAAGTGTCCAACTTCAGCTCATGTCATGATCTCTGGGTTCACGAATTCGAGCCCCACTTTGGGCTCCCTGCTATCAGTGCAGAACCCACTTTGGATCCTCTGTCTCCCTCTCTCTCTGCCCCTCCCCACCCCTCACTCTCTCTCAAAAATAAATAAACATTTTTTTTTTTTTTAATATTTTTTTTTTTTCAACGTTTATTTATTTTTGGGACAGAGAGAGACAGAGCATGAACGGGGGAGGGGCAGAGAGAGAGGGAGACACAGAATCGGAAACAGGCTCCAGGCTCTGAGCCATCAGCCCAGAGCCCGACGCGGGGCTCGAACTCACGGACCGCGAGATCGTGACCTGGCTGAAGTCGGACGCTTAACCGACTGCGCCACCCAGGCGCCCCTAAATAAACATTTTTTAAAAAAGAGAGAGACATGGGAGATTCCCAGTTCCTGCCCAGTCCTTGGCTTTTCCTCTAAGAGCTTATCCATGAACTAGAATCCACACCCTACCTCTAAGAAGTTTCTACATGAACATGACTCATGTTCTAAGGATGTCAGGGTTCAATTCATGCTATCCCATGCAGAGACCAGCACTGCTCTGTGATGCCATGTGGACTGGTGCTCCTCTGTCATGTATCTGTAGAGAGCCCTGACTGGGCCCACCCCAGCCAGAGTTTAAAAAATCTATGATCCTGGGGCACTTGGCTGGCTTAGTCAGTAGAGCACATTGATCTTGATCTCAGGGTTGTGGGTTTGAGCCCATGTTGGGCATGGAGATTACTTTAAAAAAATTTTTTTAAGTAAAAAAACACAAATTTTCAACAACAACAAATGACCTCTGGAACCATCATGCTCTCTTCAACATAGGTTTTTGCCGAAGCAGCCAGATCCAATTGTCAAATCTCTGCCCTGTAGCAGGATGCTTTGTAATTGGACTAGTTTCAATACCAGCAACAACAATGCTGCCCTTAAGCATGAGTTAATCAGCCAATCACAAAGCAAGGAGACCCATACCAATCCGTGGGATTGCCTCATAGTTGGGACTTATGCATCAAGATGCAGATCTGACTTGTGCCTCTCCCTGCCTTAGGCTGAGAGATTGAGGCTTCCCCACCTGGTATCTGCCACCCAAGAGATAAATAAGCCCCGGAGAGTAAGGAGAAAACAAATGTGATTGGTTCCATCTGATTTGCTTGTCAGTTTTCTTTTTTAAATTAATAATAAAATTTACATTCAAAGGTATCTTGCGTTGTAAAAAGAAGGTGAAGGGAGGGAGGCAGGTAGGGAAGGAGGGAGGAAAATAAAACAATAAAATAGAAAAAAAGAAATATAAAAAGAAAGCAGCAAGAGACAGGAGACCAAGAACGAAAATGGAACACTTCGGGGAGCCTGGGTGACTCAGTCTGTTAGGCGTCCTCCTCTTGATTTCGGTTCAGGTCGTGATCTCATGGTTCATGAGTTCGGGCTCCACTCTGACAGTGTGAAGTCTGCTTGGGATTCTCTCTCTCTCTCTGCCCCTCCCCCACTTGCTCACTCTTGTTTCTGTCTCTCTCTCTCAAAATAAATAAATAATTTTTTAAAAATTATTTAAAAAAAAAAAAGGGAACACTTCAACATCCTCTGTCCTTCTGGTGGCCCAAACAGAGGAAAGGGAGTGTGCCCTGAGCCTTACAGACAGCCATAGATAAGACACCATCACTTGGGCAAACACTGAGCAACTACTACAACCAGGAATACAGTGGGAGGCACTGGGAATAAGGGGACAAAGTCAAGATGGCTCCTACTGCTGCAGGGGAACCAACAACGACTGAGAATCTCAGACAAGTCACACTGCAGGTGCTGTTCCCCTGGATGCATACACTACGAGCTGAGGTGAAACCTGTGTCTCGTCTCTCCTCTCCTCTCCTCTCCTCTCTTGGAGCACAGACACTGGGGAAAGCCCCTGAATAGTCCCTGGGTGGTTGGCCCTGATGACAGCAAGTGAGATCTGGGGATTTCTTTGGACTCATTTCACAAAGCACAGTGTGCACCCATAATTTTGATAGTGACACTTGGGGTCACGACATGGTCTCAGCTATGTGAGTAGAAGTCTGAGGGAAACAGGATGTGGGATTTGTTCCAGATCTTCTTCCATTAGTTGACTGTAGAATCTTAGTAGATATTCCCTTCCTTTCTTCACTTGCAAAATGGTTATAGAGCAAGGCAAGGGCCCTTGCCACTGAGCTGAATGCAAACAGTCTCATTAAGCGACTCACCTCAAAATAGCCTTAGGTCCTAACTGACCAATTACAACCAGGCACAGTTCCTAAGATTACAAAAAAGGGGAAAAGTTCATACATCCCCATACTCCCTCTGCCTCACTACCGCCTCATCACAGACAGTCTCTCCTCTACTGTCCTGCCTACTGCTCCCTTGCAGTGTAGTCAGTAAATTTCTATCTCTTTTGTTCTTTATTTAAATTACTTTTTTTAATGTTTTTATTTATTTTTGAGAGAGCACAAGCAGGGGAGGAGCAGAGAGAGGGGGACAGAAGATCCAAAGAGGGCTGTGCACTGACAGCAGAGAGCCCTATATGGGGCTTGAACTCACAAACTGTGAGATCCTGACCGGAGCCAAAGTCAGATGCTCAACCAACTGAGCCACCCAGGCATCCCTTCTATCTCTTTCGGTCTGCTTTGGGCAAATTCTTTCACCATCCACACCACCAACACCCACCCAATTGGGACACCCAACAATGGCCTGTGTGCATGTAAATTTGGTTTACATGCATAATTAAATTAAATCAAATAATTTTATTTGGATGGTGCATTATAAGCATGAGTCCCTGCATGTAAAAACTCAAATTTATATATTATATTATATTATATTATATTATATTATATTATTATATTGTATTATTATATAAAATATACAGAACAACCTTTGCATTTGAGCAAGATAAAAGATTAACACAAAAGAGTGAGGGGTGATCTCAGTAGTAACAACTTCTGAGACCATCTGGGTTAGTGGATTTGCCAACAGCCTGGAGAGAACAATCCATCAGTAAGTATTAATCTAACAGTTTCACTCCTCAGATATCTCTAGAGCAGGAAGTCTTCCCTTTTTTTTTAATGTTTATTTATTTATTTTGAGAGGGAGAGAAGAAGAAGAAGGGAAAGGCATAGAGAAAGGAGAAAGAATCCCAAGCAGGCTCCACTGTCTGCATGGAGCCAGATGCAGGGCTCAAACTCATGAACTGGGGACCATGACCTGAGCAGAAATCTATAGTTGGCCACTTAACACACCGAGCCACCCAGGTACCCCAGGAAGTCTTTTTCTTCCTGCCCCTAATTACCTCTAGCCCAATAGAAAGCAAAAGGGCAAAATATCTTTAACTCTAGGAGGATGTCCTGGGTGATGAGTTGTGATATATAGCTTAGACCCCCTCAGCATCCTTCATTTATCATCCCTATGGCTATCTAAGAAGGCAGAGAAATATAGAAAGAAGCCAGTAACACTTTTAAACACCTATTTTGTGTCAGGCATATACATACACACATATATCCTATATACATATAGAAAGAGATTTACTATATATTTCTTATATATTTGTAAATATATGATGCATATATTTGCTGTATAGCAAATCACTGAGTGACTTAAAACAGCAATTATTTATTAATTTTCATTATTATGTAAATTGCCTGAACTCAGCTAGGTTAGCTCATCTCTGGACAACTCTGGTGTCAAATGGGCTGGCTCTTGTGGTTGTCATTTAAGGTGACTTCACTCACATATTGAGTTCCCCCAGATGGGATGACTGGATGTTGGGCCTTTGTCTCCTCATGTTCATTCACACTCTAAGACCCCCTTCTCCACATGGTTCTCTAGAAAGAGATGCTCGGAGCTCCATAAGAGTGAGCACAGAGGTCACAAGATCCAAACTTGGAAGATGTATGTGGCCACCTTCCATCAGTCAAAGCAGCTTAGAATGAATGCAGGAGAGGATTATACAAGGTCATATATGTAGTATGATAGACCAGGGGCCATTCTGTAATATTCTACTACAGAGCAAAAGCATAAATTCCTACCACAGCCCCAACCATGCGTAGCTCACCAAGACCTCCCACCTCAGGTTCCATCAGGGTTTCTGTGATCACTGCAGCCTCCATCCCCAAATGGAGCAGGTTTATGAGCTCTTTCTGGCAGCCATTCTGGGCCTGCTGACTTTCCAAGTCAACACAGGGCTTATGCACCAAGCTGAAGAAATGGTGAAGGCTAGACTAGTCCCCTCACTAGAATGGCTGGACAATGAAACTCTTCTCCTCATGATCTCTTGACCTCCAGAGCCTCTCCATCCCTGTGGGCTCTCCAGTAATGAAGGGCTTTATAAAGACAGTTGGTTTTCATCTTTGTTGAGGGCAGAGCAACAAAAATACTTCCAATGCTTCCAAATTCTGCAATTTCCCAAATGCAATACAAGAAAAGGCAAAAATCACTTAATATGGGACTCTCTATGAATCAGGGGAACACAAGGATTATATATTAGTGATCAGCACATAGGCTTAAAGTCTTCTTAGGCATCTTAATAAATACTCAAAAGAACAAAAACAAAAATCCTCCTGGAATCCTACCTTATTTGACTCTTTAATGCAATAACTGCTCTTTTGCACATCTAGGAAAAGTCACTGATTGAGTGACCAAACCCAGATGTTTGGCTCAGCTCCAGTTAACATCCTCCTGCCCTTGCCTTGGATATTAGCCTGATCACGGGTAACCACATTTATATCTTTAGCCTCAAAGAATGGTGGGGCAGAGAAGCAGCCGTAGGGATGATACAAATTCAATGTAAGACATGCCAGTGTGAAACAACTCCTTCCCCTCTGCCTAAGTATGCTACACTTGATAAAACTAGTACATGATATATCCAAAACCCTAATGAAAACACATTTACTCACATTACACATGAATAGGATGAGCTAACAAAGCATTTGAATGTGAAGTGTTTTTGTAGAGCTAATACTAATTATTTCTTTAATTAATTTACTTATTTTGAGAGAGAGAGCACATATGCATACTTGAGAGTGAGCGGGAGAAGGGCAGAGAGAGAGGGAGAGAAGCCCAAGCAGGCTCCTTGCTATCAGTCAGTGCAGAGTCTGAGGCGGGGCCTGAACTCACAAAACGTGAGATCATGACCTGAGCCGAAATCAAGAGTCGGATGCTTAACCGAGTGAGACACCCAGGCACCCAGAGATAATACCATTTAAATCAGGTAATCAGAAGTACTGCTTGACAACTATATATGTAGCTGATCACTAAAAAAAAATGGCCCCCAAAACATACCAGTTTACTTAGTATGTTCTAAAGACATGTGTTTCACAGGCAGGGATAATGACACAGGTCCTGGGGGATAAAAAGGGTGAGGACCACCAGAATGGAGACCCCCCCCCTTACATCCTAGAATGCATATTTTATTATGGCAACAACATTATTACCTAGAAAATAAACAGGATAATACAGATAAGTTATCCTGAATGATTGTCCCTATTTTAGAGACAAAGAAACTGAGACAAGAAGAAAGAAAGGATTTACCCTAAAGAGACTGTGTACCCTCGATCCCTCTAAGAGACAGCCCAGAATAAATGGGAACACTCTGGCTTTGAGGGAAACACTCTTGGTTCTGTCACTACTGTCTCTTAACTATGTGGGCCGCTGTCTGCTCATGTTTAAAATGGAGATAATAGTATCTATTTTGTGGGATGTTTTGAGGGTCAATTTTGTTTTTGAGGGTCAATTTGTTGGATGTTTTAAATGAGTCAGTTTAAGTACAGTGCTTATCCTATAGAAGTTGCATGAAAATGAGAGCCTACGATTTTGTCAAAAATTTTCTGTATGTGATTAGAAACTAAATTAGTTGCCCTTGTATCCAAGTTTATCTCACACATATAAACAGGTATTGCTTTCACTCTCTCCAGGATTAAAAGATCAGAATGTTGAAACAATAGTGCTGACTTCTATGTACAGAGACGTTACTGGGCTCTCATTACAAGGAAAACATTTTGCTGGTAATGTTGTTATATTCTGAAAAATAATACTTCCCAGAATTCCTTGGAGCCAATGATATACACGGGCATCTGGAAGATTGGGTGTTGCCAACCCACAGGTCCCTTTGCCCCACACTGCGCAGGATCCGACGCCAGGTCCTCGGAACACTGACAGTGTGCATAGGAGTGAGCTTGTCAGTAGCTAAATACACAGGGCTTGTTGTTGCTTTGTTCCAGGATATATATTCCAGCTTTATAGTCATAAACAAAGTGTACACCCTGAATAATAGATTGATTAAGGAAATGAATAAACAGCCATAGAACCAGGAGAATATTATTCAGCCATTAACTAGAGTGAGGTACATCCTTTGCCAAATATATTGTTAGTGACCAAAAAAATAAGGTGCGGAACACTGTGTATAGGATGCTACTATATGTGGGGTAAAATGGGGGAGAGACACACAAACACACACAAACCTAAATGCACACCAATAAGTTTATGTATGCGTACAGGCTTATATATTATGTACACATATGTGAAAAGACACAAAGAAAGTGAATACTTGCTGCTTTTAGAAAAGAAACTCGGGGGTGGGGAGTGTCGCCTGGTGGCTCAGTTGGCTGAGCAGCCAACTCTTGATTTCAGCTCAGGTCATAATCCCAGGGTCATGGAATGATGCCCCTCACTGGGCTCCATGCGGAGTGTGGGATCTGCTTGGGATTCTCTCTCTCTCCCCCCCTCTGCACCTCTCTCTCTCTCTCTAAAATAAAAAAAAAAGAAAAGAAACTGGAGACTGGAACAGAAGAGCCAAGAGCTCTGCTGATATTCTCTTTCCAGCCCAGCTCCCCCTCCATCCTCACCCTGCTGTTGGAGGCTCATGGCACACAATGGATGCTCATTAGATGTGTCTGTTGCTGGCCTTCTCTCTCTGGAAAGTGTGACTGTCCCAAGGCAACAGGTAGAATGAGACAGAGACTGGGGGCCAGTTCACAGAAGAAGGGTTAAAATTTTATGCTTTGGGGGTACCTGGGTGGCTCAGTCAGTTAAGCGGCTGACTTCAGCTCAGGTCATGATCTCATAGTCTGTGAGTTCAAGCCCCACGTCAGGCTCTGCGCTGACAGCTCAGAGCCTGGAGCCTGCTTCCTATTCTGTGTCTCCCTCTCTCTGCCCCTCACCCGCTTGCTCTCTCTTTCTCTCAAAAATAATAAACATTTAAAAAGTTTAAAAAATAATTTAAAAAAAAAACCTTTATGCTTTGGAAGTCAATCTGCTCTGAGATATTTAAATCCTATGTGTCTGTTTCTCCATCGTCTTCCACAGGGCTCAAAAAGCCTTTCTTTTTTCTTTTTTTTTTTTAATGTTTATTTATTTTTGAGAGAGAGAGAGAGTGGACGAGGAGGGATGGGGTGGGGGTGGGGGGCAGAGAGAGAGGGAGACACAGAATCCAAAGCAGGCTCCAGGCTCTGAGCTGTCAGCACAAAGCCTGATGCGGGACTTGAACTCATGAACTGCGAGATCATGACCTGAGCCGAAGTTGGACGCTCAACCGACTAAGCCACCCAGGCATCCCTCAAAAAGCCTTTTAAAAGCTAAAGCTGGTCTCAGCCTTTGCTCACAGAGCCAAGAGGAAAAGAAGTTCCCCTCTTGGCTGTCGGGGAGCAAGGCAATAGCGCCTCTGTGAGAGAAGGGGGTGCAGCCGCCAGAAGAGAGAAGCTGCCAGTGGGGATCAGGGTCAGCGCCTGCAGGAGTGTTATTAGAGCAGCTCTTGAACAAACTAGCCCCAAGACTCAGAGAGCATCACCTTAGGGTGGGATCAAGACTTCCTGAAGTAGATGCTTCCCCCGCTCCCACCCCTCACACTATGCACCCAGCAAAGATTCTCTGGGTGAAAGGGGAGCCGAGAAAACTTGGAAAAGAGGCAAGTGTCAGCCTAGGATGTCACATCTGGCCAGAAAGGGCATTTACCCACAGAGGAGACAAAGTGAGTGGCCCTTCTCCTGTTGTCCACCCATGATTCCTCTTCCCAACCCCTGAACTTGAGGAGCCCGAGAAAGCTGGCAGGCAGGGGTCAGTGAGGTGTGCAGCTTCTGGGAAGCTGAGTGAAGGGGAGGACCACAGAAGGCAGTCCTACTTGGGCACGGTGGTGCTGAAGTCCCCAAACCGCCCACAGTGGTCCTGGAGTCTAGCCCTCCAGATGAACCGGCTAGCTCCGCACACAGGCCTGCTCGGGGACCAGATCCTAGATCTGTAAGGATAGTCATGGGGCTAGGACCCCTGGAAGACCACACACTCAGTGACCTTGGGTTTTCAGAGGTAAGTTAGTTGTCCACTGCAAGATCCCAGCACCTTGCAGGTAGGGCACTGCATATGTCATTTATCCTTCAGAAGCTCTAGTGAGTGAAGGTAATGATGGACTTGCAGACCTGGAGACCATTCCCCTGAGCTGCTTCCTCACCTGGCCATATCAACTAGACCCCCATGGTGAACTGGACCTCCAGGAGCTCTGATTCCACCATAGAAGTCCTAGGCCTGGGAGAAAACAGTCTGATCTAGCAGCAGAAGCAAAAGAGTCCACGTCAGAATCATGGTTTCTGAGAAAGACATGAAGGAAGCATCAGTCCCTGCCTGAGACACAGTGTCTTCCCCCTTTCCTCATCAGGAAATGTAGTGTTGCAAATTCCCTCCCCTCCACGTTTTTCTACACTGCCTTTTCTTTTTTTATTTTTTTAAAACATGTTTTTAATACTTTATTTTATTTTTGAGAGAGACAGAGAAAGCACAAGTAGGTGAGGGGCAGAAAGAGAGAGAGAGAGAGAGAGAAAGAGAGAGAATCCCAAGCAGGCTCTGCACTGCCAGCACAGAGCCCGATGCAGGGCTCAAACTCATGAACTATGAGATCATGACCGGAACCGAAACAAAGAGTCCAACGCTTAACCCACTGAGACACCCAGGCACCCCTACCTACACTGCCTTTTCTGCACCATCTCAGAAACACACTTGGTCACACCCTCTTCTACTTGACCCATCTTGTTCCCAGCGAGAAAGGAGCCCCCTCAAAGTCAGCTGAAAGGAAGGTTTTTATAGGTGTGCTTTCCCCCTGCAGAATGTCCGTTCCTGAAGGGAACAGTCTACAACATCAGTCTCTGATGTCTCTGCCCGGAATGTTATCTGTCATATGGAAGGGACTCTATAAATGTTTACAGTATAACCAGTTTGGGATCAGTGGATCAAAGGACATCTTTTTGGCTTCAAACATATTGCAAACTGCCCTCCAAAACATTTGCACCTATTTACAATGCCATCTGCTATGCATAGAGTATAGATTTCACTGCAACCTATTTTATTAGGAGAAACTGTGTCTTAATGTGTTTTTTTAATGTTTATCTATTTTTGAAAGAGCACAAGCAGGGGAGGGACAGAGAAAGCAGGGAGGTGTGGTAGGGGACAGAGGATCTGAAGTGGCCTCTGTGCTGACAGCAGCAAACCTGAAGCAGGGGCTCGAATTCAAACTGTGAGATCACAACCTGAGCCGAAGCCAGATGCTCAACCAATTGAGCCACCCAGGCGCCCCACTGTGTCCTAATATTTTGACATGTCTTTCTTTACTAGTGAGGTTAGATATCTTCTCCAACGTTCATTTTACTAAACATAATCCTCTATTGTGAATTGTCTCTTTATATCCCAGTAATCCTTTTCTCAAAGTTTGCCAAGACTATAGCTGAATTTCTTTCTCTCCCTACGCAAGAAGCCACAGGCCCAACCTTAAATGGAGGACTTTTCCTAAACTATGTAGATCTGTATCAGTGTGCCCCAGAAGGCAGCTTACAAACTAAGTTTGCTACAAGGCCTAGGGCAGTTAGGATTGTCTGCATTATGGACTCTTTTCTTGGGATGAGCTTCAGGTAAGAAATAATCTCCTGGGTGGCTCAGTCAGTTAGGCGCCCAACTTTAGTTCAGGTCATGATCTCACAGTTCATGGGTTAGAGCCCCACATCAGGCTCTCTTCTGTCAGCACGAATCCCACTTCGGATCCCCTGTCCCCCTCTGTCTCTGTCCCTCCCCTGCTTGTGATCTCTCAAAAATTAATAAATAAACTTAAAAAAAAAAAGAAATATAGTCTCACTGTTTTCAGCAGATTGCTAAAACTTCTGGGAAAATGCAAGTATATGAAAATGGTCCTTCCTTCCTATCCTTTAAAACTTGCCAAGTCTGGAGGTGCCTGGGTGGCTCAGTTCATTGGACTTCTGACTTGGGCTCAGGTCATGTCCTCACGTTCACGAGTTCAAGCCCCACATCAGGCTCTGTGCTGACAGCTCAGAGCTTGGAGCCTGCTTCGGATTCTCTCTCTCTCTCTCTCTCTCTCTCTCTCCCTCAAAAATAAATAAGCATTAAAAAAATAAAAACAAAAAAGCAAAAACAAAACAAACAAAAACCTGCCAAGTCTGTTCTCTAGAACTTCTCCCCTTAAACCTCTAAATGGAGAGGGAAAGCAGAAGTGGGCTACAGGTGGTATTGACAGAGCATAGCTCAAGGACAAGTCCACACTGAGAACTTTTTAGCCAACTGTGTGATCAGTTGGTTAAGTTGTTGTGATACAAGTTTGAAATACAAAGTCTTTTTCTTCAAAAAGTATAGCCTGAGGGGCGCCTGGGTGGCGCAGTCGGTTGAGCGTCCGACTTCAGCCAGGTCACGATCTCGCGGTCCGTGAGTTCGAGCCCCGCGTCGGGCTCTGGGCTGATGGCTCAGAGCCTGGAGCCTGTTTCCGACTCTGTGTCTCCCTCTCTCTCTGCCCCTCCCCCGTTCATGCTCTGTCTCTCTCTGTCCCAAAAATAAATAAACATTGAAAAAAAAAAATTAAAAAAAAAAAAGTATAGCCTGAGATTTTAGTCTATCCTTATACCTCCCTCATATGGACCTCCCTCTGTTTCCTCTCATTGACATTTACATAATGAATAAATATTATTTTACCAGGGTAACAATGACTTTCCACAGTACATACTAGATAGTGTTAGGGAAGATTTATAGCTACTATCTCATGCCAGACAATTGGTTTGGCCCAATCTCACCCACTCTTCAGACTTTGGAGCCTGCTCCGGTTTATTTCAAAGTCCTGTACTCCCAGTCCCCATTTTAGGCCAGGGCCATTTATCCCTTGATCTTGGAAGCAGCAGGTTCTTTCCATATGAACTTAGGGCCCTCATGACTCAAAGAGAAACTGCTCTCCTCACTTGTCCATACAAAGCCAGCTCAAGAGTTTATCTGTATTTTGTTTGGAGAACATTTCTAAACTAATCTCTTTATGGCCAGCAATTCTAAACTCCTCCTGCCCCAAAGGCTTTCTCTCCCTTATCTGTACTCTAAAGAAACTCTTCTTAAAATTCATTAACTATAGGGCATCCAGAAGGCCAGCAACACATCTCTTTCAGGCGCTCATCCCATTCACTGAAAAATTATTTGATCAGGAATTATTAGGAATCACCTATTACTTTGTACTTGACTTTGCCTCAGTGCTGAAGATACAGCCAGAACTACCCTTGGGCCAAGACCCTTCCCTGGGCCTCACATTTAAGAAAGGCCCACAGGTAACTAACACTATTATTTTATATAAAATAATAAATTTATTACAGAACACAGAGATGCTTCTGTGGCTTGAGGTCCAATGTGACCAATAACCCTAAACCTCTACACTTCTCTTGTCCAAGATCCTTAAAACAGGGCTATGTCTGAGTAATGACACTGCTTACAGATTGTGCCTCTGCCAGAATAGGAGACAAACACTGCTTCCAAGTTCTGGAAGAATCTGAGCAGCAGAAGCATGTCAGTGAAAGAAAACACTGACTTGTCAAATTCTTCCCTTCAGGTGGCATGAATGAAGCACATTTTTATATTGTGATGTATCTTGGTGCCAAGCATCTCTTTCCTTCTTTTGCTTCATGTTCCAAGGCACAGTTCTGAAGGTACTCACAAATTAGCACAATTTCCCCCAACGGTTGTACATGGCAACTGAGGCATGTTTTGCAATATTCAACAATTTCTTTACTCTTTTAAGTTTGTACATATGTAGTGTGACTCTTCTTACTAATTCTTTACAAGGCTCTATCTATCCAGATATTGCTGTAAGAAGTGGGAAAAATTGCAATAGAAGTTGTAGAACTTCATATAATAAAATGAAAGTAATCCATAACAGTGTGATCATCTTAATTTAACATATGCAACCCCATTTCAATGTTACAACATTGTAAAACTCACAACTCATTTCTTAAAGTATTGCTTTAAGAACGGTATTGACAACACTAATCACGATCACCTTGCAAAATATCTTCAAACAGAAATTAATTTTTAAAAACTAATAACTTACAGGGTACCTGGATGGCTCAGTCATTTAGCATTCAACTCTTAATCTCAGCTCAGGTCTTGATCTCAGGGCTGTGACTTCAAGCCCCACACTGCACTCCACACTGGGTGTAAAGCCTACTTAAAAAAAAAATTAAAAAAAAAATAATATAAATAAAAAGTAATAGCTTACAACAATCCAAGAAAGATTAGCTAATTGGATATCCATTACTGTCAGAGGAACATAAATTGTGTAAAAATCTGGACTGTAAAAACCACGGATATTGCTGAAATGGAGGCAAAATAAATAAATTTTCAGCTGTGCCTTTAGGCCAATCTATCTGCCTTCCTTCCTTCAAACAGAAGACATCCAACACATCATCGACTTGTATGCTGCTTTCAACAAGAGTGGTTGTATGGACACAATTGTATGGATGGTAGCTACTTCAGGTGGAAAGGACTTTCAGGACTACAGAAAGGAGACTTGAGGACATGGGACCCTGGGCTCCTCATATGTTTCTGGGTCACTGATGCTATCAGCATCTGAGGGAAATGAGCAGAGGTTGGGAGATTTCAAGCAAGGGTGAGTCATGCACGTTTTGCCTCCTCCCAGCCCAGGAGCCCTTACATTCCCTTTCAGCCACCTGTGCTTTCAGCCATCAGCACTCTCTTTCCTTCCACGACCATCGCCTTTCCTTTCCCAAGACCTACTAACCAGGACAGGAACCATCTTTAGCTGGAACCATATCATATCAAGAGCTGGAATAAAGCTCGAGAATGGCTCCCTAGAGAGAACATCGGGATCAGAAAAAGGAACAATCGGATCATTTCCAAAAGCTATGAATCCCCAGCGAGGAGTCAGAGAGGGCTATAAAGGAGCAGATGAAGGTGACTTTAAGTGAGCTTGCAGTGAGGAAGGATGGACTAAGAAAGGGCAGAGGGACGGAGCTGAGGACAGAGGGAGAGCTGAGGTAGCTGGACCCTGGCAACTGGAAGCCAGATTCAGGAGTAACTTAGGAAGGGAAGTGAGACCTGGGGAAAGTTAAGAAGAACCATGCCAACCACAGGAGGGCAGTGCGTCCCCATGGGCTAGCCTGGAATGTCTAGGACCAACAACGTGAAGAAGTCAGACAAGGACAGCGAACCCCCTCTCCCTTGCTCCCAGCAGAAAGCATCTCTCCCTCTTCCTAACTCTTGGGTTTCTCATGCTGACACAACTATAGTAGAGGGACACACAGTCACCACCATGTCACATACCACCTGCGTGACAGATACACACACACTCACACGTGTACACATGGTATCCTCCCTCTTCTGAAGATTACCTTGCTAACGGTGTTCTCTGTGTAGCAAATGAGCAGAGAAGGCCTGCCTTCCTTTCCATAATGCACAATAGCACCTCTTGTCAGGCAAGGCCGATGCAGGTTGGAGTTCTTTGCCTTTCCCTCAGCTTAAAAATATCAGGGCTTTAAGATATGGAAGCAGCCTTGGGGTACCTGGGTGGCTCAGTGGATTGGGCATCCAACTCTTGATTTTGGCTCAGGTCATGATATCATGGTTCTACAATCAAGCCCTGAGACAGGCTCCACACTGAGAGAGTAGCCTGCTTAAGATATTCTCTCTCTCTCTCTCTCTTTCTCTCTCTCTCTCTCTCTCTCTCTCCTCCCCTCTCCCTCTGTCCCTCTCCTCCTCTTGCACACATACTCTCTCTCTCTAAAATTAAAAAAAAATGTTTAAAGGAAAAAACAGATATGGAAGCAGATTAAATGCCCATATATGGGTAAATGGATTAAAAAATAATAATAATCCGGGGCACCTGGGTGGCTCAGTCAGTTAAGCATCTAACTTTGGCTCAGGTCATGATTTCATGGTTTATGGATTTGAGCCCCACATTGGGCTCTACACTGACAGTGTGGAGCCTTCTTGGGATTCTCTCTCTCTTATTCTCTCTCTCTCTCTCTCTGACCCACCCATACTTGCACTCTCTCTGTCTCAAAATAAATAAGTAAACTTAAAAAAAAATAATCCACACAATGGGTTATTCAGCCATAAGAAAGGAGAATATTCTGACATTTGTGACAAAATGTATGGAACTTGAGCACATTATGCTAAGTGAGATAAGTCAGACAGAAAAAGACAAGTATTGTATGATATCACTTATAAGTGGAATCTAAAAAAGTCAAACTTGTAAAAACCAGAGAGTAAAATGGTGGTTACCAGGGGACAGGGGGTGAGGGAATAAGACTGATGTTGCTTAAGGGTACAAACTTGAAATGAGTAGTAAATAAGTCATAGAGATCTAATGCACAGTATAGTGAATATGATAATAATGTTGTACTACAATTATCAAAATTGCTAAGAGACTAAAATGTAATTATCCCAAATACTAAAGGGAAAGGATAATTATATAATGTGTTAAAGGTGCTAAATATAGCTATAAAGGCAATCGTATCACAATATATAAATATATCAAGTTAGCACATTGTACATCTTAAATTTACACAATGCTGTATGTCAAACATTCAATTTTTTAGTCAGGGCTTTTGTGATATCCTACCTGTCCTCATACTAAGTTCATATGTTCTTCTTGACACCAAACTTTGCCTTCGTAAGAAAGAAGGGTAGGAGATCAAAGAAGAAGTCAATCATGGTTCATCTTAGAGAAAAATATTCTTGTATCAAAATATAGGTTCCCTTGTATCAAAACATAGGTTCCCTGGATGATGTGTGTTACCAATCAGCCTTCTGAAAGACAACAAAGAGAAAATTGCAGTTGGCCAGAGGGTGAAACCATTTTTTTTGAAGTGTTCTTGAGGAGAAAGAAGTGGATTGGCCTCATAAAAAGCAGTCAAAAATTCTCTGAGCAACTCTAGAATTCCAAACATTCTTCCTGTATAAGTATCACCCACCTGGAGGAGGAGTCCAAAAGTCTGGGTGAGTGTACAGTCCCCACCATAGCAATAAGAGGATTCTGGTGAGTCTGTAAAGAACCTCAGAATGTCTGATTTAAGGAGCCAATATTTTTTTTTTAATTTTTTTTTTCAACATTTATTTATTTTTGGGACAGAGAGAGACAGAGCATGAACGGGGGAGGGGCAGAGAGAGAGGGAGACACAGAATCGGAAACAGGCTCCAGGCTCTGAGCCATCAGCCCAGAGCCTGACGCGGGGCTCGAACTCACGGACTGCGAGATCGTGACCTGGCTGAAGTCGGACGCTTAACCGACTGCGCCACCCAGGCGCCCCCTTTTTTTTTTTTTTTTTTAATTTTTTTTTCAACATTTATTTATTTTTGGGACAGAGAGAAGGAGCCAATATTTTAAATAACACCTTCATTTTTTTCCTTACTAGGGAAGTAACACATATTCAATACAGAAACGTTATAAAACCAGAAAAAAAACTACAAATCAAAAAAACAAAAAAAAAAAAGAAAGAAAGAGTCTATCTGTAATCTCATAAACCAAAGATAAACACTCTTCATCTTTATAAATTGCCAATCAGTATTTTTTCTGGTTATATTTAAAACTAAAATATGTCATAGAATACATAGTATTTTATGTTGTGCTTTTTTTGTTTCCCCTTAACAATATAAAGGGAATGTGTCCCCATTTCCATAAGCTTTCTCCTGGGGTGTATTTTATTAGTGGCAGCATTGTTTTCCTTCCTCAATTGGTGTCATCACTTATTTATTCTTTCTCTTATTGCTGAGTGCTTTGGATATTTTCCCTACTCAGGACAACAGCCTGAGAGCTGAGTTTGAAATTTTGCCTCAGTGGTGGCAGCTCCCCACAAGCTGTTTCAAGTGCATGCGATTACCAGGGTGGGGACCTGTTCTCCTTGAAGTTCTTGTTCTTTGTTTCATTTTAGAGTGGTGTTATAAGACAAAATTCAACCAAGTAAATCTGAATATCTGATTGGCTTTATTAATCAATGGATGAGAAAGCATCCTATCTAGTAAGTGGAGGGGAGCTCCTAGGAATTCTACAAAATGGAAAGTTTTCCTAGGAAGGAGGTGGGACAAGAAGTTATTAGCAGAAGAAAAGAAAAGATTGTTTCAGGCCAGGACATTTTTTGAGGAAGCAGGGAGGGGAATGGCAGGGTTTTTATCATACAGGTTACCACATTAGTGCTGATCAGGACATTTCAGATTGACTGTTAAAAGGTTGCATTCATGGAACAGATTGAAACTAATTCGATCTTTCTTTGCTGTTGTCAGGGACAAATGACTCCATTTTGGATTTCTTTCTTTTTTAACAATGTTAACAACATACCTCACTTCTGGCAAAACAAAAATGCATGCTCTTCTAATCAATGGAAGGATATCTGGGCCAGCCTACATGGCTGTAGGTATCTTACAGACAAAAACAAAAAAAAGACAAAACAAAAAAACCGAAAGAGGATGTACTGGCTTGACTTCACCCACTTCCAGTTTCATTCTTCTACAATTTTTCCCAAAGTGAGCATAAAACAAAATGGATGACTGTTCCAGAATTTTCCTGTTTCCAGAATGTTATAAAAATTGTCATTATTTTTCACTTTCTGCCCGATTGCAGAGATGGCAGCACAGCTTGACTCAGTAAGTGGCATCCTGTGGCATAGAGATGTTGTTACAGGTTCAGGCAGAAGGGAGTTCTCTGCATTCTTTTCCTCCTGTGAGGAGGCTCTGCCTTAAACCATGCACTTTCCATCACTCAGGTTTCCTTTAGGTTAATGACAAGAAGCCAGTGATGGAAACTCAGTTCCCTCAAAGGAATCTGGCCACCCCAGGTTGCAGTCCTAAATTGATGGTGTTTAAAAAAAAAAAAAAAAAAAAAGGCCCAAAATAGAGTCATTTGCCCTCCACAACACCCAAGAAAGACTCAATTAGTTTCACTCTATCCCAGGAACAGGACTTTTAAAGAGTCAATCTGAAATCTCCTGATCACTACTGCAGTAATCTGTAGGATGAAAACCCTGTGTTTCTGCCCCTCTCCCCCCAAAAGACTTCCTGGCCTGAAACAATCCTTTCTTTTCTTTTGCTAATAACTTCTTGTCCCAACCTTCTTATAAAGACCTTCTATTTTGTACAATTCCTAGGAGCTCCCCTCTATTTGCTAGAGAGCATGCTTTCTGATTCATGCATTGATTAATACAGCCAATTATGATGCAGGCTGGCCAGGTTTGAGGACCCAGCGGGGTTCCACAGGACCAGCCAAGAGGATCCCCAGCTTCACACAGGATAGAAAGAAATCAAACATGAGTGAGCAGGCAGGAAGTAAAAGCAGAGTTTATTGAAGACATAGAGTGCAGACAGATACAGACAGAGCATCTGGGACACTCAGAAAGGAAAGGAGAGAAAGTTTTGTCTTTGTTTGGAGTATGAGGTTTTTACTGACAATTGTGCTCTGGTGCACATGCCCTCTCAGGCATCCAGGAACTGGTCAGAACAAGGACAGGGGCCAGGTATCCATCATAAGTCACTTATTCCCTGGAGGCAGGGGGTTTAGGCACCCAGATGTCCAGTGCCAATGGTCTAGAATACACACATGTGGCCTCACCTGCTCATTCTTGCCTGGTCACTCCTTTGATGTTATCTACTCTGCTGGAAGACTCCAAAGAAATCATTAACTCCTTGTCCCTTATCAGGAAGACATACACTAAGGCATGCATAAGGTAGAGGTGCAGGTCCTAGCAAGAATAGAAACAAGAGAAGGAGAAAAATAAAACAGCTTTTTTTCATGGGGTCCTTTCAGTTTCCCCTATCTCAATGAGATCTTCTAATTTACTCAGTTGGATTTTTTTTCTTCAACAATGGAAGGTGAGTAACAAGAAGAGATTGCTTATAGCTCTAAGATACATAGAGACAAATCAGAAGGATGTCAGTCAACTAATACTGGACACGTATTGTAAATTGTGAGAAATAAGCCCACTGCCCCAGTCAAAGGAGGGACGCGGAGACTAGGAGCACAGTGAAGGGAGGCTTTAATCAACGTTCTTGTAAGAGCAGGTGTCTGATGGACAGGCACACTCCGGGTGGTTACAGCAGACAATTTATCTCCTAGCATGCAAGTCCCTCCCCTGGATCCTTATTGGCTAAGTACTACAGAGGTTACAGCCTTCACCCAGAAGTTGCCTATGCCCATGTGAAGCCAAAAAGTAGTGTGATTGGAACAAATCCTTGGGGCGATGCAGAGACTTCAGTTCTTCGGCACATACTCACTGCAAAGCCCGCAAAAAATAAGCCCTCAAAATGGATAAGAGAAGAACCAGGAAGTGAAGTGTCTAAGGGTTTGGGACTCCATTGTCAGGCTGGGCGGGGTGAGGGGGGCAGTGTTCATACATAGTTTCAATACATAGTTTCATACATAGTTTCCGCAAACCTACTGTTAACTAGACAACACAGCTTTTATTTGGTATTTGAAAGTGAATCATCTCACTTCCCACAAAAATCATGTGATTTGTTTAAGGATTTTTAATAGATGCCCCATCTCCACTGAAGTGGGCTTGTTTTGACAGAAGGTTTTCACCTTACCTTGTCAAATTACAAAATTATATTGTTCTTAAGAAATCTCATAGACAGGGTTGCCTGGCTGGCTCAGTTGGTGGAGCATGCTACTCTTCATCTCCAGGTTGTGAGCTCAAGCCCCACGTTGGGTGTAGGGATTAGCTAAAAAATAATACAATCTTTAAAAAGAAAAGACAGAAAGAAATCTCATAAACATGCTTACATAATCTTTTTAAACTTGTTTTTTATATTTATTTATTTATTTATTTATTAACTGAAAGGAGGGAGAGGAGCAGAAGAAGAGGGAGAAAGAAAAATCCCAAGCAGGCTCCAGGCCCAGCATGGAGCTGATGTGGGGCTCAATCTTATGACCATGAGATCAGGACCTGAGCTGAGATCAAGAGTTGGGTTCTTAATTGACTGAGCCGCCCAGATGCCTTAAACTTGTTTTTAAGAGAATTTATTTTATTTTTTATTTTACTTATTTATTTTTGAGTAATCTCTACACCCAATGGGGGCTAGAACTCACAACCCTGAGATCAAGAGTCACATGCTTCTCTGAACCTGCCAGGTGTCCCTTCTGCACTTAATGGGGAAAGTTGCATAGGATTTTTGCAGACCATGAAGCCCAGTTTTTAAGGCTACTCCAGCCTCCTTGTGCAAAAATGAGGAAGAATATCTTGCAGGTGGAGGTCATTGATTAACATCAGTTTCTGGCATCATCAGCAGCCTGGCACTGAGACACTGATTGTTCCTACATAAGTTCGTGTGTCTCCCTACTGTCCTACCCTACACATTCACTTGCTCCCTGCTTAGCTACTTGACAGAAATAAATGTCAATGTTGTATTAATCAAATGTGTGGATATATGTCCTGAATATTTTCTCTCAGTACTGCCTACATTTTGAAATCATGAACCAAAGATTTTACGTGTAACCTTAAGTTATTACTCAAAATAAAACATGCATCCTTTCTTTTTGTAGTTTTTGACCTGCTGAATCCTTGAAAGCCCTAAGAGTGATAAGAGCAACCTATTGTTACTCAGTATTGTCAATCTAATGAGTCTTTGTCACTCTAAGAGAATTTTCCTGGCCTCATCCTCCTCTCTTGTACAATCATCACCCTGAGACCAGGGTCATGTTTAATTGCATTTCAGTCATAAAGAAGTCCAGCTGGTAGAAATACACAATGTCCACCTGTTGAATATGTAGCTCGGTCCCCAAAATTATTAACAGGACCTACTAACCTAAAAGGGCACAAAATCCCTCTTTGGGAATATATTAATGTCTTTATAATTCCCTATTTCTACATTGTACCAAGTATAGCTTACAAAGTTCAGTCAAATGTCAGGTACCTAAACACCTAACATTAGAATGACTTTGGTGATTTGGTTGATAATGACATTTTCCCCCTTAATTACAAGGGGAAAAAAGGATAATGCATCTCACTTGATTCCCAGAGAAATCAACCTAAAATACACCAAGATTCCAAAAATGAACTTAGAACACAAGACACAGAATCAATAATCAAAAATAGAAGAGACATTCTTCGGCAGAAGGTGGGGCTGGTTTTAGAAATAGATGGGGGGGGGGGCACCTGGGTGGCTCAGTCAGTTGAGCAACCGACTCCGGCTCAGGTCATGATCTCACGGTTGGTGAGTTCGAGCCTCGCATTGGGCTCTGTGCTGACAGCTCAGAGCCTGGAGCCTGCATCGGATTCTGTGTTTCCCGCTCTCTGCCCCTCCCCTGTTCATGCTCTGTCTCTCTCTATCTCAGAAATAAACCTTAAAAAAAAATTTTTTTAAAAGAAAAGAAATAGAGGGGCATCTGGGTGGTTCCTCTGTCTCCCTCTCTCTCTGCCCCTTCCCCACATATGCTGTCTCTCTCTCTCTCTCTCTCTCTCTCTCTCTCTCTCAAAAATAAGGATTGGATAGTTCTCAAACTAGCTCCAAGGTGTATATTTTAACTAAGAAGAGAAAAATCTTTCTATTGTAGCAGTTAATTATCCTCAGTAAGAGCCCATCATAACCAGGGACATTGCACACTGGGCACCAAGACTATGGCTTGGGACCTCTGTGTACCTTGCATCAGTGGATCAAGTGAGGACAAATCATTAAATCTGGGAAAGATATGGGGCACCTGGGTGGCTCAGTCAGTTGAGTGGCCGACTCTTGATTTTGGCTCAGGTCATGACCCCAGGGCTGTGGGATCAAGCCCTGGGTCAGGCTCCGAGCTGATCCTGGAGCCTGTTTAAGATTCTCTCTCTCTCTCTCTCTCTCTCTCTCTCTCTCTCTCCCTCCCTCCCTCCCTCCCTCTCTACCAACCGGCTCTCTCTAAAAAATAAAATTTTTAAAAATCTTGTAAAGATAAAAGGCAAATATCAAAGATGGAAAAGTAGGGGCGTCTCGTGGCTCAGTCGGTTAAGTGTCCAACTTCAGCTCAGGTCATCAGCTCAAAGCCTGGAGCCTGCTTCAGATTTTGTGTCCTGTCTCTGCCCCTCCCTTGCTTGTGTTCTCTCTCTCTCAAAAATAAATAAACATTTACCAAAAAAAAATTAAAAAGATGGAAAAGTAGTGCAGGTCATCAGCAGATGGCTCTACTAGCTCAATAAGTCAAATCAAAGTCATACAGGACTATAACCAAGAAGAATTAAGTATGACATGCTATTTAATCACAGTTCAGAACAGCTCCCCTAATTTCTGCTGAAGATACTTCAATAATATCATTTAACTTTGGAAGAAAGTAGAGGACTAATGGGAAGAGTGGATTGGTGTTTACTTCAGAAAAAAAGAAAAGACAGGGGCCACTATAGCTCCAAGGGAGAGAGGTGGAGGGGGAGTGAAGGGAGAAGGAAAGAAGGAGAGAGACAGAGAGAGAGAAGGAGGAAGGGAAGAAAGAGCAGGGAGACTGGTTTTCTAAAGGCATAGCTAAAGCAACAACTCAGAGGCAACATTCTGAAAGGATGGGTACCATTCTTCAGGATACAGTGTATTTGTTAAACCAGAGACCTCTAAATGATACTGTGTCTCTAACAGGAAGAATACATGGTTCCAGCAACCAAAGAGTAGAAGCACTCCCATTGACCCATTGAGAAATTTTGTTTTTTTTTTTTAATTTTTTTTTAACGTTTTATTTATTTTTGAGACAGAGAGAGACAGAGCATGAAGGGGGGAGGGGCAGAGAGAGAAGGAGACACAGAATCGGAAGCAGCCTCCAGGCTCTGAGCCATCAGCCCAGAGCCTGACGCGGGGCTCGAACTCACGGACCGCAAGATCGTGACCTGAGCCGAAGTCAGACGCTTAACCGACTGCGCCACCCAGGCGCCCCCATTGAGAAATTTTGTACTTTCCTCTGTAACTCTGGGCTCGGTGGGGCCAAAGGTTCAGGTCCCCAAAGTGGATGCTCTTTTGCCAAGTGATACATCAAAGGTGCCACTGAACTACAAACTACAGCTGCTGCCAGGACACTGGATTTCTTGGGTCCAGCGACCAGCAGATGAGAAGAGCGGTTACGAGGAGCACCTAGCTGGTTCAGTTAGTAGAGCGTGTGACCTCGGGGTTGTGAGTTCAATCTCCACGTTGGATGTACAGATTACTTAAAAATAAAATCTTAAAGGGGCATCTGGGTGGTTCAGTTGGTTAAAGCATCCGAATCTTGATCTCACAGTTCGTGGGTTCAAGCTCCGTGTTGGGCTCGGAGCTGACAGCAGAGAGACTGCTTGTGATTCTCTCTCTCTCTCTCTCTCTCTCTCTCTCCTCTCTCTCTGCCCCTCCCCCACTCATGCCCCCCAAAATAAATAAATAAGCTTTAAAAAAATAAAAAATAAAACTGCAACCTATGATTTTTTTAAAAAATCCAAGACATGAAAAAACAACATGCATCAAAATTAGAAAAAAATTTCAGGAAAAAAGGTGACAAATTTAGGAAAAGTGACATAATAAAAGTAAAAATCATTTAAAAGATAAAGACTAATCTAGAAGACACAAATGCAAATAAATATAATAATAATAAAGAAAATAAACATAATAAAGAATAGTAAAGAATATTTTTAGAGGGAAAACTTTATACAAAGAAATGAAAGAGATAAAAAATCATACTATTTGGGATCTTTGGTGGCAGAATTTCTTTAATTTCCCAAGAAATTTGTTTCAGTTGCTTCATACCTTCATTGTTTCTCTCAACCTAATTGTTAGCCATTTCCCTCTTTCATAAACTTGTGAAGAAAACCAGCTGAACATCATGCCTCTCTAATTGAATTATCCAAACCTTCCTCGGAGAACTTTTTTCCCTTTACTTCCTTTGGGAGTGGGAGGTGGGGGGTATTTCTTTTTAATGTTGCCTAATTTCTCCACATTTATGTCTGTCTTTTTAAAGGTAATTCAGAGTTTCTAACTCTGGAGTAGTATTTTCTAACTGGAAATACTACTCCATCCAAGGTATGCAACCAGAATTAATATAGCAGAATTAATAGATTAGTTATGAAACAGGCTCATCTATGCTTTGGGGGGGATTGTGACCCAGTCAAATGATTAGACTCAGATCCTCAACCCAGTCTACCCTGTTAAGTGTTTCCAAGCATGAAAACAAAGAGTGGTCACATTATCAACATCATCAACAAATATTGATTAAGCATTTTCAATGAATAAAGAATTGTGTTCACTGTTTTAGATGTCTTAAGGACATCCTTAATCCATAAGAAGGGTGGTGTGGAGGTTTTCATGAACAATACTTTGGATTAAGAACAAAGACAGATAAATTTATGTCTAAGTCAGCTTTGGAGATGTATTACTGAAGGAACAGAACAATCCCAATTACGTCAGTGTCAGAATAAAGGAAACAACCTGTATGTTGGCAGTTAATAGGAAAAACAGGAGGGACATTCAGAGGTACCACCAAGTTCTCCTGTTCCTTATTTCAAAGTCTCTAGAGCTCAGTCATACTTTGCCCCAAATATCCCCCCTTTCAAGTCTGTTTTTGAAATACAACATGAAATTATAATAAAAATTAAAATGTGATTATGTCCCTTCAAGTTCCCAAAATACATACAATAACACATATGATAATAATATCATCAGCATACTGGGAGTTTACTTGGACCAGACATTATGTCATTAAATGCTCACCCCAATAACCCTGTGAGGTAGCAGCCATTACTATCTCACTTTTCTAGAATTCAAATTCAGACTGCCAGATTCCAGATGGCAAGCATTTTATCCTTATGTTCTGTTACCTTCCTATGACAAAAATAATAAAGCCAATTTATGTTAAATCTAACCTACAGTGATGAGGATATTTTTATTTTGCTAATACTTGAGCCAACAATTTAAAGTGAAAGCAAACTGGGGCACCTGGGTGGCTCAGTTGGTGGAGCAACCAACTTCAGCTCAGGTCATGATCTCGTGGTTTGTGAGTTCGAGCCCTAAGTCAGGCTCTATGCTGACAGCTCAGAGCCAGGAACCTGCTGCAGACTCTGCATCTCCCTCTTTCTCACTGCCCCTTGCCCGCTTATGCTCACTCTCTTGTGCACTCTGTCTCAAAAATAAACCTCAAAAGTTTTTAAAAAGAAAATAAAGTAAAAGCAAACTGTCACAAGAGATGAGGCAAAGTGTGTCCCTGTGACTCAAAGTGACGGAGGAGGGAAGAAGGTGAACCCAAAAGGAAGGAGAGCAGTGACTGCTGGATTTACACCTGTCTCGTGTAAAACTCTCAAGACTCCTTCCAGAGCATTCAGATTATAAAGCCAAACTCTCCCTTATTAGAATCAAAGCTTAAGGGGCGCCTGGGTGGTTCAGTCGGTTAAGCGTCCGACTTCAGCCCAGGTCACGATCTCACGGTCCGTGAGTTCGAGCCCCGCGTCGGGCTCTGGGCTGATGGCTCAGAGCCTGGAGCCTGCTTCCGATTCTGTGTTTCTCTCTCTCTCTCTGACCCTCCCCCGTTCATGCTCTGTCTCTGTCTCAAAAGTAAAATAAACGTTAAAAAAAATAAAAAAAAAAAAGAATCAAAGCTTAATAACCTATATGCAAACCAGACAGTTCTGACTGATTTAGTTCCCATATTTTACCCCATAATTACCATATTTGGACTCTTGCAGTTGAAGCAAAGGCAAGAATTTCACCCATCCAGTCACCAGAGATCAAAACGTTAAGATATTCCATAGGTGACTAATGTTTGCTAACGCAATCAAGAGGGCACACAATCCGTTTTAATGCTACATGTTAAGTTAGCACTTCAGGACATTTAGCATATTGTTTTTAAGTAACTTGCTAACTTGCATTCCAAGTGCCAACAATATGCGATAGAGCATATGTTTAAAGGTGAGGCTGGGACTTAGGCTGCCCAGTTTTAAATCTAGCTGTCATCTAACAAGCTTTGTGATCTTGCGCGTGATAGTTAACCATCTAAATACTCACTTTCTTCAACTGCAAAATGGGGTTAACAGAATCTATCTCTTAGCAGGGACGAAATGCGGTAATAGAGTCAATGTGCTTGCCACAGTGTCGGGTACCCAATGTTCTAAGTGTTAGAATTTAGTATTTATCCAAGAAGACTGCTTAATATGGAGAGAAACTAATATAGAATTTAGTATTTATCCAAGAAGACTGCTTAATATGGAGAGAAACTAATATGTAAAAAAACATTAAATCTATTAACCATCAATTTGTTATCTTCGGTTGCCTAAAGTTGGTTTTCTTATCTTTCCCTTACTGCATTCTCCCGTTCTCACACAGGGGGAAATAAATCCCAAAACTTGAGTTCTCCAGAGAGAAAAACAAGGAACGCAGGTAGTTAATACATCCAGAAATACCGTTCCCTGTCTAGCGCGCTTTTCTGGAGGCCCTAGGAAATGGCCCACCCCTGCCCCTCGACTTCGGGACGCGGAGACCAGTCCCAACACTACCTCCAGGTCACCTCGCCTCCAGCTCGTAACCCAGGCACCAAGGTCCTGGTCCCATCAGCGTACACCAACTCTCCGAGGTGATTTACATATCGATTTTTATTGGCTACTGGAAGCACTCGCTCTCCTCATTGGCTGATACTGCGCCGTGCCGAAGCTGCGCGGAGGATGTGCGGGTCACAGGCAACAGCATTTCCGTTTCCGGCTCGCCTCCGGTGCCATGGCGACCGCGAGGGCAGTGAGACTTCTGCTGACTTCAAGCAGATGGCGTCTCGGCCGTAGAGAAGTTCCCCAGTCCCGCGTGAGTGCCTACTTTCCCTGCCCTCGGAGAGACTCTGGATCTCGAAAATAGCTCCGCTCGGAGGAATAACGCCCTTAGGAGCTCCTCCCTTAGCAAACGCCGTAAGCTTCCTTTCTGCCCCGCAATCAGCACGTTTTTCCCGGCCTGCAGGCGCTCGCCGCCCTTGTGCCCGGCGTATCTCAGGTGGATAACAGCTCCGATTTTCTGGGGAAGAGGCCCCATCGCCGGCACCCCGGCATCCTGCAGCTGCCATGCGTAGAGCTGCCGAAAGCACTGGCTGCCGCCGCGCAGCTCCTCCTGCTCCGTGAGTGTCGGTGGGAAGGGGAGGCCCGAGAAGTAGCGGAAAGCGGGTGTGCATGCAAGTGATGTCGCGTTTCATCTTTGGCCCATAGAGAGCGCGATGCCCAATGTGGAGAAGCAGGTGCGGGCACTGACGAATTATCTCTGGAGCCGGCATTTACCTGTAGGGCCGGAGGAGTTGCAAAGACGGGCTGTGTATCTTGAGGAAAAATTCTTGGAAAACCCAGGTAGGGCTTGAGAATAAAGAGTAGACCAAATTGAAATATTGGTGGGAAATGAAGAGCAAGAAATAATTTTACTGTCTCTCAAATTGATACTGTGGTTTCTTGTTTCACTTTCTGGCCAGAGCAGTTGTTACAATGATGCCTCACTAGAAGATAGACTGTTTCAGAGGTTGGTCTTGGGGCTTTGGTAAAGGTCAGTGAGGTGCTTCGGTATTTTGTCAAAATCTAGATCTTTGGGTTTTTTTCCTCTAAATCCACTGGATTCGGACTAAGTTTTTATTCAAGTGAAATAAAATCCCCGTATGGCTCCCTGTCCGGTACAAAAGCCTTCTTCGGGGATAAGAGAATGAATATTATTCCTCAGGTTATTTTCATGATTACCTTTATTTTATTTTTAAGTGTATTAATTTTTTTTAGTGACCTCTACACCCAACATGGGCTCGAACTCACAACCCTGAGATCTAGATTCACATGTTCCTCCGTCTGAGCCAGGCGCCAAACACTTCTCTTTAAAAGAGAACAAAACTTGTGGGATAGGGCTAGTTGAATTGCATAAACTGCTGTTAGAGGCAAAATACTATCGGGTACATTCTGGTGGTGATGATGGCGGTTGCTGTTATTCTTACCTGAAAGTTTTCTCTAGGTTTGGCTTCTCTCTTAAGCGCTGAGGTTTTGCCTCCAATGGGAGTTGCAGAGGAATGGACAGGCGGTATATTCAGCTATTGGATCTGAGCCATGTTCTTCCTAGGTCCTCACTCCCAGTTCTCGTTCTCACCCCAGATTTATCTCAGTCAGAGGAGAAACTTCGTGAAACGGTGCTGCGTGCCCTACGCAAAACTACATACCATTGGCAAGAACTGAGGTAAGGAGGATTAGAAGAGCTACAGAAGAAAAAAATCTTTAGGAGACTGGGGAAGTGCAATTATACAATTCATATTAGAAAAGGCTACTGGTTCATAGCTCAAGACTCTTCCCTTTTGAGGACTGAAAGTGCTGAACTGGAAGAGCTCTTTTCAAAGATTTCATTTCCTAAAAATCTAAAGGTTAGCGAGGCCATGGAGGTTATTTCGCAGTCGGTATGACTCTCTGGTTTGTTTTTGGTTTTGTTTTTGTTTTTTTGACAGCTACAATGAGAAACTGAGCCTGGTGTATATGGCAGCAAGACTGGATGGTGGCTTCGCAGCAGTCTCCAGGGCATTCCATGAGGTGAAAGCCCCTCAGCTTCCAACCTGAATCCTTCTACCATCAGTTCCTTTATTCATAAAATAGTCTTCTGGGGTAGGGTTCTTGGGACTTGGCATGTGATTTTTTTTTTTTTTTAAAGAGGCTCTCTTTATCCTCTGAAAGGAATTTGTGACCCAAGAAAGGTTTAAAATCATTGTTTTAGGAGGTTCCATTCTATAAAGTATTTACATTGAATCTCAAAAAACATTCACATCTCATCTCTGCCGAGATCCCCTAATTCATATTTACCAAGGCCCTAAATAAGTGTCCACTTACGCTACTGTGGGGTGTTGTATATTTCTTCAGATCCAGGCTCGAGTTCCAGAGTTCCAGCCCCAAACCTTACTGGACTTTGGTTCAGGTACTGGTTCTGTCACTTGGTAAGTATCTTTCTGTCTCTGTCAATTCTGGCTCTAGAGAGCCGTGTGTACAACATTCCAAGAGACTGGGAAACCAGAGGGAGAATAGGAAAGTTGGGAACTAGAATGTTTCTTCCCTGAGATTCAGTATGGCATAAGAAGGTATATGGATTAGGGCCAGAACTTAAAGAAAAAAAGACCCATGTTTAGAAAGATAAAAAAGGAAAGGAATTTAGTCTAGGGCATATCACCAAGTTTTTTTTTGTTTGTTTGTTTGGTTTTTTTTGCCTACAAATAGTTTTTATGTGTCTGCCCCCTTTTTAAAGAGTTATAAATGAAATAAGAAAATAACATTGGTAGTTTTTCCAACTGTTGTAAAATAATACTCTGTTTCCCAGGGGTGGGGTTGGTGGCAGAGGGGTGTCCTGTAGGGATGACTCTTTATCATGAAAATTGGCCATTTATATTTTGCCATCTTAGGGCTGCTCACAGTACTTGGGGCCAGAGCCTACGAGAATATATGTGTGTGGACAGCTCAGCTGCTATGTTGGATTTGGCGGAGAAGCTACTGAAAGGTGAGAAGAAAGTATAAGGAAGGACTTTTTCTTTTTCAAAGTTGAAGGAGTTAGGCAGAGAACTAGAAAGAGTGTTTTACTGGGGAGTAGAGGAAGGCTCAAAGTTAAAAATGAGTCTGATTTCTTTCCAGTGTTATGGTCAAGCAGAGGCTGGTGGAGGCCTTTGCTGGACTGTGGATGGTTTGGGTAAGATTAACAGGGCAGGTGACCCAATATTTTCTTACCCTATTGCATCTCACCCTCACCTAGTGCTTTTCTTTATTCTTAGGACCATGTTTCTTATCGAGAGATCCCTTCAGTGTATACCTATACAGTCCTAGTTGCCACGTCTCTGTTTTACTCCATAGGTGGCTCAGAATCTGGGGAGTCTTATGTTCCAGGTGTCTTTTTCAGACAGTTTCTACCTGTATCACCCAAGGCAAGTGACAACATTTAGAGTATGTTAAATGTGGAATTTGGCAGACAGAAAACTGTAGCTTCAGCTCTGCTACCCAGCACCGAGTGATAGAAGATAAAAGAGAACAGAAGAAATATCAGAGGATAGAACTTTGTTACAGTCTTGGAAGGGGAGCCAGGGGGAATGTCAGGTCTATTCATGTTTCTTATCTTGGTTCTCAGGTACAATTCGATGTGGTGGTATCAGCCTTTTCCCTAAGTGAACTGCCCAGCAAGGCTGACCGCACTGAGGTAATCCACACCTTATGGCGCAAGACAAGTCATTTTCTGGTGAGTTGAAATTGCTTTTTCCCTTCAAGTTGTTTTTTGGTTTTTTTTTTTTAAGTTTATTTATTTTGAGAGAAAGAGAGAGAGAGCAGGGGTGGGGCAGACAGAGAGGGAGAGAGAGAATCCCAAGCAGGCTGTACATTGTCAGTGCAGAGCCCAACAAGGGACTCGAACTCCCAAACTGTGAGATCATGACCTGAACTGAAATCAAGAGTCAGATGTTAACTGACTGAGCCACCCAGGCGCCCCTCCCTTTAAGTTTAAAGCAGCTTCATTGGTTTCACATATTTCCTTCTCTCCACTGGAACTTGTGTTCATTCTTAACCATTTTCTCATGCATAGATCCCTTCATCCCTCTTTTAGGGTCTCATCCCCATCTTATATGGGGCAGGCCCTTTCTTTTAGGGCCCCCTCCTCCCATCTGCGAATGTTCTTACAGAGCTGCTAACATTTATGTTTTCATGTAATTCAGGGCTTGTGCTTATTTTCCTTTTTTGTGAACAGATATTGGTAGAGAATGGAACAAAAGCTGGGCACTCCCTTCTCATGGATGCCAGGGACCTGGTCCTTAAGGTAAGATTCTTCTTCTTTCATAACCACCCCCAATCTGTCACCAGTTATTGCTACTCCCTTAAAAACTGAAGAGACTCTGTTGTACAATGGTAGGGGTGACTCTCAGGATATTAGGCATATGAAGTCATTACGACATGTTATAGGGATTAGCAAACTAGGACCTGTGGATCAAATCCAGCCTGCCACCTGTTTTTATAGGAACCATGCTTTTTGGTGTGTGTGTTGTCTGTGGCTGCTTTCACACTATAAATAGCAGAATTGAAATAGTTGGGACAAAAACAGATTTTACCTGTTCTCTGGGCTTTTAAAAAAGAAAAAGTGTGCCAACCCCTGATCTAGGGCATCACTAAGCCAAGAACCTTATCTTTTGGGGACAGTATGATCCAGTGTATAATCATAAATTTAATCGTCCTGGAGTGGGTTCTTTTTGAGAGTGGAGGTTGCTGACAAGGGAGAGCACCACACTATGTGCCAAGTTCCTGCCTTTCTCCTGCTACAAAGAGAAAGTTCTTTGTTTGGAGTATTAGAGAAGCAGCCAGCTTAACTCAAGGAACATAGTTAATAATTACCAGAATTGAACGTTAAAGGAGTCCTCAATTTACTGAGTGCAGAGATTGAATTATGAGAATAGACCCCTCAGACTTAATTTTTTTTTTTGGGTAGGCTCCACTCCTAGCATGGAGCCCAACGCAGGGCTTGAACTCACAACCCTGAGATCAAGACCTAAGCTGAGATCAAGAGTCAGACACTTAACCCACTGAGCCACCAGGCACGCCCCCACCAGCTTAATTTTTTTGGTTTTAGTGCGAAGAGAAGTCACCTTCAGACCCTCGACCTGGCTTTGTCTTTGCTCCAGTGAGTATTATTTCTGCCTTTCCCACCATGCAAAGATCTGAACTCAGCTATGGCCAGGAAAAGTGAGAGGGTAAAGCTAAGCCACCCTATACTATTTTGTGTCCCTATCCAGTTTCTTCCTTAGTTGTTCCCCTGGCCCTCCCTGCCTCCTGCTCCTGTGCTCCCATATCCCTAGCTCCTCTTGACTCTATCATTCTGAGTTTTTCAGTTGTATGATCTCTGTGGTTCGTTTGTCTTACCTCATGTCTTTTGTGTGTGTTCACAGTGTCCACATGAACTTCCTTGTCCCCAGTTGACAGCCTCTAAGCCCCTGGCCTGTAGCTTTTCTCAAGCTTACCACTGCATCCCCTTCAGTTGGGTATGTATCCTGAGAATGTTGCAACAGGGTGAAAATAGCCTGGGGGAACAGCATGAAAAAGAGTCAGAGGTGGAAAGAGTTGGAGAAGTCAGAGAAGAGCCTGGAGATTTTCAAGCCTGAATGTGCATGGCTTATGAAAAGGCTGCAGGGATGGGGGGGGGGGGGGGAACAGTTTTTTTCCCATCTCTTTTTCCTCCAAATAGTCTCTATGTCCTTATCTTAGAATAAGAAGAATCTAAAAGAGGAAAAGTTCTCCATGGTAATTCTTGCCCGGGGGTCTCCAGAAGAGGCTAATCGTTGGCCCCGTATCACTCAGCCTGTCCTCAAACGGCCACGCCATGTGCATTGTCACCTGTGCTGTCCAGATGGGCATATGCAGCATGCTGTGATCACAGCCCACCGGCATGGCAGGTATAAAGGGTGTGACCAAAATTAGGGGGAGGAGGCAAGACCCTGCAGCCCACACAGACTTCCCTTTTCCATAGGGATTTGTATCGCTGTGCTCGTGTCAGCTCTTGGGGAGATCTTTTACCTGTGATCACACCTTCAGAGTCGGAGCTTCCTCCGTCCCCTGCTAAAGATCCCCCTGGAAGTTGACGAGGATGCATAACAAGTATTTGCTTACACAGGCCTGCCAAGGGTGAAGGTACCTGGTATCCAGGATGGGAGTGCTCGCAGCCCTATGTATCTGTTTGAGGTTTTAATAATAAAAAGTTTGCAAAGAGTAGAAATGGATCTTGTGATTCTTAAAAGGTACAGAGGTCAGTTGTCATGGCCTATCCTGTGACGAAGAGAATCCTCAGATGTTCAGTGCCTGTTTCCCATACAGATCTCAAGCTCACCTTCTCCCGTAAGAGTACTGTTCCCTCTGCCAGAGACCAGGGCTGCCCAGGGAAGTCACCCGAGGCAGAGAGGTGGGGAGAGCTGCCCCCAGCTCTCTGAGCACTGGCTCAGCAGATGTCACGGTTGTTAGGTGGCCACCTGAACAGGGGGCCAGGATCTGCCTCACCTCTGTGTTTTTCTCCCTCCTTTCCTTCTGTCTCTCTCAGGGTCCATCAGCTCCCCAGTTTGCTGGATATATTTTCCTCAAGTGTCAGTCCTCATCAAGACTGAATTTTCCATCTCCCCCCACTGCAGATCCAGGCAGGACCCTTCAGTTTGCTTGGTTCATTTCTCAGCATTCCCCGAGACCTTCCTGTTTCAGAGCTAGAGCAACTTTCCTTGTCTTAAAATTCTCACCCCTCTCCCCCGATACACACAGTCCCTGACTTACTTACCATGGCTTGATTTTCAAGTTTTCAACTTTAAGATGATATGAAAGCGATGCACATCCAGTAGAAGCTGTACTTTGGATTTTGAATTTGGATCTTCTCTCAGGTTAGCGATATGTGGTATGATCATCTCGTATTGCTGGCAGGCAACTGCCTGCTCCCAGGCAGTCACGCGATAGCGACAGTAAACGGCACCCTTAGAACCATTCTGGTTTTTGCTCTCAGTACAGTATTTGGTAAATTATAAGGAATTTCAACACTTTGTTATAAAATAGACTTTGGTTAGATGATTTTGCCCATCTGTGGGCTAATAGAAATGTTCTGAGCACAGTTAGGTAGGCTAGGCTATGACTGGTAGCTGAGGTGTACTAAATGCATTGTCAGCTTAGGAGGCTTAAGTATGTAGCCCCATCGTACATTGAGGAAGATCTGCATACATCCGAAAATAGGCACAGTCAAAAGCTGGAACAGCATCAGTGTTGTAATACTAGAAATCTCAACTTCCCCACTAGACATTATCATGCCTAGAGCTATTTTTCTGGGGTTACAGGAAAGGGGAGTCCGCTCATCTAGTTTCCACAGAATGGTGGGTGGCAGCACCACCTCTCAGCCCCACCTCCTTACCTGAAAGTGGCCCCAAATCCCCTCTGAAAGGGGAGGGTTCAGATATCAGCATAACCCATGAGACAGGGAGTGGGGTGGGGTGGAGAGGGTATGGAAGTCTTAGATGAAGTGTCTTGAATAAGGCAGGACCAGGTGTCCCCAGTACAAAACAGCTGGGAAGGCCCTCCCCAAACTCCCATTTTGGATTAGACCAGCCCCAGGCATGAACTAAGACTGTCCACAGCATTTGGATTAGTCATGGCAGCGAAGAGAAGAGGACCTACAGCACAGGCTGTGCCTGGCAGGGAGTCTGGAGTTTCTGGTTTCCAAGTTCTGGAAGGCATGAGCCAGGGGAGGGGCCTCCTTGTAGGGGGAGGGCGGGAATCTGGGGCAAGGCCCCAGTCAGCTATGCAAGGCTGCGCAAGCAGAGGCAACACCGAACAGGAGGAGGATCCCAACAGCCTCCTGAAACTCAGGAGAGGAGCTACTCCAGCTTTGACCACCTAAGACAGCACTCCTCTGAAGATTGTAACTCCATTTGCCATCCCGAGGCCTCTGCTCACCCTGTACCCCAAGGATGGAACCACTACTGGGAGTAAAAATTGGCTGCGTGTTTGCCCTGCTGGTTCTCACTCTGATCTGCGGCCTTATTCCCATCTGCTTCAAATGGTTCCAGCTGGATGCAGCCACAGGTATGACCCTGCAGCACATGTCCCCATAACCTAATCCTGACAACAACCCTGTCACCCCGTCCTGATGCTTTGCTCTGATTCTCTCATCATCCCCAAGCTTGGGGTATTGCGTGCCACTGTCTCTCTCTTGTCACCTTTTCTATCTCACTGCCAACTAGATTGTAACTTTCCCCATTTTTAGGTCATCACCGCCGGGTCCTCAGCCTCCTGGGCTGCACTTCTGCAGGTGTTTTCCTGGGAGCGGGGTTCATGCACATGACTGCTGATGCCCTGGAGGGAATTGAATCAGAGATCCAGAAGTTTATGATGCAGGTGAGCAGCAGAAATGCTGAGCTGCAGAGCCGGGAGGCCAGAATGATGAGCAGAACCAAGGGAGGAAGGGAGAAAGGTGACAGAGTTGAGGACCAGCAGGGAGGGACAGGGAAGAAGACAGCTCTCCTGTGGCATGATGAAAACAGGTTGGACTTTAAGGAAAGCAGTGGAGCTGAAGGGGCAGGACAGGAAGCTGAGCTCCATCTTCCATTGATTGCTGCTTTTTTCTCCCTAGAACAGGACAAAAAGGGAGGGAAGTGTTTCTGATGATGCCGATTCAGCACAGGTAAGTATCTCCTGCCAGTCCCTCCCGGGAGCGGGAGTGGAGCTGAAACTCCTTTCCCACCCAGACCCTTTTGAGGGAAGTATGTGAGGAGAACCAGAAATCCCCTCTGCTCCTCAGCTCAGACATCACAGACCAAAGAGGAGCCCACCCAATCCTTTTGGGTTTGTGGACGCCCTAAAAAAACTCTGCTTTACTCCTTCATTCTTTCTCTGGACCCTTTCACATGCCTCACATTCTTTTCCCATTTTTCTAACCCTATCACTTTTGTGTCCCCTAGTCCCTCAAGGGTGGTGGTTGTCACTGTCCATACCTGCTCTTGGCTTCATTCCCCTGCCCTTCTTTCTGCACCATAGGCCACATCAATCTGGAAGCATTTGAAGCAGATGGTAATAAGGCCGCTGGCCAGAGTGAGAGCTGGCCAGGCAAACAGGCAGCCAGATTTTACTAATTGGGCACAGCCCCACATTTCCCATTCTCCTTGGTCTCCCACTCCCATGGCCACCCAGTGTACTTTCTTATCTTCCCTTCCCACCTCACAGCCCCTCTTTCTGTTCCTAGATGGAGTATCCCTATGGAGAGCTCATCATCTCCCTGGGCTTCTTCTTTGTCTTCCTTTTGGAGTCGCTGGCATTGCAGTGCTATCCTGGGGCTGCTGAAGGGGTCGCAGTGCAGGAGGAGTGGGACGGGGCTCACGTCCTTGGACTCCACAGCCATGGACCTCTCCCCTCCCCCTCAAAGGGTCCCCTCCGAGCCCTTGTCCTCTTGCTCTCCCTCTCCTTCCACTCAGTGTTTGAAGGTCTGGCTGTGGGGCTGCAGCCAACAGTAGCAGCTACCGTGCAACTCTGTCTCGCAGTCCTGGCTCACAAGGGGCTCATAGTGTTTGGTGTAGGACTGCGGCTGGTGCAGATAGGCAGTGGCTCGCGATGGGCCACGCTGTCCATCCTGTCACTGGCTCTCATGTCCCCCCTGGGCCTGGTCCTGGGACTGGCTGTGACTCAGGGGGATTCTAAAGGGGGGCGTGGATTAACCCAGGCTGTGTTAGAAGGTGTGGCAGCCGGCACCTTTCTGTATGTCACCTTCCTAGAAATTCTGCCCCGGGAGCTAGCTGGCCCCGAGGCCCCTCTGGCCAAGTGGGGCTGTGTAGCTGCCGGTTTTGCCTTCATGGCCATTATTGCTTTGTGGGCCTGAGAGATTCCTGATTCTTCTGATGGACCTATCTACAATGGCCTTCCTGCCCCTGGGAGACACTTCCCAGACAGCTTTGGCCCTCAGATATTTCTCTACTGAGACTAAGTGACATTCACTAGGCATCGTCCACATGAACTGGACCCCAGCTTTTCCCTACATGAGATGCCATTTCTCATCCAGGACTGAGAGAAAGATGTTTAAGTTGAGTGCCTATAAATTGGAGAATTGATATAAACACAATCACTCTAGATTTGACTCCTGTCCCATTTATGCTACTGTAAACAATAAAATGTCCATTTTACCCTTCCCCTTCAGCCATGCTATACATCTTTTCTGTAGGTTGCCTAGGAGCTGCCCAGTACAGGAAGTGGTAGAATGGGGAGTGGAAAGGGAGAATGAACACTGGATGGGGTATTTTCTTCTGGAATCTGGGCCCCTAGACATTCTGTCAGTTGCAGACCATGCCCTCCAAACATGGCAGCATTGCTGAAATTCCAACAACCTGCTCCTGTCTTCCCCACAGGTGTTGAGAAACTGAGCCAGAGTTCCCAGCATTTAGAGAGAAGAGGTGTAAAAACAGAAACCACGGGATCTAGATTTTTTCCTACACTAACCACACCCACGTCACTCCCAGTACTTATTATCAGTCAACTACAGTGTGTCCAACAGACTCATGAGATCAGGCTAAATAGAGCCTCCTTTCATCTGGCTTTTATTTTTCACACCGAGCCCTGTGTGGCCTCGAGGATGCTATTGCTCTCCTTTGAGCCCCTGTCTCCATCCAGCTACCTGCCTTGAGCTGCGGGATTAAGAAGCAGTGTTTAGAGAGGGAGAGAGGCGCCAGATAAATGCCTAGGGCGATTACTTGGCTTTGCCACAACTTAGTGGCTTTCCTTCTGCCTGCTCTACCTGCCCCTCTGCCTCCGGCCCCTCCCAACTAGGCCATCTGTCTTTCAGTTCAAGTAGCCCCTACACTGTGTTACATCTCTTAAAAACTACCAAGGACAAATACGGAGCTAATTATCTGCCTGTTACCCAGCCCCTTCGCCCATGAATTGGAGGAGTATTGCAGACTTAGTAGAGAAGGAGGAAGAGGGGCGCCTGGGTGGCTCAGTTGGTTGAGTGTCTGACTCTTGATTTCATCTCATGGTTTGTGGAATCAAGCCCCACGTCAGATTCTGGGCTGACAGCGCAGAGCCTGCTTGGGATTCTCACTATGCCCCTCTCCCATTCATTCTCTCTCTGTCTCTGTCTCTGTCTCTCTCTCTCTCTCAAAGTTAATAAATAAACATTTAAAAAAAGGAAGAGAGAAGGTATAGCCTGTGAACTCACTCTCCCCACTTTGCCCCTTCTAATGTTGACAGTTGCAGAAGCCAAGTCACCTTCACATTGACAAGGTCTCCCGAGTTTCCTTCTTGCCAGAGTTGTCTCCAGTCCATCCCATTCCCCTCCCCACAAACTATGATACACAAACCTCCTCAGAAGCCCAGCTTACGTACCCAGGGATGAGTGAGAAGGCAAGGTTCAGGTACAACTAAATAAAAATGTCTGATACAAGAAACCATTTCCCTGAAATACCATCCTATTCTGTTTTTCCATCAGTATTAGGTAACGTAATATGTACTCAGAACAGAGCCTCAGATGTAGTAATAATAATAGAGTCTCCACACAGAGCACCTGCTATGTGCCAGGCACTGTGCTACTGCATTCACAAGTATGATCTCACCTTCCTGACCCTGCCAAGTAGGTATTATCCCCGCTGTAAGTTGAGGGAGACACATGCAGAACAGTTAAATACCTGATCACATAGCTAGGTGGGCTTCCAACCCATGTTTCTCTGATTTTAAGAAAAACTCAACTATATAGATTCTCTTCTTCCTTCCCTTTCCTTCCCTTTACCTCCCCATCCTATGTGTTAGGGTCTCAGAAGAAAGCAGAGAGCACATGGGTAATTGAGGCAAGTTTAATAAAGGGAGTATATAGGACGGTGTGGGCAGGGTTTGGACAGAGCAAGGAGTGGATGGTGCAATCCCCTGGGGCTGAGAAAGAACACTGCTGTGCTTGGTGGCGCAAGTGTCCGCTGGGGGATGAGCAAAAACAAAGTTGCTACCCCGGCTGAAGAGAAGGGAACAGTTAGCAGAAATGAGAAAGGGGCGTCCAGTAAGAGCTGTGGCCTCAGAGGAGGGATACAACCAGCTTGCAGGGATCCGACCAGGAGGACACTAGAGGAGCACCCTCCCACCCTCACTCCACTTCTACTCTGTGATCTACTGCCAGGGTCTCTTTTTGCTCATGCCCAAAGCGAAGCCAAAGGACAAAATTGCCTGTTGGTGCATTGCAGGCATATCAGTCTTGTGAGGCACATAAATCTGGAGGCTCAAATCCAACATGCCATCGACTGTCTGCTACTTTCAACCTGAGTGGTCTTGCCAGGCCTTTTCAAGGCTAAATTGGGAGGGACACAATTGTATGGACGGTAGCTACTTCAGGTGGAAAGGATTTGCAGGACTACAGAAAGGAGACTTGAGGACCTGGGACCCTGGGCTCCTCATATGTTTCTGGGTCACTGATGCTATCAGCATCTGAGGGAAATGAGCAGAGGTTGGGAGATTTCAAGCAAGGGTGAGTCATGCACGTTTTGCCTCCTCCCAGCCCAGGAGCCCTTACATTCCCTTTCAGCCACCTGTGCTTTCAGCCATCAGCACTCTCTTTCCTTCCACGACCATCGCCTTTCCTTTCCCAAGACCTACTAACCAGGACAGGAACCATCTTTAGCTGGAACCATATCATATCAAGAGCTGGAATAAAGCTCGAGAATGGCTCCCTAGAGAGAACATCGGGATCAGAAAAAGAACAATCGGATCATTTCCAAAAGCTACGAATCCCCAGCGAGGAGTCAGAGAGGGCTATAAAGGAGCAGATGAAGGTGACTTTAAGTGAGCTTGCAGTGAGGAAGGATGGACTAAGAAAGGGCAGAGGGACGGAGCTGAGGACAGAGGGAGAGCTGAGGTAGCTGGACCCTGGCAACTGGAAGCCAGATTCAGGAGTAACTTAGGAAGGGAAGTGAGACCTGGGGAAAGTTAAGAAGAACCATGCCAACCACAGGAGGGCAGTGCGTCCCCATGGGCTAGCCTGGAATGTCTAGGACCAACAAAGTGAAGAGGTCAGACAAGGACAGCGAACCCCCTCTCCCTTGCTCCCAGCAGAAAACATCTCTCCCTCTTCCTAACTCTTGGGTTTCTCATGCTGACACATCTATAGTAGAGGGACACACAGTCACCACCATGTCACACACCACCTGCGTGACAGATACATACACACGCACTCACACGTGTACACATGGTATCCTCCCTCTTCTGAAGATTACCTTGCTAACGGTGTTCTCTGTGTGAGAAGACCTGCCTTCCTTCCCATAATGCACAGTAGCACCTTTTGCCAGGCAAGGCTGATGCTGGTTGGAGTTCTTTGCCTTTCTGTCACGTTTTGTTTACCTAGGAGCTAGTCAGTCCAGTGATTCCAATTGTGCTATTTCTTTAGGGTGGCATTAAAGCACTCTTTGCTACCTGCCCGGCATGAAGTCACCCAACACACTTGCCATCAACAGCTAGCTCTATAACCCTGCGAGTCACCTGAGACCCCAGCCCCCTCCAGTCCTGGCCTCACGCATTTATAGCAGTCTCAGTCCTGAGAGAGTGACGAAATGCTCAAGAGTCAGTAACATACTCCATGCCTCCCTTCCATGTCAGTGTGTCAGCACCAGACAGCAAGCTGCATTAGTCCTCAGCTCAGTTTCATTGAGGAAAGCACATAATTGTGTGTGGAGTACTTTAGAAAGTACTCCGGCAAGTGACCTTGTAATATTCCATCCACAGCACTCTTAACACTGTAAAGTACCTTCCCATTTTTTACTTTTTGTGCCCCAAGAGCCCAAGAATCAGCCTGCAACAGCCACAATATCTGAAGTCCTTTTGCTGAGTATTGTTCATACTTGTTGAAAAGCTTCTCAGAGAACCACAGTCTAAAACTCCCTGAATTCTTGGATTCATGGGGGAGTAGGATTCCTGAGAGGAAATCCTTTGTGTTCTTGCTCTCCTGAAGGAGTCTTCAGATTGGGGTCAACTATGACCAACCCAACCCCTGTAGTAACTGCGTGAGGCCTGGCCTACTGATTCTATTGAACCATCTAAAGTGGAATCTAGGGGCACCTGGGTGACTCAGTTGGCCAAGCGTCCAATTCTTGATTTTGGCTCAGGTCATGGCCTCATGGTTTGTGAGTTTGAGCCCTGTATCAGGCTCTACACTGACAGTGTGGAGCCTGCTTGGGATTCTCTCTCTCCCTGTCTCTCTGCCCCTTCCCTGCACAAGTTCTCTCTCTCTCTCAAAATAAAGTTTTAAAAATTAAAAGTAAAATAAAATAAAATAGAATTTAGGTGACCCCTAGGAAGGATCCTGCAGGAAGGTGGTCACAAGATGTCCTTGGACACTTCAGCCAGTATTCTGTACTTCCTGCTTCAGATCATGATGTTGGTGACATCAACTAACTAATAATAAGTCCCATAAAACCTACATAGCTCCTCTCTCCCAAAACTTGAAAATACTATCAATATCAAGGACAATACCATCCTATTGGAATAGGGGCCAGTGACCATGTAGTCACGTTCTGTGAAGTGTCCATGCCATATCTGAGAAGAGAATGTGGTTGGGCAGGGGGAAGTCATGAACAGGGGCATGATGAGGGCATACTCAGACAAGGAAGAATGGCACTCAGTTCCTCTACAGTTTATTGTTACAGCAGAAATTGTGGGACACAGGAGGGCACCCTCCACACATAACACAGTGTGGTCAGAGCCCCAAGATAGCCCTTCCCACCCCTATGACAAGCCCCAAGCAGCCCTGCCCCAGCTTAGCTCCCTCCCCCTCCCACTCTAGACACACACTGTCTAGACAGCTACCAAAGTTAGTGCAGCCAATGGCCCCAGGCCCCTTCCTATTGCCCCAGCTCCGATCCTTCCCTCATACTTGCTCATTGCCCACCACCTCCCATTCCAACTTCCATTTCACACACTGGGTGTTTCTATACCATCCTGAGGACCATTAACCCACCAGCAAGCCTCCCCTGACACACATTCAGTTAGGTCCATACCCGTCAGAGATCTAAAGGGTTCATGAGAAGCCCTATCAGATTTGGTGAATGGAGTCCTGGCCCCAAGTCCCCCACCCTTGCAATGGGATAAGTAGGGAGAGTCTGGTGGAGGCACATGGGCAACTACAACAACCTCTTGTCCCTTATCAACAGACACCTAGATTAGGGAGAGGGGTACGTGCCCTCACCACCTTAACACCACAATGAGGGAGAGGGATACTTTAGGGGTCTGGGTCCCTAAGAGATATTGGGACATCTCTCCCAGGAGCTGAGGGGAATCACAGGTTAGAGGTCAAGGTTAGGGTAGCAATCAAAGATCAAGGTCATCTCCCCACATGATCTGCCCATCTTCCCTTACTCTGGCCCAGTGCCCTATGCACCTCCCAGGTTAGTGCTGGGGGAGGTGAGGGCTGGGTCCTACACCAGGGCAACAAAGGTCACTCAACAGGAGACCTCCATGGTATGCCCTGGAGGCCCTGAAGGGAGAGTTCCAGACTCGCTGCTCTGGGACAGGGTGCGAGAGCGGGACCGGTTGCCGTCAATGGATGCTGCGCTGGTCAGGGAGGCTGTGCGCGATCGTGACAGGCGAGTCATGCAGGATGAGGCCACTGTGGAGACAGAAGGATGAGAAGATAGGCATAAAGGAGGTGAGACAGAGAGGCTGGCAACTCAAGAGTGGGGTGCTTGGGTGAGCCGAGAGTCACAAATGGGGCTGGAGCGGGAGGTCAATGATTTGGCAGACGGTGGTAACTTCCAGAACTAGCCTGAAATGGTTCCCTCCCCCCACCCCCTCCCACCCCACCCCACCCCCCCAGTGCCCATCCCTTCCCCACTCCTGTGCAGCAATCACTGTTCTCATGATAGCTTCTGACTCCCATACTCACTGTAGCCCATGCCTTGCAGGAAGTACTTGAAGGCCTCGGTCAGCTTGCCTGGCTGTGGAAGTAAGAAGAGGAGAGGGGGACAGTGAGGTGAGGTTAGAAGCTGAGTTGGAGGGTTGCCTGGGTGACTCAATTGAGCATCTGACTTGATTTCAGCTCAGGTCATAATCCCAGGGTCGTGAGATCGAGCCCCACGCCAGGCTCCACACTGTTAGTGCTTGGGATTCTGTCTCTCTCCCTCTCTCTCTGCCCCTCTGCTGCTCACGATCTCACTCTCTCGCTCTCTCTCTCAAAATAAATAAATAAACATTAAAAAAGAAAAAGAAGCCAAGCTGGAACCCCAAGCCATGGCAGGTTAGGTGTGGAATGAGTGGCAAATGGATGAGCGACAAAGTGTATGGTTCAGAGTCACTAATATCCCATCCCATGGACGGCAGGGGTACTCACCTGAGTCAGCTGGGGCTGGCCTCCAGAGTCAGCCATCTGTGCAGGAGATAGAGACAACCATCCAGAAGACATAAATAAATGGAGCCATGCCAAGAGATAGGAAAGGTTCTCTTTTCCTTAGCCTCCCCACTCCAGGCCCTCAGGGTTTGCTTTCTTTATCCGCCCCACTTGCTCCCATGCAGGACCTGGAAGGCCTAGAAGCTGAATCTAGAGAGGATCTATGGCTCTGGACAGGCGGCCAGGAGTCAGGCGGGGTATGGAGTAGGGTTACTGACCTTGAGAAAAGAGGTCTGGGTGGGGTCCAGCTTTGAGTTACATTCCACCTGGAGTAAGCAGGAGGCTGAATGAATGAGGTCATACTCCCTGTGGCCCCTCCCTTTGAAGGGACCCAAGGACCCAGATCCCAGTTTCTTTCCCATCAGCCTCGTACCCATTTGCTTCTTACCAGGAATCAACCTCTTATGCCCCACAGTCACTCTCCCTGTTCCAAACAGAGCTGGCCTCTTGGCAAGATACCCCTCTGACCACCACCCTGGATCTCCAACCCTCCCTCACCCACCCCAAAATTCCCTACTGACCACTGCATCTTCATGGGGTGCTTGGTCTCCTACCACCAGCATCACAGGGCACCTAGAGGCATAGTGTCGGGAGAAGAGGGTAAGGCCCTGGTGCTCTGTCACCTGCCTTTTCCGAGAAGAGCAGTTAGACAATGTTTGACTCCAAAGAGGAGACGATCTTCTGACCCTACCAAGACAATTCAAAGGGGGATGGACCTAGACAGTGAGATTTGCTTCATAGGACAGTGTGAGAGGTAATGAGAAAACTCCCTGTTAAAAGACTCTCCTTCTAAAGAATATAAGCACCTAGGGAAGATCCAGAGAGAGAGGCAAAGCTTTATCTCTTAACGTCTTACTTGAGGGTGACAGCACCTCCACGCTCAAGGTTCAGGTCTCGGCGGCTAGAGAGGGGTTCAAAGAGGAGCAGGAATGTTAGGCAGGCAATGCTGTCTATCCGGATGGAAGCCATCTCCTCCCTGAGGAAGCTCTCTTCCTCCCAGAAATTACAGTCAAATATTAATAATTAAAAGTGAGAAACAAGGGCATCTGGGTTGCTCAGTTGGTTAAGCATCTGACTCTTGACTTTGGCCCAGGTCACAGTTTATGAGTTCAATCCCCACGTCAGGCTCTGCACTGACAGCGCAGAGCCTGCTTGGGATTCTCTCTTGCTCTCGCTCTCTTTCTCCCTCTCTCAAAATAAATAAAGTTAAAAAAAAAAAGTGGGAACCAAAGGGCAAGGTGGCAGGCAGGCCTCAAAACACAATCCCTATGGTCATTTGTGCCCCAGGTCTCTGGCCAGAGGTCAGTGAAGGGGGAGGAAGGGCACATGGACAAGAGACCATCTATCTCACTTCTGGGAATCCAAAAATCCAAGGGAAGTAAACAGGAGAAAGGGGGACGGCTCCATATAATTCATTCCACGGGGTCTGGCCCACAGCTGCCCCAGCTGCACACCAAATCCTGCCCTCCTCACACTGTGTACATCCCAGACTTCACTCTCCTTCTCTGCACCTCCCCACAACCCCCAGCTGCTGCTTCTACATTTGCTTCACGTGTGCGCACACACACCACCCACTCACTTGTTGTAGCTATTCCAGTACAGTTCAATGTTCTCCAGATTGGGTGCATGTGTAATGATATTTCTGTACTTTTGTATCAACTCAGAATTTCCAGACAACTCCTCCTGAAGGAATGAAAAGGAAAAAAAATCAGGATTGAGAAGAGAAGTCAACAGTTACTGGATGAGAAGAGCCAAGCTTTCCTCCCTCCCCAGATCCCGTCCCAGCTAAGGGAGTCACCCCAAGCATTCAAGACCCCAAGGTCCCCTCTACTTCCTCCAGCTTCCACAACCACTTACTTGGCTGAAGAGATGTCCAAGGATCATCTCCGGAATGGAAGAGGTGAGGCCTGTTAGCTATGAGGAAAAAGGGCAGGTGAGCAAGCTCAGGATACCATGAGGAGAAGAAACCCAGGCTACAAAATGACACACACATCTTCCCTGCTCCACTCCCCTTTCTTGACATTCACAGGCCAAGCAGTTATGCTAGTAGAGCCTAACTGGACCCACGCAAGCCCCACCCCACCCCCCAAACATCAACACACAGGCTCCTCCAAACCTTGTGGGCTGCCCAATCCATCCAGCCCTTGGCATTGGGATCAATGTTGATGAGGACAAGACCTTCGACTGTATCTGGGTGAGTAAGCTGAGGAGTAGCAGGAGGATGGGGAATCAGAGGCTGGGCAGGGCCTTATCCCTTCCCACTGAGCTCCAGCCAGTCTTAGGGGCCCATGGGGCCTGCCCCCCACCCCCTCCCCACAAACACATACTATTAAACCACACTCTCCTAATCAGTCTGCCATGGGCCTTAAACCTTGTCTGGGTTGCTTTTGTGTTTTTTTGTTTTTATTTCTTACAGCATATCGTGACAGGATGTAGGCCCCAGCTCCAACACCAACTCCAATTATTGTGGAAAAACTGTGAAAGAGAAATGCATGTCTAATGGGCCCTGGTGTCCAAAACTCTGGCTTTTCAAACTCCTCACCCTCTCTCCCAAGGCCACATGCACAAAGGACAGAACACCATCTTCCCTTGAGGGGTGCTAAAAGGGAAGGCGCCAGGGAGCTAACAATTGACACTGGTAGTCAGTGTAGGTCCCTGAAGTCTATCTTCAGCTCTCTTGGGAAGCCAGGGTCTTGAAAAGAAACACCCATCCCCCAAACAACCAGACGCTTGTTTTCCTACATAGCTCTGTGTCCATTCTCAATTCTCAAGAGCTAGTTCAACTTGTTCTGTTTTAGTTCCTGGTTCCTCGTGAGAAACCGGGAAGAAGGGAACTTGAAGCAAGATGTTAAAAAAAAAAAAACAACTTCAGTGAACAACAGGGACAATGGGGGAAACAGAGCCAACAAGGCAAACCGGAGCTGCCCATGGCCCGGGTGCCCAGGAAAAGCCAAGCCTGGAGTCCTCCGCACTCAGCATACATACCACAGAGGCTCACCTGGCTTTCCCTTCCTTCTCCCTCTCTCCCTCACACTCAGGGTGTGAGGGCTCCAGATCACCAGGTGTGTGTGTGTGGAGGAGGGGAAGTAGGAGGGAAAGACAAGTCCATCTGGCTCCTTGAGATTATGTCACCCCTCCACTTCCTCCGACCTTCTGAATCAGAGAAGCCCCTCCTCAGCCTAAGGCAGGGCCACACATAACCCCTCCCTTTCCTGCCTCTATCCATTAGGGCTACTCAGCTGATTCAAGTCCATTTCCAAACCTACCCCTTCCTTTCAACAGTCAGGTGGAGGCATGGAGGAGGAAGGATATATCTAGGACAGAGCCCACAACCCATCTAGGAACCCTGGTGGACACAGGAGTTCTAAGGGCACCATTATGCCAGACAGAGAACTACGGTTTGGAGGGGTACCCAGGCTTCTCACTTTAAGTACTGCAGGATGCAAGGGATCATATCCGCCAGCTGGTCCAGAGATGGGTACTGATATCTGGGGAAAAGAAGAATGTTAAGGAAAATACCAACCTGTCCCCGCTGCCCCGCACCTCAGGGTGTCCTATCCTATCCATCCTTTCCCGGAATCTCCACTGTTTCCTCCTCCCCTGAGTCCACTCTTCCCCACACCCCCTGTGCCTCACAGCCCAGTGAGGAAGGAGGGAGCTAATTCTCACCCCAAAGGGAACACAGGAGCCCCCTCTTCCATTCCAGGGGCATCCACATGAACTCGCACGAAGTTCTGAATGATTTCCTGCATATCTCCAAATTGAAACAGCGACTGGAAGCAAGATTTATCTAAAGAGAATCCCCATCACCCCGATGGTAGAATCAGCCAGGGAAAAGCAACCCGAAGTCAGAACCCACCCTCTTTCTTTTATGCCATAGTCAGTGGACAGAACCTCCCCTTGACATGCCACATGGGTGCTGACCCTTCCCCATCCCTTAGGGTTTTACCCTTCCCACCAGCCTCTTCCCAGAAAGGGGTGGGAGGGGAAGGTGAGGTCCTTACAATTGAGTCCCACATCATGGTAGGTGAGTATCGCTGGGCGTTTGGGTTTGGGGGTGCCATAGACAGTAAAAGTGACAGAGCCATAAGGTGTCTCCACAGAGTGAGTCTGCAGAAAAACAGGTCACCATCAGGAGGAGTCAGGCTGAGAGGAAAAAGAGGCAAGAGAAGGACGCCCACAAAAGTCAAAGTCAAAAGTTGGGGAGTTGAGGTATGGGAGGGGCAAAGTGAGGAGACAGGAACAAAGATTTAGAAATAGGATCAGCAAGACTTTGGTTCAGGTAAATAAAACAGTGGAAGATGATTCAGAGGGTGGAAAAGAATCCTAAAAGTTGGGAGAGCACCAAGGAACTCTGAGGAGGAGGAAAAAGGAAGGAAAGGGAGAGATGGGAAAGGGAAAGGACTGGAATGAAAGGAAAGGGAGCAGAGAGGGGAGAAAGAGCCATGTAGCAGTCCTCTCCCTACTGGGACACAGGAGAACCCCTCCTCCCACCCTGAGACTACTCCCAAGCTGTTACCTGTCCCTGGTCCAGGAGGATTCCGGCAGCTAACTCAGCCTCCTGGAGAGACACACACGGACAGACACACACAGACACACACAGCCATGTAGAGTCATAGATGGAGAGACAGGCACAGATAAAGAAAGGCAAAGAGACCAACCGAGACGAAAGACAGAAAGAGATGACAAAAAGAGACATGGAGAGGATGAAGGTTAGTGCAGTGACAGGACAAAGGCCTGACTCCCATTGTGGTGTATGGGGGAGAGACATGGGTACAGGTGGAGAAAACAGGGGTGTGGGTTAGAAAGAGATCATGGATTTGGGAAGGCAGGAGGCGAGGGGGATGCCCGCAGGCCTGGACTTCGGGTCTGGGAGTCGGAGGGTCTCTATTGACCTTGGCCACCTCGGGCGTCTGCCCTGGCAACAGCGGCTTCTCCTCTGTGATCTGCACCTCCTGCAGCTCCGCCATGGTGGCCTGGTAGGATGAAGAAACACCAAAACTGGGGAGGTTGCCTCCACCCCTGCACATCTCATACACCTGGCTCCCTCTCTCAGCCCAGGACAGTGTAGGGTGCAGAGGGCCCTAGGAGAGGGAGCACACATCAAGCCTTTCTTGCCCCCAGCTCCATGTCCAGGCCGCTGGAAAGGCAGGCTAGTGGCAGAGGACTCAGGATACCACTTCTCTTCAGACTGGCCATCCCTCTGGCTACCCCTCAACACCCACACCTCCAGACCCCCCTCTCCTGTCATGCATAGAAATACCAGGGTGGGGCAGAAGTGTTGCTCGGGTTTCCCATGCTATATTTAGGGGCCACCCCACACTCCCAGAGTAGGTAGGGATGAAACTCATGGCTCAGTGACTGGGTACGCCAATGATACTAAGGAACAGAGTAGTGAGAGTTCATAATTAACTGTGACCTTCAACTAAACATCAAGGTCAGCAGCTCAAAGGGAAAGGGGTTAAAAATGACCCAAGTACCAAGACCAAGAGGGTGAGAGGGAAAAAAAGAAAAGAAGAACAAGGGACACCTGTATCCAACTGACCCAGTGCTTCCCTTCCTTCCAAGAATCTCCCTCCCTCCCCATTGTGAATAAATTAGCATACACTCAACATTAGTGGGGCTGGAGAGGAGCAGAACACCTGTGCAGCCTGGGGGTGGGGTCACTTACTGGGCTCCTATTGGCTGGATGCAGTGGGGTCAGGGGTCAGGGTTCTCTCCCCTCCTGGCTCAGGGGTCTGAGAAAACAAGGCAATGAGGTGAATGACACGGGAGACAGACGCTGGGTCTTTTAGGGACAGAAAGCCTCAGCCAAGATCTGAACTACCTGGGTCACCCACCCTCCCCAGGTCACTAACCCTCCCTAATCTGTACCCCTGAGTCCAATGAACATGTCTTCTCTAGGCTTCAGCTAGAATCAATACAGGCTGGAGGGGCCTGCGGGGCAACACGGAGAGCAGGTATCAGCCCAGGCTGGGGGAGGAGAGAAGGAAGTGCTGATGTGGAGGAAAGAGCGTGGCTTGTGTCGGAACCTCTGGATTCTAGTCCCGGCTCTGTCGCTGAGGGTGTGACCTTGGCCCACTCAGTTACTTCTCTTGGCTTCAATTTCCTATTTGCAAACTACAAGTGGGGACTAGGGGATCCTCAAGATTTTTGACAGCTCTCAAGTGAGATGAGGGTAGCTGAGCATGACTGTTTCGCATTTAAACGTTTAAAAACGAAATTTAAAAAGCCTCGTGCCTTCGAGTCTCTCCTCCACCCAGTCTCGGTGTGGGTGCCCCGAGCGGAGAAGGGAAGGGAGGGCGGCCCCACAGTCTCCTCCCAGCACCCCCCCCCGCCCCTCCCGCCCCGACGACCCGCAAGGGCCAAGCGCCAGCTGGGAAGGGATGGGTAGGAAGGATGGGACTGACCCGGACCTGCACCCGTCCGCCCCTACGCTGCTCGCCCGCGTGGGGACCGACACCCTAGCGCGGCCGGCGCGGAGCGCCCGGGACCCTGGACACAACCTCGCGCACGCCCCAAACACGCCCTGCCGCTCGCGGAGCCTCCGCCTTTGTGCGCCGCAGCGCAGCGCCCCCTCCTTGCGGGCCCCTTCCCCCGAGCTGTCGGCTCCGAGGGATAGGGATCAAACCGCCCACCGGCCCGACTGGCGCCATCCAGGCCCTGCGGCCCCTCGCCCGCCCCTCCCCCTACCTGCTGCCGCCGCGGCCGCTTCCACCTTCACTTGCCTTTGACTCTCCGGCCCGCCCGGCTCGGGCTCCCCACAGACCCGCCCCCGGCCCGCCCCAGCCCGCCCACGGGCCGACAGCTCCCTGCAGATCCGCCCCAGACCCCCAGTAAACACGCCCCCCCCCCTTTATCCCGCCCCAGGCTGTCTGCCGCTCAGGGAGGAGCTGGGCTAGGGACCCGAGGGGTACCCTAAGGGAAGCAAACTGCTGGGTGCTTCCGCGTTCTGCTCGCGCTCCCCACGACATCCCCCCGCAACCGAGCGGTTGTGGAGTGTGCGGGGATCCCTTAGTCCTGCAGGGGATCCTCACGCCTGCCCTCCACGCCTGCCCTCCACACCGCCCCCACCCGTGACCTGGATCTGCCTATCGCACTGTGGTTCCTTCCTTCGCCCCCAGACCCAGTATGAGGACGGGTAGGGGGGAGACGAACCCAGGGTGCTGACACCCCAAGATTTCGACTCCGCTTGCCCGTAAACACAGAGCTAGGTTAAGGAAGGAGGAGGTGGGCGGGGATCGCCGCGGAGGAGGCGAGGGTCTCGCCCGCTGGGAGGGGCAGGTGTGCTAGCACCGACGGGTGGGGGTGGGGGTCGTCGAGGGCGCAGGAGTTTCAACTTCGGGGTGCCCAGGGTCCTGGTACCTCCTCTCTGTGCTGCGTCCCGACGCCAGCTCTCGGCTGCTGAGAAGTTGGAAAACAAGGCGGGGAGGGGGGGGCGGGGAATGCGGGGGGCCGCTATAAATAGAGGGAGATCGCAGGAGGGGGGGGCGAGGATGGCCAACGGGGACTCCCGGGTCAAGGCCCCAAGGGGGGACGGAGGAGGGGCCAGGGACCCCCAGGGGCTCTGACTCTAGGGTAAACAGGCGTGGGGGCGGAGTTAACTCTGCGGGGGTGGAGTAGGGGCTTGGGGAGGACGCTGTGTCCCGGGCTGGAACCCAAGAGACCCTGTGGCTTCGGCGGTAACCCCTCCTAGTCCGGCCCAGAGGAGGAGGGTGAGACAGGCTCGGCCCGGCTGTATCTCAGTGCCCAGGCGGTGTTTTCTCAGAGACTGCTGCGTGTCGCTTTCGGAGCCTGGGGTGGGTTTGCGGTCTTAGACTGCTCACTAGCCCTATCCGACCCCCACCCTAGATGCACCCTTCCTGTGCCCCTAGAGGAAGGCCACCTGGAATGGGATAGTTGGGTGGCCGAGGGGTTCCTAAGTTGTCTTAGACAAAAGGAAACCAGATTGAATTCCTCCCCACCTGCACCCTTCCAGCACCCCCACCCCCACCCCACCAGGGTTCCCACCCCATCTTCCTTCAGCCTGGTTCCTGAGTTACCATTTCGGGGGCTGGGCGGCAGGCCAGTTGGGAACAATGGCCAATGGAACTGGAGCTGCCAACCGCAACACCAGCACAAGCTGCCCCCCCCAAGACCCCCAAATTGCCCTCCCCCCTCCTGCCTGGGAACCACCCCCCCACCCCCCTCACCACCCACAACCCCCTCCCATCCAAGGAACATCAATGCCCCTTTCATCCCCACTTGGCAGGGTCTATTGGAAAGAAGGAGGGGCCAAGAGGGAGGAGGTGACCCAGAGTAGGAGAACTGGTCAGGATCAAACACCGGGTCTCAACAACCTCATATCTAAAGGACCCCCGAACCTTCTCCCAATTTGGAACATCGAAGTTTTCCTCATTTCCCTCCCCCCACTCTCTTCATAACTGTTTCCCTCAGAAACTGGCCCAGAGGCTGGGCACCCTGGCAGCTTGCCTAGTCCCCTCTCCCCTCTGGACGCCAGTTTAACACTCTCCTGGACAAGGAAAAGCTTGCTGGCCTTAGGATCATAGACAGAGCTGTGTAGGGCAGGAGAGAGGTCTTACCAGCCCCCCAGGAGCTGGGGAAGAAAGAATGCCTAGAGCTTCCGCCTGCAGTGTTCTCTGATGTGTATAAAGTAGTCTTACTTGGAGTGGGGGAGGGAAGGACCTGGAGGTTCCAGCATCTAAATTCGTCTCTGGGTCAGGATGACTCAGGGGGAACCTGATAAGGGGCCTACGCAGGGGCGTGGGGCGGGCAGGAGGTGGGAAATTTCCACTGGGATCTGTTTGCTTCCGAGGCCTAGGGGTCTCAGCTCCTGCAGGCAGAAATGAGGCTGGTTCTGCCCTAAGGTAGGGTTCCCTTTGTCAGGGTAGGTCCCAGCCCAGCCATAAGTCGCCCAACCAGGGTAATCTCTAACTCCCTTCTTTTGGGCCAGAAGCAGCTTCAAACTGTACCTTCAGTTAAGCAACAGTTTTGCGAGCCTGCTGTGTGCCAGCCACTGTATAGATGCAATTCAAAGAAGTGTGAAGGGTGGTCATATCCGTTCTAGAAGCATATGATGAAGTAGGTGGGAGAAGGAATAAAGACAGAAAGTTAAGAAAAATGATGTCTATAGAAGATTAATTGTTTAGACAAAAAATCTTGTGCCAAGTGTTTCCCATTCTTCTCAAGTGGGAGATGAGAGATTTCCATTCCCACTTGATGGTTTTAGTATCCCTTGACTGAGACAAACCATGAATTCAACAATACTTTTAAATAAGGTTGTTTTTTTAAGATTTTATTTTTAAGTACCCTCTACACCGAATGTGGGGCTCAAACTACAAAGAACTTACAACCCCAACATCAAGAGTCACATGCGTGCTGCACAGACCAAGCCAGTCAGGCTCCACCGTTTGTACGGAATTCTGATATTTCTAATACCTATGTATGTAGTAATATCTACATGTGCAAAGCGTGCTATTTATTCAGTTGACAATATTTTCTGTACATATAAATCCCAGGGTCCCTTGCAATAAATCAGAAATCCTCTCCCCAGGAGACTGCAGCCCACAGACTAAGAACCATTATTTTGCTATAATTCAGAGGAAAAGGGTTTTTGTTGTTGTTGTTGTTTCCTAGAGTGTACCACCCATGAGGAGTACAACCACAGGGTATTTGAGTGGGAGAAAGGAACGTTCTATCCAGGAAGAAAAGAGCAAGAGGGAAAGCTTGGGAGAAGAAATACACAAGTTACTCGGAAGAATTGAATAGTAGCTAGTAGGTGCAAGGTACTTCCCATATATCATCCCACAATACTATAAGGTAAGTTTTATTGTTACACAGTACAGGTGAGGAACCACAGCTCAGACATTTCTGAAACAGAAGCTTTAGTGATTTGCCCAAGGCCAACCAACCAGTGCTGTAAATGACAAATCTAGGACTCAAATCCCCACCCAGATTCATCCCACTCCAAGGCTATTCTCTTCCAACCATGAGGTAGCTAGCCTCTAAAGTCATTATGGCCCCCAGATGAAGAATAATATTGATGAGAGGTAGGTGATGTTTGATAAAAGCATGGGCCAAGTGTGAAAGTCCTTGACAGGTTTTTTTGGGGTTTTTTTTTTTTGGTTTTTTTTTTTGTCTTATCACTGAAGATCCTTAGAGCATTCTTGAGCAGGATTAATGGATAAAAAATAGTTTTGTGGGGGTGCCTGGGTGGCTCAGTCAGTTAAGGGTCTGACTTCAGCTCAGGTCATGATCTCACAGTTTGTGAGTTCAAGTCCCGTGTCGGGCTCTATGCTGACAGCTCAGACTCTGGAGCCTGCATCAGATTCTGTGTGTCTCTCTCTCTCTGCCCCTCCCCACCTCTCAAAAAATGAACATTAAATGGGGTGCCTGGGTGGCGCAGTCGGTTAAGCGTCCGACTTCAGCCAGGTCACGATCTCGCGGTCCGGGAGTTCGAGCCCCGCGTCAGGCTCTGGGCTGATGGCTCAGAGCCTGGAGCCTGCTTCCGATTCTGTGTCTCCCTCTCTCTCTGCCCCTTGCCCGTTCATGCTCTGTCTCTCTCTGTCCCAAAAATAAATAAACGTTGAAAAAAAAAATTTAAAAAAAAAATGAACATTAAAAAAACATTAAAGTTCCTACTGAGGTTGGTGTGTCAAAGCCACTGGGATTCTCCATGTTGGTCACTAACTTGAACTTGAGACTAGAAAGGAGGGCACTGCTGGACTGATGCCAACCTGTTTCCATTAACCCCTTCCCTGGGCTCCTCTCAGCACTGTGGGACAGACCATAAACCAATCTGACCAGGACCCAGAGGACTGGGTCAGGCTGGGGGGGAATGATGAGGGAAGTTTGATCAGCTGGAAAGATCAGAAGGGTGGCAACTTGCTCAATGCAAAGTGGGGAAATGAAGGACCCCTCTCCCAAGACTCAGGCTGTACCTTCAAGCTGATGTCACATAAACACTGCTGAGGTCATAGAAGCTTCCCTCTCCTCCCCTGTTTCCCCATTGCTACATAGTCTCCCCAACCAGCTGGCTCCCACATATCTGCACACACTTATAAACAAAGGCTGAGAAGGGGCAGACACCATCCGGCTACTCTCAGGTGCACAAAAGCAGTGAAGACATAGGTGGTAGTGGTGATTATTCAGTATGTAGGATCCATACTAGTATCCCTGGTGCTGGGAACGGTAGGGGGGATGGAAGCGATGGGGGGAAAGGAAAGAGAAGAACAGGGAGGAGGGACTTTGTTCCTGTTGCTGATTCTTATTTTGTTGACTAACACCCATCCTCATTACTCCTCAGTCGTCCCTTCCCCTCCTCCCTCACCCCCAAGTCTTCCTCCCTGCGGCCCTCCCCCACCTCCAGTTGATCATGGCATCAGAAGCAGGGAAAACGTTCCAGCGGTTTGCTGTCTTTGGAGAATCATCAAGCAGTGGCACTGAAATGAACAATAAGAACTTCTCCAAGCTATGCAAAGACTGTGGCATCATGGATGGCAAGATAGTCACCTCCACTGATGTGGACATCGTATTCAGCAAAGTCAAGTAAGGGGCCAGAGATGGGGGCCAGGCACACAAGGCAGTGGGACCTAGAAAGGTTCATGTGGGAGGACACAATAATGGGTCTACTGAGCACCTGCTGGGTACCTGGTCCTGTGCTGTTCCCTGTCCCAGGACCCTCAGTGTCAAGAGACCAAATCTCAGTCAGGGAAGGGTTGGGCCTTGGAAGGTTATGAATTCATGTTCCAGAGTTCCTGGATTTCTGTCTGACTGACCAGAGCCAAGAATGCCCGAACCATCACATTTCAGCAGTTCCAGGAAGCAATGAAGGAGCTGGGCCAGAAACGATTCAAAGACAAGAAGCCAGATGAAGCTCTGGAGAACATTTATAAACTCATGGAAGGCAAGGATCCAGCTACCACTGGTGTTACTGTGAGTGACATTCTTCATCCCTAACCCTTGACTCTACTTCTCTAAATCCCTGCTGCTCCTATCTCCCTTCCCCCTTCCAGGGTCCCTAACCTCTGTCGTTAGTAATACTGTAGGGAGACAAGGCAGAAAGTCTCTGGGGCACTGTTGGGATTGGAACAGACTTTAGAGATCATCTAGTAATTTCAGGGATGAAGAGACTGTGGCTGAGAGAAGGGTCCACATCTATTTTAATAATAAAGTTAAGCCTTGTTTCCAAGTGTCCAGTGGGCTCTGGGGGAACACTGAGTGCAAAGGACTTGGTATCTGATCCCCACTCCTCCTCCCACTCTTGTATAAGATGTAATATCTGCCCTCCTGCCTCCCACCCACCGTCTGTTCTCTATTTGTTCCCTCTCTGTTTATGTTTATTTAATTTTGAAAGAGAGAGAGAGAGAGTATGATAGGGGAGGGGCACAGAGAGAGGGAGATACAGAATCCAAAGCAGGCTCCAGGCTCTGAGCTCTCAGCACAGAGTCCAATGCAGGGCTCTAACTCACAAACCGTGAGATCATGACCTGAGCCAAAATAAGATGCTATATGGACTGAGCCACCCAGGTGCCCCCTGTCCCCTCTCTATTTAAAGCCCCTTCTATTCTAGGTTTCAAATAGGGCCCTCCCACTTGGAGGGACCTTGCATGTTGGGTCTGGGGTTGAAGTCCTCTGGCTGCCGCCTGGTCAAAATAGCTCCTCTGGAAGCAGAAAACTCCACACACACCCCATTCATTCCCAGACACCAGACTCCTCCACCCTCGTGAGTGGATGGCTCTTGCCACGTTCCTACCCATGGCTGCATCTGGGCCCTAAAGAAAGCAGCCCCATGCCAACAGTAGAATAGAGCACTGGGGGGGCGCCTGGGTGGCTCAGTCGGTTGAGCGTCCGACTTCAGCTCAGGTCATGATCTCACGGTTCGTGAGTTCGAGCCCCGCGTCAGGCTCTGGGCTGATGGCTCAGAGCCTGGAGCCTGCTTCTGATTCTGTGTCTCCCTCTCTCTCTGCCCCTCCTCCATTCATGCTCTGTCTCAAAAATAAATAAACATTAAAAAAAAAAAAAAAAAGAATAGAGCACTGGGTCCTAGCAGAACCAAAGTCCATCTTTAGAGAAGGGGTGTGACAGCAAAGGGGAAGAGAGAAGGATCAGACCCATCATCCTCTGGCTTGCAGAAGGCAACAACAGTGGGTGGAGTGAGCCGGCTGACGGACACCAGCAAGTACACCGGCACCCACAAGGAGCGCTTTGACGAGAGTGGCAAAGGCAAAGGCATCGCAGGACGGGAAGAGATGACCGACAAGTCAGGCTATGTGAGTGGCTACAAGGGTGCTGGCACCTATGATAAGAAGAGCAGCAAATGAGAAGTAGCCTCAACAACTAGGGTCAGTTAGTCCTCGACCCAGCATCTTACACACCACGGAGGAGCGTAGGGAACAATAAACATCTGTGTGTGCATCAGCCAATGAGCTCTGTCTTTCCTTCAGAGAGAGGGATAGATAGACCCACTGGTGCACAGAGAGAGAAGAGAAGACCCCAGGAGTCAGGGTTTTGAGTTCTGCACCCTTTCTCTAGTTAACCTCATGCCTCCCAGCCCTAGGTTAGCATTCCCCTCTACAACTGCGTCTTAAGAACAGAGCTGAGGAATATATTTGGGGATAAGAGATAAACCAGATGTGGAGGCAAAAGCATTTGCTCCTTGCACTCATACATTTCTGGTATCCACCCTTCTTATCTCCCAAAGGGAAGTGGCAATTCCCGATTGGACCTAGTATGACCCAGACACCACTTGTTAGACCCCTCCCTGTCCCTCCACCTCCCTCCCCTGTTGTAGCCCAGGTGGTGTTGGAGACATGGAACAGAAAATCCCACTGACTGCTAAGGGTAGCCCAGGAAGATGGCCAGAGGTGAGTGCCTCCAGGACTCCCAGAGCAGGAGTGCTTGTGTGCTGAAGAAAAAGGAATGAAATCAGAATGGCTTCAGATATATTTTTATGTTTTTATTTTGGAATGATTATAGATTCACAGGAAGATTGCAAAAATAGTACAGAGGGGTCCCACATACCCTTCACCCAGTTTCATCCAGTGGTTATATCTTCTATAACTCAAGGTGTAGTTTTAAAACCTTCTGTGACCACAGCGAGGCTCACCTCACACCTGTCTTGTCAGTGGCAGATCCTGTAACCGGAGCGGGGGCGGGTTGTCAGGAAGAGCTTTGGGAAGGAAAGGGATGCAGTCATCTTGGGGGTAACAGGTCAGAGAAGATCATTTGAAACTCCAGTGAGCCACAGTGAGAAGAATGGAAGGAAAAGAAGTCAGAGAGAGGAATACAGGGAGACTAAAGGAGGGGAGTGTAGGGGAGAAACTACCCTGGGCTCTGTGGTAGAAGGAGAGAAGAAAGAACAGGTTACATGGAGAGAAGAGCAATGATTTCGTAGAGAGGAACAGACTGGGGACTGAGGGGCATTCTGGAGAAGTGAGGCTAGAAAGACTCTAAGGGTCTTGGGGAGGACCTCTAGCTAGAGGTACCTACCATGTAGGTGAGTGAGTGGAGAGAATCATAAGGGAGATGGGGACAGCTGAGGAGAGAAGGGTAGTGGGGATGGGGAGTTGAGACATGGAGCTGGGTGCCTGTTGTCATGGTGTGAGCTGAGGCTCTGGGCCTCCATCCAGGATTCAGGATCTGGCCCAGTGGAAGGACAGTCACTGCCAACTGGACACAGTCAGCTTCTTGGGTGGGTAAGGCTGTCTGTGGGAGAAGGAAGATGACGGGGGAAGAGAGGAGGTAAACAAGTTGGAAAGGGTCTACAAGGCAGTATGAATTTGCATGGTGACTGAAGCTCTGGACATTTGTCCTACTTCCCTGGTCTCTTGGGAGGGGGCCCTGCCTGCCTTTGAAGTCAGGGAGGAAGCCTTGTATCAGAAATCAGAGGTTTGGGAATGGGAACAGGCTGGTGTATGGTGGCAGTAGGGGGTAGTTCAAATCGAAAGCCTCCCTTTCCTAGTAGACACCAATGATATCTATCGGTTCCGCATCACGCTTTCCGGAACAGAGCAGGTAGAGCCTTTGGTTGGTTAGGGTGCTGTTGTAGTGGCAGCTGGTGGGCGGCTGATTAGGGGCCAGAGAACAGATCGTGATGGGGAAGGAGTCCTCTGTGAATGTACAGTATTCGTTGTAATTCTCACAGAAACTCTCACTGTACTTGCAGAACTTCTGGACTTCTCTCCAGGGGGCATGCACCATATAATGGATTTGCGGGCAATACCAGCTCTTCTGCTTTCTGCCCCGTACATAGGCCATGAGACCATTACAGTAGCCCTGGAAACCCTTTGGGTAGTGCACCCTGGGATAATCGACGTGTAGCATGTGGAAGTCCTTGATGGCAATCTGCATCTCGATGTCCACAACCAGAGCTGGCCCGAAAGCAAGCTGGAGAAACACAAGCCGGGCCACAGCTACTGCCATTCCTCCTGCTGGTAGAGTTAAGGTGGTTGGAGGCAGAGGTGGGCCTAGGGTGGCTGTCTGCCCCTTCCCACAGTCTCCAGCGTCCCCGCAGCCTTCCCCTATACCCTCAGAGCTGTACTGTATTTCAAATATCACCGAGCCCAAGTCCTCATGCCCCAGAGAGAGGAGACACTTGCTGGTTGTCCACGTTATATTAGCCATTCCCCCCACTCCCTTGGTCCACCTCGGGGTCTCAGCCTCAGCCAGTCCATGAGCTGTAACACTTACAGAAGAAGAGGTCCAACTGGTCCTTGGGCGAGTGACTCTTCCCCATCATCCCTGGCTCTGGTCAACCTTTCTGGTAAAAAAATGCAAAGGGGACAGAAGAAACAGGCTGAAGCACAATTCTCTGACTGCTCTGGAGAAAGGGCAGGAGCTGGAAGACCAGTGGGACAGGAGCAGGAATTCTTGCCTGGAGCCAAAGACAGCCCAAAGGTGAGAAGAGGCCAGAAATTTCTAGATAAAGACCAGTCTGGGAGGAGGGCATGTCCCCTGAGTTTGAAGAGCCCCTGGACTGAGGGGGTTGGGTGGGTGGGAGGATAGGGACATTGCTGTCTGGTCCCCTCCTTTCTGCTGTCATCGGAACACTTAGTTCCAGCTCCCTGCCAAAAGGCCCTACGTTCTTGGGCTTTCTTTGATGTTTTCTCTGGTCCATAGATCCCTCTTTGCAGAAAGGTAAGGAGGAAAACACTGTTGTGTTTCTGAGGAACAAGGTGCTGCTTGTTCCTAACCCTCAGAGAACAGAGGGTCTGCCACTCATCCCACTCACCGTGGCCCAGGAGGCCACACATGCACTCAAGGGCCTCCCTCTAGAGTGCTGGGTTGAGAATCAGAGACCTCGTTGTGGACTCCCCACAGTCCCCATCATTACCTTCCCACCAGTCATAATCACACTGTCACACCAACTCCCTCACCTGTAACTTCAGGCCCTGTCAGAGTCAGAGCACTCCTGGAAACTGAAGCACACTGACCCTGAAGCCTCAGGCTTGTCAAGTTGGGTTACACAGGTTGAGTTGGACTTGAGGAAGTATGGGCCATCTGAGTCCAGAGAATCAGACTCTCAATGTAGTTTGTCATGCTGGGAAAGGGCCGGACTCCTCTTTTCGTCAATACCTGCCCCTTCATCAGAACTAAAGAGTTAGCCCTCTAGAGCCTGCCAGCCACTGTCCTTGACTTCCACATGCCTCTCAGCCTTGCCTCCCTGTAGGATGTTGTCTGGGTTGTGGGCCTCCTAGTAGGAAGAATGGGATGGAGGAGTCAGAACACAGACCCCTGAGTGTTCCAAGGCCAATGGGTAATTTGGGGGTGGTGCAGAGTACTGGAGGTATCGGGGTACTGGCATTGTTTGTTCATGTTCCCCCTAGCCTTGCTCTTCCTGGAAGCATGAACTGAAGTCCAAAACTGAACCCATCCTCCCCACAACTTGCTTCTCCTCCTGTATTGTCTGTCTCTGTTTCCTCTGTTACAGGTGATCCTAGACCCCTCATTCTCCCTGACCCCACCTGTGGTTGCAAGGTGGGTAAGAGCAAGGCTTTTGAGTAAAACAGACCAGAAATCCTGGCTGAATCCTTGCTTTGCTGCTTACAGGCTGTGTATCTCCAATCTAAGTTTGCTAAAACACTATCAGCTTCAATTTTTCATCTACTAATAGGGGTAATACTTTATATACCTCACGGCAGTATTAGAATTCATTAAGATGTATATCAAGAGCTTGTAGCTCAGTGCCTGGCACATGGTGAGTACTTAATATGAGCATGAGTCCATCAGTCCCACAGTCCTGACAGTCTTATCTAAGACTAAGAACCTGTCCCTTCCATCCCTATCTCTGCCCCTCCTCAGGCTCCCCCCTTTCCTGGACACCACATGCTCTCCATCTCCAGTAAGGCTCTGCGTCTCATAGGACAGACGGAAGGCTCTCCATGACCTGACCCCTGCCATGTCTCCAACTGCATACCCATCCCCATCTGTTTCCCCCTTTGTGTCACCCTCCACCTCCTTGTCCTTGTTCATGCCGCCTCCTTTACCCCTGATACTGTTCCTCTCCTCCTCCCACTCTTGCCCCCATCATCTCCACTGAGCTAGCTCACGTGAAGACTCAACCCAGAGATCCTGTTTAAGAAGCCTCTGCTTGGAAGACCTCCCCAGGGAAGTGTGCACAGCCAAGCGAGTGAAGGAAAAGCCTACACGGGCAGGTGCCTCGCCTGTATCCTTCAGTCTGGGTCTACAAGCCAGCAGCAAGTGGGAGCCATGCAGGGTGGCTCCTGAGACTGGCTGACTCATATCTTTGTTGTGAGGAAGTCTGCTGCTCTGGTCCCCACCTCAAAGCATGCCTCCTCTTCCCTATTTGCTCAAGGCTGCAGCTTCCCTGAGAAGAGGAAAGGGCTTGTCATGGCCCTTGGTCGTCGTCTTCCTTCATTCATTACCCACCTATCACCACTCACCTCTGCACACACAGTTACAGAAATGGAACAGCACATTGTAGAGGAGAGACTTCGGTACCTGATATAGATAACCTATGGAATTTCTGCCTCCTCATCTATAAAATGAGACCAGTACCTTTCTTGCCTCATAAGACTACAAGAATAAAGTGAGATGGTCATCATGAACATGACTTTCAACCATTACACAGTGTATAAACAATTATAACTGGATATTATCTCCTAGGTTCTACACCAACTCACTTTTTCCCCAACTCCATATTGGCAAAGCCCCTTATATTCCCCAAATGATCCAAGTGACCTCCCCCCATCCCCGCTCTGCCAGTGTAGAGCCCCCTCTGACACCTGACTTAAGCTTCATCTTCATGAAGCTTTCTATTATTAGTCAGGCCCTGTGTGGATTACCTTAAGATTTTTTGAACTTAGTTTTTAGTTGTTAAATACCCTCTGAAAAGCAGTATGACAAACATTGGGGCAATACAAAGGTAAATAAAACAGCTCCAGCCCAGATTACATTTATAATGCAGCAGGAAAGACACACATATAAGCATATGTTACAAAGGCCTCGGAAAGGGGGTGAATGTATGATGGGCCTTCAGGTTCCAGACTGTAGTTCTAGAGGCCCAGTCTTTAAAATCCTGTCCTCGAGGTGCTGATCCATAGCCCTGCTGCTTCCACGCTGACATCCTTGTCATGGTTTCATCTGCTCCCTCAGCCTGAGATTTGTGGAATTCATTGCCTCAGTACTCCAGGCTTTACATCCACGAGAATTCCCCTAGAGATGAAGAAACTAAGTTTGAGAGAGAAAGAGTAGTTTGCTCAAGGTCGTATGTCCGTCCAATTTAGTAGTTCTCAACGAGGGGAAGGCAATTTGGTCATTTCTGGGGACATGTTTGATTGTCACAACCGGAAGGGGCTACTGGCATCTAGTGGGTAAGAGGCCAGGGGATGCCTCTAAACATCCGCGGTTGCACAAGACAGCTCCCACAACAAAGAATTATCAAGATCAAAATGTAAATAGTGCTGAGGTTGAGAAACCCTTGTCTGGGGCACCTGGCTGGCTCAGTCAGAAGAGCATGTGACTCTTGATCTTGGGGTCGTGAGTTCAAGACCCACGTTGGGTGTAAAGATTACTTTCAAAAAATAAACTTAAAAAAATAGAAAAGAAAACCCTGGTCCAATGAGTGAATCCGATTTTCTAACAATGGCAGAATTACTTATACCTCATATATTGAAAAGAGTCAGTAAATAGGCAGACCGTGGAAATGTTTTTGTTAGATTTTGCTTTCAGTGGTGCTGGGTTTTTCTGCCAGCAAAAGGAGCACTGAGAGTTCACCGCTGAAATAACTTTGAGTCATTTTTCCTGTCAAGGTGACTCTCTGCCTGTGTCTTCTACACATTCTCTCCTACCTCCTCTCCTTAGTGGTAAGCATTTCTAGAACAGCTGGCTAGAGTGGCAGGTTCAACGGTGATTCCCTGGGATGAGAGGAACCCCAAGATTCCGCCCAAAGTGAGCTCACCACAATCAGTAATGTCACTGTTTGCCCTGTCCACCCAAATTCCTCCAACAAGCAGACCAGGTCATGGGCGCTTCCTGGGTTGTCCTTGAACCCAAAGGGATCACTTCATGCATCTCAACCTTCTTGTCATTACTTCACCTCAGCCCCAGGGTTGAAGTCCAGGAGCTGCCTTGTCAGTTCCTCCATCTGCCAACCAATGCTGCAGGTTGTTGGGGGTCCCACGCATGACTGGGGTCATCCAGGGGCCAAATGAATGCCTTCTAACCCAGAGATCAAATCAGTTAAGATCACTTATATGCAAGGCACTAAGCTACACCCTGTGAGAAGTACAAAAGAAGTATAACAGATGGTCCTTGTCTTCTGGAGATTGATAGTCTAAACTGGAGGAAAATGATAAATGTGAAGAAATAACCAATGATTTAAGGCAGAAAAGTACACATCTCGAAGACAGTAACTGTAGGAATTTATTTTTAAATGTTTACTTATTTTTTGAGAGAGTGGGGCGGGAGGGGGGTGGGGGGCAGAGAGAGATGGAGACAGAGGACCCGAAGCAGTCCCCGTACTGTCAACGCAGAGCCTGATGCAGGGCTCGAACTCATGAAACTGTGAGCCCGTGACCTGAGCCCAAGTAGGAAGCTCAACTGACTGAGCCACCCAGGTGCCCCTAACTGTAGGAATTTAGAGGTGAGAAAGATCCCTCTAAATTGGGAAGATCAGAGCAAATTTTCTGTGTGAGAGGAGGGTCATCCTGGGACCTTGGGATGCATCTCAAGGAACAGTCAATAATTAAACCGAGATAAAGAAGATTATGAAAGGTATGTTTAAGAAAATAGACAAAACCAGCTTGGCTAGAATTGAGGCTCTCGGTGGAAGAGAAGTCAGAGACAAAGTTCGAAAGATGGGTTTGCCAAATTGTGGCAGGCCTTGAGTATCAGGCTGCAGAATTTGAATCTTATTCTACAGATAAAGGGAGAACTGCCAGTGGCTCCCGAGATAGAGTGACCTAATGAGGCCTCTCAACCCCGGAGCAGGTCTCCCTCTCCTACATCCCAGCTGGTCTGAAAGCATTGGTTTGGGAGCTATAAAGAGTCCAACCTCTGTCAGTACCGTGCCGCCTCCAGATCCACAGCTGTTCCAGGAAAGGTCATGAGAATTCAAAGACCCAAAGCAAGTCCCACATCTGACCCTAACTTACTGTTTGTTTCACTTTCCCTGTCTACAGAAATGAGCCCATTACCTTTATTTATCCTATAGGAGCAACAAAATTAGGGTAACAGAACTTGGATCTGCTCCTGCTTGTAGGGAAACTCTCACTTGCTTTCCATCGGTATCCAGAAGCTGTGTGGAACTCCGGAAGGGGGAGAGGCCGGGCTCTGAAGGGTGGGCACCAATCCAGGCCCGGCCCTCCTCCCAGCCAGCTCCCCTCACCCCCTCTCAGCCAGGCGAGAGGAAGTGGCAGCTGTTGTCCTGTGGGGAAGACAGGCAGAGGTCCACCTGGCACTGCTGGGATTTTCACAGCACCCGCCCCAGTGACTTTAAACACACACACATACACTCACACACAAACACACACACACACACACACACACACACACACACATGCAGCAGCATGGCATTAGCCTGGGAGTGGCTGGGCAAAGAGCAGTGGCTGCAGCGATAGAATGAGAAAGCAGAGGGTAGCTACCTCATATCCCTGGGGTGAGGTTGCTTGTGTGAGGGGCTTTCTTCACTCCCATCTTCTTCCACTATTTTGTCTTGTTGCTCACCCCTTTCTAATTTTTCTTTTTTCCCTTCTGCCAGACTCTCTGATCAGTCCTTGGCCTGATACCTGACCCTTTTTGTTCTCCCTAATCTTGTCCCCCTTCCTCCATCTTTTTCTCTTGCCCCTTACATGTTGTGTAGGAGAACTGGCAAAATTATCCCACTGACTGCAAAGTGAAGCAGATCTTGGAAGCTGGATACTTTGGGCAAATAAACAAAATCACCTGCCTTCTCCAAATAATTGAGGCAAAGTAGGGGTTTCAGCTTGAATTGTACAGATGGTAGTTTCAACCCTTTAATTTTTGGGTGCAAACCTAAACCTTTACTGTCTCTCCCTTTCGGCCTGAGACACAGTAGGGCCGTGTTTTACTTTCATGCAGCACTAAGGTGGCCTTCTGGAGAACCCAGCATAATGGATTTGAAGAGCAAACTAGGATAATTATAATGACAGGAAAACACAAGAGCACAGGGCAGTGCAAGTCGTGGTTTGGAAACATCTCACTCTAGAATAATGAGAAGTGAGGAGTCCTGGCTAGGAATTCAAATGAGCTCTTTCCCACCCCCCTACCTACCCACCCACCCCCCCCCCCCCCTGCCCCAGCCTGCCTCCAGTCCAGGGCTGGACAGGCCTGTGCTGATCCACATTCTGTCCACAGTCTGCTTTAAACCATGAATTTTATTTCCAAACATTTGCATTTCTACAGCAGCAGAGGCATAATTCTCTATCCAGAAGTTCAAACTGCAAAGATTCAGGCACCTTAACAAAGCAGTGAATGCTGTTCCACAGCCAAGGTCTCGCTGAGGGCAGAGCACAGGAGCCAGACCTCTGTGAACTTGCTCCTGGTTCTCTGTCGCCATCTAGTGGTGCTTCCCATCTCCAACACCACCTTTTCTTCCAAAAATCATCCTGACCCTCAGCAGGTCACTCCATCTACTAAAATCATGTTCCACCGCCCTCAAAACAAAAACCTCCTCTTCTCGACTTGAAATTCTGACTTCTAGACCAGAACACAAACTTTACAATCAAGAACGTTCACATGGCTTCGCTACAGTTATAATCTACAATAAGGGCCTTTTGCTTCCTCTGCTTAGAACACCCCCACCCCCAGGGCCTCCCCAGTGTGTGCAGAGTAAAAGTCACAATCCTTTACTGGTCTCTGAGGCTTTCCATGATCTGGCCACTGGTCCCTCTCTGATGCATCTTTCACCTGCTCTGATCATCCTTCACCTGCTCCAGCCACGCTGGCCTCCTTGCTGTTCCAACACCCAGGCATCTGTCTGCTTTAGGGCCTTTGCAGTGCTGTTCTGTTTGGACCACTGTTCCCCACATAAGCACAAATTCACTTTCTCAACTTCAGGTCTTTGTCCCAGCATCGCCTACCTTAATGTCCCTGTTTAAAAATCACTGCCTAACCAAAAGACATGAATAGACATTTTTTCAAAGGAGACGTCCAGATGGCTAACAGACACATGAAAAAATGCTCAACATCACTCATCATCAGGGAAATACAAATCAAAACCACAATGAGATACCACCTTACATCTGTCAGAATGGCTAACATTAACAATTCAGGCAACAACGGATGTTGGCGAGGATGTGGAGAAAGAGGATCTCTTTTGCACTGCTGGTGGGAATGAAAGCTGGTGCAGCCACTCTGGAAAACAGTATGGAGGTTCCTCAAAAAATTAAAAATAGAACTACTCTACGACCCGGAAATTTCACTACTAGATATTTATCCAAAGATACAAAAATGCTGAGCCAAAGGGACACATGCACCCCAATGTTTATAGCAGCACTATCAACAATAGCCAAAGTATGGAAAGAGCCCAAATGTGCATCAACAGATGAATGGATAAAGAAGATGTGGTATATATACAATGTAATATTAGTTGGCGATCAAAAATAATGAAATCCTGCCATTTTCAATAACGTGGATGGAACTAGAGTGTATTATGCTAAGTGAAATAAGTCAGTTTAGTCAGAGAATGACAAACATCTAATTTCACTCATATGTGGAATTTAAGAAACAAAACAGATGAACAAAGGGGAAGGGAAGCAAAAATAAGATAAAAACAGAGAGGGAAGGGTGACTGGGTGGCTCAGGCGGTTAGGTGACCGACTCTTGGGTTTGGCCCAGGTCATCATCTTACAGTTTGTGAGTTCAAGCCCCACATCAGGCTCTGTGCTGGTGGCAGGGAGCATGCTTGGGACTCTCTCTCTCCATCTCTCTCTGCCCCTATCCCACTCACGCCATCTCTGTCTCTCTCAAAAATAAAAAAAAAAAAAAAAAAACAGAGAGGGAGACAAACTATAAGAGACTCTTAAATACAGAGAACAAACTGAGGGTTGCTGGAAGGGTTGTGGGAGTGGGAATGGGCTAAATGTGTAAGGGGCATTAAGGAGGACACTTGTTGGGATAAACACTGGGTGTTTATTTAGGTGATGAATCACTAAATTCTATTCTTGAAATCATTATTAAACTATATGTTAACTAACTTGGATTTAGATTATTTAAATATTTAAAAAGAAATACATACACTTTGCTGAATAAGAAAAAAAAATCACTGCCTACCAACTTCCCTCTTGTTCTACCTTTTTTCTTAGCAATTATCACTTCAAGCAAAGTGTATGTTTATTTTTTACTATCTTTCTCCCAGTGGAATGTAAGCTCCACCACAGGTAGGGATGTTTGTCCCTTTTATTCACTGATCTATGCGCCTCAGCACCTAACGCTCAATACATACGTGTTTACTGCATGGATGAACATGAACTCAGTGTTCTGAGATCAACTACTACTTACAGGTGAATCCTGAAAACAAAACTGTTGTTCATCTCAGTTTCCCGGGCCTTCCCACCCACAGATGGTGATGATTCTATTCCTCAGTGTCTCGGTTCTCCTGAGTGCCCTGTGCCAAGCTCACTAGAGCCCCCAGACCAGTCCACCTCAGGCTTTCCACACAGCTAGAACTACCCCAAGGAACAAGGCCTGCAAGATAAAGGCCTGTGGCAGAATGAGGCAACTGCCACCCCCAACGGCATTTTCAAATTTGGAAGATATTTAAATTTTGCAAATTTTAACAAAATAAGGGGGAAAAGAGTGAGGGATGAAAGGTGTTGGGGGCCTTCTCCAGGTAAAGTCAGGTGGCCCTGCTCAGCACCTGGCACTGAGGGGCCCAGAGGAGTGAGCGACCACAGAATAGCTGAGTTGGGGTGGTGCTGGGCATCGTGACTGTGATGAATCATCCACTTCCCTGTCTCCTCCATCTCCTCCAAAAGATAAGCAGGAAGTCCTGATGACAAGAAATCATACAAATATTCTAGGCTGTTCTCTCTGCATCTCATCAGGTCAGAGAAAAAGCCATCCTTACCACTGCAGGGACTGGCTCTTCCAGTATCATGAACCAAAGGTGTATATGGGGGATAAATGGCAACTCTCTTGAAATTCATTTGGGGTTGACACCTGGGTCAGGTGCTTTATTAGAGTCATTAAAACCATGTGGCTGGGGGCCAAATCTATTCTTTGAGCATGAGGTTTGAAGCTTCCTCATTGCCAAACCTGTTTAGGCAGGTACACTAGCTCCATAGGTATCCACTTATTTGGGACATGTAGGTGGAAAGGCATGAACCTGATTCATTTCCTGATCCAGGATGGCTCCCCAGCCCGCCCTTAAACAGAAGCAACGTAGCTCAGGCCAGCTCTTAAGGAGTTAAAAGGCAAGTGATCTGAGGCCAGTGGCAAGTAGGGGCAGCCTAAACAGGGGCTAAGCTGGAGCTGCAGAAGCACGAGAACTCAGTGAGGAGGTAAGACCTGTGGAGGGACATCGGTGAGGAGAGAGGACAGAGAAGGGACAGGCTCTGATGAGAGTGAGGGATGAGATAGACGAAGGAAGAAGGGATAAGGACACACACACAGGACAGAGGAGAGTGATGCCAGGATGGAGGCACAGAGTGGGGACACGGGGGCCAGGGGGTGTCATGGAGTAGATGAGACACAGAGCCAATGGATAAGGGCACAAAGAGGATGGGGCTTGAGGGAGAGGAGATAGAACAAAGAGTAGGAGGACAGAATGAGGGAAGACAGGATGCAAGGTGAGGGGGATGGGGTCACAGTGGGTGAGAAGGGCACCCAGAGCAGGGAAGAAGGGATGAGACCCCTGGGTGAGGGAAGAAGGAGGCAGTAGGGGAGGGTAACCGTGATGAGATAGAAGGAGCGCATACAGGAAGACTAATTTCTCACCTCTTGTTCTCTATCCCCAGCAAACCCAGCCCTCCATCCTGACTGTTCCCCTGAGAGAGATGGCAGCAGCCAGAGCAGGATTCAGCCCTCTGCTCCTGCTCCTGCTGCTGGGGCTGTGGCTAGCTGAGGTCCCAGTCAGTGCCAAGCCCAGCAACATGACCGCAGCTCAGTGGTTTGCAACGCAGCACGTGCAGCCCAAACCCCAGGGATGCGACACTGCAATGAACAACATCAACAAATACACGAAACGCTGCAAAGACTTCAACACCTTCCTGCATGAATCCTTCTCCAGTGTGGCCACCACCTGTCAGACCCCCACCATAGCCTGCAAGAATGGCCGTAAAAACTGCCACCAGAGCCAAAGGCCTGTGTCTCTGAGCACATGTAAGCTCACCTCGGGGAAGTATCCAAACTGCAAGTACAAAAAGAAGCAACTGGTCGCTTCTTACATTGTAGCCTGTGACGCTCCCCAGGCAGGAGGCTCTGGGAAATTCAAGCTGGTCCCTGTGCACTTGGACTAGGTCCTTTAAGTCTGCAGCCTTCCTCCCTCTTGTGCTGTACCTTAATTCCCTCTCCAGGCCTCTGTGCAAGTCTTTTTTTTTTTTTAATGTTTATTTATTTTTGAGAGAGAGAGAGACACTGAGGGGGAGGGGCAGAGAGAGAGGGGGACAGAGGATCCAAAGTGGGCTCTGCATTGACAGAGGCGAGCCCAATGCAGAGCTCAAACTCACAAACCTTGAAATCATGACTTGAGCCAAAGGCAGATACTCAACTGACTGAGCCACCCAGGCGCCCCTCTGTGCCACTCTTCATATGTCCAGAAGGTTCTTTTCCTCTCATCTCTTAGGGCCCTTCCTAGCTCTTCTGAGAGGCTGAGGGTGAGCTGAGGTAGACAGGTTGGAGGGCTAAGCTCCAGAAGAGATGGTCTTTCATCTTTTTGTTGCTGTTTTCCCGGAAGCTTACCCTCAAGAGAGGGGCTGAGCAAGCTAAAAGTATGGGTTCCCTGGCCTGTGCCTTGTACATCTCTCCCCTGTCCCGTCTTTTCATGGCAGCATGACAAGAGGGGGAAATAAATGGACAAGGAGGGTATGGGATTTATGGACAGAGCTGCTCCGGTTCCTAAACCAGGAATCTTCCCCAGATAACGTGGTAGTGACATGGCCTGTGTGTGGAGAGGCAGCTGGGAAGAAAGAAAACAAAGTACCACTTCATATTTATGTAGCATTTTAGGCTTTCATAGTGGAGCCACATGAGTTCCTTGTGAGATAGACTTGAGAGGGATTATGTGCCTTCTTTAGGGCAGGAAATTGAGATTTGAGAAAGTGTAATTCATTAAAAAGCTTGTCAAACTGGTTAGTGGCAGAACCTGGACTTGCACTTAGGACTCCTTATTCTAAATACGGTGTACTTTGTACTTGACCATTGTGCAAAAAAGGAGAGACCTCTACAGGGACTAGAGAACTAGGTAAGAGTTCACCCATATCCCCTGAGAGCTCTCCGAAGAGCCAGTTGTCCTGTGCTGGCTGCAATAAAGGTCACTACGTCTCTAGCCAAGAGCTGTTTATGAGGTGCTCCAGGGATCTTAATCCATTCTCTCTCTGCCTCTCTAACCGGGCTCCCCCTTCTCCAGCCCACTGTTCTTCCGACCCAGCCCCCCCACCCCCCCACCCCGGGCCTGGCTGTGGCTAGATCCCTTTGGCCTGAAGGCATAGGGTCAGGGGAGTGTCCCAGCTTCATTCCCCTGCTCCAGGATCACATTTCCCTTGACCTCAAGGGACTTCCGTGGCCCAGAGCCTGCTGGTCACAAACAGGCTGGTGGGAGCTGCCAGAGCTTCCTTCCTCTGATAATGATCTCTCCTGCCTCGGTGCTTCTCTGGCTCTCCAATCTGGCGGTCTGCCCAGGCCGGAGGGCTTGAGATGTGGAAATGCCATCTCCCTGTCCCCCCAGGTGTAGACACCACTTCTCCCTCTCTAGTGAGCAGAACTGGAGAAGCTGTGGCTTTACACTGGCTCTGTTCTGATAGTGCCCCCCACCCCCCGCCACCACATTGCCTGCAGCCCTCACCATCACCAGCACATTCTCTATTTCAGTCCTAAACTGACTATGCCCATGCCCACCCTACTTCACTGTCCAATTACCTTGTTAGACTTTCCCTTCCCAGCTGGGGAGTCTGTTCCCTACCTGTCCCTCCCCGACACCACCCATGCTCCTGTACTCCTTACCAGAGTCAGAGTCAGTTTTGGAGACGGATAAAATTGGGTGTAAATCTTGGTTGGCTCAGTGTTCCTGGCCAAGTGACCTCGAGCAAACTACTGAACCTCTCTGCAGCTGTGCTTCCATACAGCAAAATGGGAGTGATACCACCTACCCCATAGGATTGCAGGAAAATTTAGAAATGATATTTATGATGCCTTAAGCAGCCCTCAGCCCTGGTAGGCATTTAATAATGACCACTAGTAGTAACAAATACTTGTCCAGTCAAATCCACGGTGGCAAACATGCCGACGAAGGCAAATGCCCCACTCAACTTTCCTTGAGGGCCTTCTTCTGCTAGAGTGACGTTCATGAGTAGCTAGAGGACAAGTCTGCAGAGTCCTGCTGGGTGGGCTGGTGTTTGGAGAGGAGGCGGAGGGAAAGTAGGGAGGGTATGGTCAAAAGAAAGAGCGGAACGTTGAACAATTCAAGCAGAAAGTGGGGCACTACGTTGCTGAGTCTTGGAAGTAGAGGTGCACTAAATACACATTGTGGCCAGATTCCAAATTACAAAGTGTAAATCTATATATCCTATGGTCATTATACTGCGTTTATCACTTTATTTTTTTAATGTTATTTGTTTTTGAGAGAGAGCACACGCACAAGCGGGGGAGGAGCAGAGAGAGAGGGACAGAGGATCCAAAGCGGGTTCTGTGCTGACAGAGGCGAACCAGATGAGGGACTGGAACTCACCATGAGCCAAACCCTGAGATCATGACCTGAGCCGAAGTCAGATGCTCAACAAACTGAGCCACCTGGGCACCCCATTTATCACTTTAAATAGATGGTTTCAATGAGGTGCATAGAAAGCAAGATACTTGGGGGTATTGACTTTTTCCCTTTTTTTTCACAACTCTTTATATATTCATATAAATATAAATTGTATAAGTTGATATATACCATATATAAATATAAATTATATATATTGATGTTTTTTCTTATGGATATTACGGTTTTGAAGACCTCCTCCTCACAAAATTTTGAAGTGGCTATAATGATGCTTTTAGTGCATCCTCTCAAAATGAAAAGAATTTCCAGATAAAACTTTTTCTTAAAAGATTCATGACCTAAATAGTACTAAGTAACTAAAAATCAAGCATAATTCAAAAGTAATCTGTGGTGATGGAGTTCAAAATAGTGGTATATTGGGGAGTACTAACTGGCAAGGGGTAAGAGGTAAGCTGGAAATGTTCTTTCTTGGTCTGGATGTTTACTTTGTGAAAACCCATTGAGTTGTACACTGAAGATTTGTATAGTTAACCGTATGTAAATTACACCTCAATAAAAAATCCTTCTGAATGTATAGTTCTTAACAATTATTTTACTTAACATGATAAATGCTAATACACCAATCAATTCTATAAAGATTATGATATAATGGAATCATAGATGGAATTATGATCTAGTTGAATTTCTGTTGCTCTGCTTTATACTATTTTTTGAATTGAATAGTACTTATACTATTTATTAAATTGTTATAAATACTTTGGCTCAAAAAGTATATGAGGTTCTTCTTAAAGTTGTCCGGCTAATACACTATCTCTTCTCATAAGTTAACTGTCAACTGATTTTCCTATTTTATGTGAAAATTCTTCATTGTTTTATACATAATATAATCTTTTACAATCATTAATTATTCAGCATTTTTCTTAAAATAATAAGTGTGCATTTATACTTCTACTGACTGACAGAATTTCGACACTTAAAAATTCATAAGGAAGGGGCGCCTGGGTGGCGCAGTCGGTTAAGCGTCCGACTTCAGCCAGGTCACGATCTCGCGGTGCCTGAGTTCGAGCCCCGCGTCAGGCTCTGGGCTGATGGCTCAGAGCCTGGAGCCTGTTTCGGATTCTGTGTCTCCCTCTCTCTCTGCCCCTCCCCCATTCATGCTCTGTCTCTCTCTGTCCCAAAAATAAATAAATGTTGAAAAAAAAAATTTAAAAAAAAATTCATAAGAAAAATTTCACTCTAAGTTACATCTAGAATGCCCACTAATATTTGAAAGTGATTCAGATATTAACGATGAATCCAAATGACTTGTTTGTTCTCATCACTGATGATTTAACTGATTAGGTTTGACAGTCACCCATTCCTTCACATGACTTTGATCACAGCCAAGTTGAGAGATGCCAAGAATAATGTTGAAATAAGCATTTGACTATTCAACTTTCCAAAGGTCAAAGGTGAGGTCCAAAGTGAATAACAGGTTTGGGCCAATTACTAAGGCCGGCTGAAGCCTGATGCAGTCCTACCTGATGGCTGAAGGATGGGAAAAGGAGGCTGATTAGTTATTAAACATTGCTGTTTCTGGGAGTGGGAGCTTGGGGAGGGGAGGAGAGTGTGTAGAGGAACATTGTCCAGCCTTGTGTAGGTGGCTTTAAAGGAAATTGTTTCAGGGTTCCTGCGTGGCTCAGTCAGTTAAGCATCTGGCTCTTGATTTTGGCTCAGGTCAGGATCTCACAGTTTGTGGGTTTGAGCCCTGTGCTGTCAGAGCAGAGCCTGCTTAGGATTCTCTCTCCCTCTCTCTCTGTGTCCCTCCCCTGCTCATGCTTGCTCTCTCTCTTTCTCTCTCTCTCTCTCTCAAAATAAATAAAAAAGAAAAAGAGAAAGAAAATTGTTTCAACCCGGACCTAATATGGAGCAGACATGGAATCCAGAAAAGAAAGTAACCCAAAGGGCACCTGGGTGGCTCAGTTGGTTGAGTGTATGACTCTTGATTTCATCTCAGGTCATGATCCCAGGGTCGTGGGATCAAGCCCTACATCAGGCTCCATGCTGAACATGGAGCCTACTGAAGATTCTCTCTCTCCCTCTGCCCCTCTCCCCTACTTGCTCTCTCTCTTTCTCAAAAAGAAAAGAAAGTAACCCCAGAACTGGTTCTAGAGCTCACTCACTTTCCTACAAGTAAAAACTGAGGTATATTAGGTAGGAAACTTTTCTACATCACCCTGGTTTCCCAGAGTCTCCATACACTGAAGTAAATGACCCATAGACATTACAAAGAGGGCCAGCTGAGTCAATGTGAAAAAAAGGGTCCTGATCTCAAGGGCAGAATGTAGGAAGAGGAAATGCCCTTGAGATGAGGCCCTTCTCCACACATTGATTCATAGTGTCAATGGCTTTCTTCATAGGATCTATGGCTCTAAGAGAATAACTCTAGTGCTAAGGCAAGAAATACACCAATGACAATAACATCCAGGGATGTTCCTTTGAGAGAGCCTTGGCCCATTCTTATGCTCTTGCAGCTTCCAAAAGGACTTTGAAGACTTTAGATCCTCAGTCTTTTAAAGGTCTCCTCCTACCCCCATTCCACCACGGAAGTTAGAAAGAAGAGCAGATACAGCTCTTGCCAGGATGCTTACCTGTGCAAGACTCCAAAGCCAGTAAGCCTAGGAGCATCCATGAAGCCACAGGAGCATGAGAACACATCACTAACGGGGCCTTGTTGGAAGCCCTTGGTTCACAAGAGGGGAGGTAAGGAAAGATGTCTACCCCTAAAGGAAATACACACTCTGATGGAAAATCCTCCTGACTTAGGGAGATGGGAATTTCCTATCTATATAAAGGTAACCTACTTCATGGGAGTATCAGGTAGATTAAATGTGACAATATGTTTAAAGTACTTAGTACAGTGGCTGGCATGTAGGAAAAGTTCAAGAGGTGTTATCATATTTATTACTGTGGTGTCAAATGTTGGGTGGCCAAATCTGTGATGGATGGAGCAGGCGTGACTTCCGTGACAGAAGAACAAAGGATTTCAACAGAGGCCAAACTCCTCCTCAGCCTTCCTTTGCCAACTGTAGTTCCTAGCCAAGAGTGGATAAAGCAAGGCTCAAGGTCAGACAAAAAGGACAATATGCATTCATCCCTCTAGGAAAAGTAATTTGGAGTGGTGTGGGGTAGGGAGCAATACTTTCAAATGGGACCAAAAAAAGGGGGGGGGGGGGGTGGTGGCTATCAAGTATTTCTGTTAAGACTACTTTACTTAAGGGTTTTTTTTTTCTTTCTCCCAACTCTACCTTCCGTGAATCAAAAGATATAAAAAGAAGGCATAGGATTTAGGGCCACTAACTTTTGAGGGTGTCCACCATGTCAGCTCCTCTCCAAAGGATTCAAGTATCACAGCAATTGATGGAGAAAGTGCTCTAGTGACATTTCCAATTTTCCCTCCTGAGACATTTAAACCAGTCCTCAGGTGAGTTTGGTATGCCCTCACCTCCATCATGGAAGACCTCTTACATTTTTCCCACTCTCCGATTCAGCTCCCTTTCATACTTTGTCTTCCATTACTCAAAACTGCCACCAGTGCCCATGGGTCATCGTCCTCCACTGCTTTCCAATGGACTTCCAGTGGGAAAGCATCATAGCTGTCACTTTCTACGGTCTTCACATAGAAACTTAGTTGAGCTTACACATTTAAAACGTAAACTGACCTGGTGCAAATTAGTACAGATTCCTGCTCAGGCCATGGCATTTAGCACAAGACAGATCTACATGTCTTCATAGCTTTAGACTCTTTCAGCAGATATTCATAAAATTATAATGTTACAAGAGATTGTATCCACTGACCTCAGACATCATCTAGTTCAGCCTTCTCCATTTTGCAAATGAGAAAAGTAAAACCCAGAGGACTTAAACACCTTGTCCAAGATCACGTGGCTAATTTAAGTAAGTACTCAGGTATCTTCAACCAGTCCAGTGATATTTACAAACTGACATTCTAATTAATTGTCCCAAATGGATCTCAGACATTTTCCAAGGTCAAATTCACTATCCATGGATTGGCAAATGAATCTGCAAATGGGCAGATTCCTGGACTTGAGACAAAAGCACGTTCATCCCAAAGAGTGTTCAGTGTCCATAATCCTGACATGTTTACATTTCTGCCTCTCACCCGCGGACCACATCCCCTTCAGCTGAATGTTCATATTGTGTCAGTGAGATGGGGAAAAACATAGTACCCAAGAACTTGATTATAAACTAGTCAAGCATGTCCTTGGGTCATGTCACTGGCTATTGGACACATAAGTAAGGGCATGCAGCAGGAACAAAGGTCTTCACTTCCTATCTGCTATTCGGGGCCAGGGTGAAAACATTGCAGAGATGCCACTTGGTGGACCTCCAGGTGGGTCTGAGACATCCCCAAATATTTTATCTTTGGTAAGGGTCACCATTCCTTACCTTCAAAGTTGGTATACCCAGGGCTGGGTTTTCATGGTCAACTAGAGCCCCCAGAGCAATGTTTCTCAGACTTTGCTAGAAATGTGCTAGAAATGACAGAGGAGAATTAATTAAAACACCTTAAGTCGTGCCTAGCAACAAGAGCCTTCTCTGAAGCCTCCTTTTTTCACTTAACTAATATTCATAGAATAGACATATGCATAAATGTCTTATATGTTATCTTAAAATTTCATTGTGGGTAATAGATCAATGCTAATTTCCTGGTTTTGATGGCTGTGCTGTGTTTATGTGGGCCAGGGTATTTGTAACTGGGAAATACTCACTCTCATATGAAGGGGTAATGCAGCATCATGTCTGTAACCTATTCTCAATAGTTCAGGATTGTCAATAATTGGGGGATATGGTTGGAGCGTATAGGGAAGTTCTGTGTACTCTTTCTGAAACTTACATATAAATTTGAAATTATTTCAAAACAAAAACATTTTAAATTGAAAAAAATCGGTAATTTGAATTTTTCAACATACTCCATCATACAGTTTTATTTTATGCAAAAATAGTACTTTAAATTACTTCCTCTCCCCCCAAAATAATTTCAGGAAAATTGGGAAAGAATACATTTATGTTGTGTCTTTGTATACCTGGTATACATCTGCATTCAGTCAAGGGTAGGAGTACACTGGCCTTAATGGGATTTTCCTTAACTTGCTCTCAATGGGCCTTAGTCTCTGACCAGTATTTCTTTTCAAGAACTAGATGAGGAAGATAAGATAGTTATGGGGCAAGGGCAGTAGGAAGGTCCTTCACGTGTGAAAGAAAGAAAAAAGAAAGAAAGAGGAAGAAAGAAAGAAAGAAAGAAAGAAAGAAAGAAAGAAAGAAAGAGAAAGAAAGAGGAAGGAAGGAAGGAAGGAAGGAAGGAAGGAAGGAAGGAAGGAAGGAAGGAAAAGGAAGGAAGGAAAAGAGAAAGAAAGAGAAAAAGAAAACAGACATAGAGCATTTGGAACAGTGACTGGAACATAGAAACCCCTCAATAAATATTAGCTATGATCATTTTTATCACTGTTGTTTTTGTCATCCCTGGGAGGTCCAAATGCTGCACACAGGCTCGTAGTAAGTCAAAGGCCACAAAAAGTGGGGCGCCTGGGTGGCTCAGCTGGTTAAGTGTCCAACTTTGGCTCAGGTCATCATCTCGCAGCCATGATCTCGGGGCTGAGTTCGGGCCCCCATCGGGCTTTGTGCTGACAGCTCAGAGCCTGGAGCCTGCTTCGGATGCCGTGTCTCCCTCTCTCTCTGCCCTCCCCTGCTCATGCACTGTCTCTCTCTGTCTCTCAAAAATAAAAACTAAAAAAAAATGCATTACATTTAAAAAAAAAGGGGGGGGGGGGCGCCTGGGTGGCGCAGTCGGTTAAGCGTCCGACTTCAGCTCAGGTCACGATCTCACGGTCCGTGAGTTCGAGCCCCGCGTCGGGCTCTGGGCTGATGGCTCAGAGCCTGGAGCCTGCTTCCGATTCTGTGTCTCCCTCTCTCTCTGACCCTCCCCCGTTCATGCTCTGTCTCTCTCTGTCTCAAAAATAAAATAAACGTTAAAAAAAAAAAAAAAAAGGAGGGAGGCACCTGGGGTGGCTCAGTCAGTTGAGCATCCAACATCCACTTAGGTCATGAACTCGCGGTTCGTGGGAAGGAGCCCTGAGTCGGGCTCTGTGCTGACAGCTTGGAGCCTGGAGCCTGCTTCAGATTCTGTGTCTCCCTCTCTCTCTGCCCCTCCCCCTCTTAACTCTGTCTCTCTCTCTCTCAAACATAAAGATTTAAAAAATTAATAAAAAATAAATAAACACTAAAAAACAAAAACAAACGATGTGGATTCCGAGAGGCAGCACAGTCACTGAGTGTCCCTCTGAGCCAGCGGAGCGCTAGAGAACGTCTTCCATTTAGTTGGGAAGACTGGATACAAATCTAAGAATCAAATAACAAAACAAGGTAGCACACAGCTAAGTACCCAAATGAGTGATACCAGAAGTATCATTGAAGAAGGTTAGGTTCAGGAGGGATTAATTGGCCTCAGGAAAGCTCACATAGGCGATCAAGCTGAGCTCTGCGAGATGGATAATATTTGAGAAAGGGCTCTCAGGGAAGAAACAAAAAAGAACAAAACATGTTCAGGAGACAAAAGGAAGACCAGTCTGTTAGAAGAGAAATTTGGTCACCAACCTTAACTCATTAGGTAAGTTCAATAAACAGGAAGGCAGTGCAACAGAAAGAGACAATGTAACTTTGGAGCCAGACTTTACCTCATTTTCAATCCCATTTACTACATCTGCCACTTACTAAATCTGTGACCTTAACCTCTCCAAGCCTCAGTTTCCTTTTCTGGAAAATGGGACTATTAACATGGAACACATAATATTGCTTTGTAGATAAAATTGTATATAAAGCACAATGCTTTGGCATACAGTAAACACTTTTTAATTTTTTTTTAAGTTTATTTATTTATTTTGAGAGAGAGAGGGCATACGCAGGGGAGGGGCAGAGAGAGGGGGAGAGAGACTCCCACTCAAGCAGGGAGGAGAAGCCCGACCCAGGCCTTGACATGGGGCTTGAACCTACGAACCTCGACATCATGACCTGAGCCGAAAACACGAGTCAGATGTTTAACCGACTGAGCCACCCAGGTGCCCCAGTAAACACTTTTTTAAATGATAGCTATCATTCTTCATGAAGTACCCAGCACTATGCCAAGTACACAGCAGACCTTCATGAAACGGTGGTTAATGTCATCCCTTTCCTTCTGTTGCTGTTGTCAGCCCTGGGCTGACCTGACCCTTAAGTAGGCCCGTGTTTCATGCCACCATACCACCCTAGGCACCTTAACACTGCATCACATTGAATATAGTTATATACATGTCCATCAACTGATGAATGGATAAAGAAATTGTGGTTTATATACACAATGGAGTACTACGTGGCAATGAGAAAAAATGAAATATGGCCCTTTGTAGCAACGTGGATGGAACTGGAGAGTGTGATGCTAAGTGAAATAAGCCATACAGAGAAAGACAGATATCATATGGTTTCACTCTTATGTGGATCCTGAGAAACTTAACAGGAACCCATGGGGGAGGGGGAAGAAAAAAAAAAAAAAAGAGGTTAGAGTGGGAGAGAGCCAAAGCATAAGAGACTGTTAAAAACTGAGAACAAACTGAGGGTTGATGGGGGGTGGGAGGGAGGGGAGGGTGGGGGATGGGTATTGAGGAGGGCACCTTTTGGGATGAGCACTGGGTGTTGTATGGAAACCAATTTGTCAATAAATTTCATATATATATAAAAAAATGAATATAGTTATATACATATCCCTCATTCAACATCGTTCTTGCAGAAATGTATCTGAAATGATATTTAAAACTTTATTTTTGAAATCGACCGCAAATAATTTGTAACTGGCACCACTCCTTCTGCCATTGCTGTACCTGGGAATGCCTATAAGATGAGAAAATCTAACCTAAGATTGTTTTGCAATCTGATCAACTTTTTGTCAAAAAAGTTGCCAAAATTGCCAAAGCTGCCAAATTTCAAAATAGATGAAGTCGGCTTTGTTCCTGTGGTAGCAGGTAAGTACACATTTTAAATCTGAGATTTTGCAGTGGACGCTTTCCATACTCCGTATAGTTTTCTTCCCAGTCTGGAACGCATAGGCCCTTGGAAACCTCCCAGACCCTGGGCACTGAGCCTCTAGCACTTAATGGACATAAGGGCCCTGAGACTGTGGCAGTTGGAAAGACTTGTGACGGATGACTAGGATCAAACACACAAAGGAAGCCCTTCCCCAGGCTTCCTTGAGTGGGGCTGGCCAGCTGCAGGGTCAGCACCTACCTGAGGGAAAGCATGTTTGCAACTTAATTGGATTCAGGGCTTGAAAAGTGTGTGGTCAGCCATCTCTGTCAGCACGAAATGTTTTATTTTTTTAATTTTTTTTACATTTATTTATTTTTGAGAGACAGAATCAGAGCACAAATGGGGGAGGGGCAGAGAGAGATGCAGAATGCAAAGCAGGCTCCAGGCTCTGAGCTGTCAGCACAGAGCCCGTCTTATCTCGGGAACCATGAGATCAGGAGGAAGCTTAACTGACTGAGCCCCCTGGGGCGTCCCTGTCAGCACAAAATGTTAATGCCAGCTCTTGGCTCCTGCTGCCACCCCATCCAGGACGCTTGAGTCTGTTGATGAATAACCACTTGGTGATCCTCCCATCCCAATGAGAGAGGCTCAGCTGAGGGCCTGCAAAAGAGAAATGACTTCCTGGATAAATAACTATATAACTATATATAACTATATATAACTACATATAGTTATATATAGTTATATATATATATTTGCTCCCTGGGGCCCAAGTCAACTGTTTGCTGGATAATGTTCTCCTGGGCACAAAAATCAATGTTTTGTTAGCTTTGTGGGGAGAAGTGCCTGAAGGGATCCCAGCTGTGGAAAAGGCAACCAGGCTCCACCTGGGAGGCGGAGGGACAGATGTCTCAGAAGTTTCGCCTCTGGCAATGCAGATCCTAGCAGCCTTGGAGATTTTTGCAACTTTGAGGAACATTTTATCTCAAAGGCAGTGAAGTCACACAAATCCCAGAGCTTGAGATGCTGGGTGAGAGCCAACACAGCAACACGGACTTGAGAAGCCCAGAGCAAGCGCCCCACTGCAGTCATTTGCTTGGTCCCTTGACAACTGTTGCACTATCCCCTTACTGTCAGTATTATAATTTACTGAATATATATGTACTCATTTAGCTCCAATAGTTCTTTTTATTTTTTTTAATGTTTATTTATTTTTGAGAGCGAGCACGTGTGCGCGAGAGCCGGGGAGGGGCAGGGAGTGGGGGGTGTAGGATCTGAAGCTGGCTCTGCGCTGACAGCAGAGACCCTGACTCTGGTGGAGCTCAAGAACCAGGAGATCATGACCCAAACCAAAGTCAGATGCTCAACTTGAAAGAGCAGACCTAGGCCAGCCGACTAGTGACTATGTCCCTGACATGGCCGCAGAAAGAGGTTCCCGCTCAAACCTCAGACCACATCTCCTCCCCTTGAGTAACTTATGTTTTCTAAGAAAGCGGGCTACTGATTGATGCATTCTTCCGAAATCTAAAGTGGGAGGAAGGGAGTATGAGAGGCGTGGAAAGTGTGAGTAGAAGAGGGAGGGCTTCTCTCAGGTAGGGGCCAGAGGCAGGAGCCCTCAATCCTGTCCAGGCTTAGAATGACCTAGGAGCATTTTACTCCTCCCCAGACCAATTAATCAGAGTCTCTGGGGATGGTGTTGGTGCTAGGTATTTATATAGCACAGCAAGGCTGACAGCCAATGGTTAATAGGTGACCAGTGAGAAATGTTCTGTATACACTGAGGCCAAACATGTTAGAGATCCTCAGACACAGTGGTTCTTAAACTTCAGGTGCATCAGAATCTCCCGGAAGACTTGTTCACAGATTGTTGAGCCCCACCCCCAGAGTTTCTGATTCAGTAGGTCTGAGACCACCAGGCCCAACATTTGCATTTTTAACAAGTTCCAGGTGAAGCTGATAATTGCTGATCTGGGACCACACCTTGGCAGCCATTGTTCTATCCTTCCCCAGCCAATCAGCTAAGGCCATGATCCCTATAAAACCTTTGTGCTTTTGAAACCTGCTCTCTCTCTGGTATCTCACCGCTGCCTCAGTTCAGGTAGGGGATTGAGCTCCAGCTAGCTCGAATAAAGGCTCTTTGCTTTTTCACCAGGGACTTGGCTCCCTGGTGGTCTTTGGGGATCACGAATTCTGGACATAACAAACTGAGCCACCCGAGTGCCCCTCAGATAATTCTTTTTCAATGAAATTGTGCAACACCCTATTTCAAGGAATACTGGTGTCACTTAATAAATACAAGTAAAAATAAGTTTAATGAGAGGCGCCTGGGTGGCTCAGTCGGTTGAGAGTCCAACTTAAGCTCAGGTCATTATCTCCCAGTTCGTGAGTTGGAGCCCCACGTCGGGCTCTGTGCTGACAGCTCAGAGCCTGGAGCCTGCTTTGGATTCTGTGTCTTCCTCCCTCTCTGCCCTTCCCCCACTCACACTCTGTCTCTCTTTCTCTCTTTCCCAAAAATAAACATAAAACATTTTTTTAGTAAATAAAAAATAAGCTTAATGAATGTCATCTAATTTTTAGGGTTTTTTTTAAAGCACTGTTGATTTTTTTTTAATTATAATTTTTTTAAGTAATCTCTACACCCAACATGGGACCTGAACTCATTACCCTGAGTTCAAGAGTCCTATGTTCTACCCACTGAGCCAGCCAGGTGCCCCAACGTCATCCAATTTTTAAAAATTCTACCCAGATATTGTTTTCAGTTGCAGACTCAGCCTGAAGTCTGTGGTCTCTGTTGGAAAAGGAGAGAAACAAACAATTTATTTACCTTCCTGCTCTAATATGAGACTTCCTCCTAAATTTTTATCACAGGGATCATAAGAGAACTATTGAAAGCAATGTTCATGCACCACCTAACACTACAAACAGAGACACACTCACTGTGCTCTGCCTCCATGGGAACCATTTTCTCCTTCCCTTTTCAGCCTGGCATCACACCAAAGGGGTGGGTTGAAAGTCAGAAAGCTCCTGGCCCTGGCTCTGCCATTCACTCGGCCTTGGGAAGGGCACTTGCTGTTTCACAAACTCCAGCTCCTTCATTGGTACAAGAGGGAGTTGATCGAGGTATTTCTAAGGACTCTTCCAGCTCTAACCCTCTATTATCCCAAGACTTTCTCCAACAAGGCAAATTTCTGCCACAAAAGAACCCCACTCACCATGTTGCTTGGCCAGCTGGAACAGTGATTCTCTTACTGGAAGTGACTGTTTTTCTAGCTTCTGTAAGAACAGAAAGGCATTAGCCTCACTCCCCAGCCTTAATGCTGACTCTTTAAGGAACTCCTGAGCTAACCTGGGAGAGTGGGGTGTGGACCCTTACTTAGCCCATTTTTCTTCCAAGATTGGTTTCCCCTGTGGTCTGATGTTTCAAGAGTTTCAAAGAAGAAACATGGGCACATGGAAGGAATAGGGGCATTGGAAACTGAGGAGCGTTGATTAAAATCTTATGTCTGACACTCTTTAGTTGTGTGATGGGCGATTTTCTCAACTTTTCTCAGACATTTAAAAAAGTAATCTACTCGCCTCATAAAACTCTTAAGAGGGATGAACAATGTCAGTATTTATTGAGGGCATAAAAAGGCACATTATCTGCGGAGACTGAACAATAAAATTCCAGTGGTGTTCTTAAATGTCTGCCGTAGAAGGTCTGCAATACTTGCCCTGGGGTATGAAATTCTTGGAAAGGCTAGCAGGCTGTCCCCATGGTGTCCTCCTCCTCCTCCTCCTCCATGCCATTACTCCCCTAAGAGAGAGGGCAGCAGCCAGAGGGGGATCATGCCCTCTGTGGCTGCTCCTGGGGCTGTGGCCAGTTGAGGTCCCAGTCAGTGCCAAGCCCAGCGACATGACTGCAGCTCGGTGGTTTGAAACTCAGCACGTGCAGCAGGGGTGCAACACCGCAATGGGCAACATCGACAAGTACACAAAACACTGCAAAGACCTCAACACTTTCCTGCATGAAGCCTCTCCAGTGTGGCCGCTGATGAAGTTTTGGGGCGACAGGGGGGTTCATGGGGGTCCAAAGCCGACAGCCAAGAAAGAATTCTTGAAGACTTCTTTGGTGCAAAAGGTGATTTTATTAAAGCACGGGGACAGGACCCATGGGCAGGAAGAGCTGCACCGGGGGTCCTGATGGTAACTCATTATATATCTTCAGGTTGGGAGGGGGGTCAGGGATAGACCTGAGGAATTTGGAAGCAAGGTTTCCAGGACCTCAAGGGACTAGCTATTGCTAGGGAAATGCCATTTATTACCGTTTAGTAAAACCTCAGTCATGAGGCCCTTTATGTACATTGGTATGATATATCGATGTATAATGGGGGGGGGCATAAGCTTGGAGTATGATTGCCAGCATATATCTTGGGACAGTTGAGATAAAGGAAGTAGACTTAAAGGATCCTCTAGTTTGGGATAATGTTAAGCTAAGGTTCTCTTTTGCCCCAGCAAAGTGTCATCCTTGAGGCAGCTGAGCTCCTAGAGGGAGGTCATTCTGCTGGTTTCAAGGACTTGTCAGTGGGCTGTAGGCAGTAAGGGAATTTAATTTTCCACTTGCCTTAGTTTCCCACATCACCATGGCAATCACTTAAACCCCTTTCCTTTGTTCTTGTTCCTTGTCCAAGGAATATCACACAGATCCCACCTGGGGAGGGGATTGGGTGTTAGCTTGTGCTTTGGCCCCTCTGCCTGACTCCTGCTCCCTCATCGGCCGCCACCTGTCAGACCCCCACTGTAGCCTGCAAGAAGGGCTGTGAAAACTGCCACCTGAGCCAAGGGCCTGTGTCCTTAACTACATGTGAGCTCACCTCAGGGAAGTACCCAGACTGCTGTACAGAGACAAGCAACCGGCCATTCCTTGCGTCATGGCCCGTGTCTCTCCATAACAGGAGGACGGCCTGGTTCCAGCTGGTGTCGACTGGTCACTGTGCACTTCAATAATATTGTCTAAAGCCGGTGTCCACCCGCCCCCCAAGGCCCCACCCTAAGCTCTGCAGACTCTGGACATTGCTGCTACATTTCCACCCTCCAGTTCTTTACTAATGCTTACGCTCTTTGTAAATTGCACTTCCCTCCCACACACCCAACTTCATGCACACTTAATTGCATAGGGGATTTTATGGATGCTCCCAATGATGCAGAAAGAGGAGTCATTGTCTTTGGCCCTTCACTGCTGTTTATCTTGCTTCCTGTGTGTGATACCGTGTGGCCCTTCAGGGGTCAAGCACTGAGGACCTCAGCAAAGATGGATCCAGGTTTTGTGGGGCCCAGGGCATACATAATGTTGAAGACCCTTTTAAAGAAAAGGAATATAAAATTACAAATGCTAACCAAGTTCAGGCCTTGGAAGGGCTTTGTTTGGACAGTTCAGAGGGACCAAGGCAGGGGAGCTTATCCAAGGAAAAAAGGCAGGAGAATTTTCACTGGGTTCCCTGTATTGGACAAAGGTGCCTGGTTTTGCTGCAATTAGAGATTCGGGTCTACCTCACGAGTGTGTGTTACTATCCCAGGAAAGTACTGAGGTTTGGAAACCCTTTCTTATCTTTCAGGCATCAGCTGTACCTGTTCTGCAGGCAGGAGGGAGGGCAGCATCCTGAGCAGACTCGGGCTGGGACGTCCAGAGGGTCTGTCTCCCACCCACCTGAGACCTGCCTGGGGGTCCCATCTCGCGTAAAGGAGACGGAGGGGAGGAAGAGCAGGTGATGCCCCCAGATGCCAGTCAGGTCTGAGGTCTGACCCCCCTTGTTCGTCCTCATGGATCACCGATAAGACCCAGAGCAGGAACCTCAGATTTCTGAAGTGAGTCTCTCTCCCTTGGGAATTTCAGAATCAGGACCTTCAGAGAATCTTGATCTGGTCCTAATTAGTGTTTCTCTAACCGTGATGAAGGAGCAGTTTTGTATGCAATCTGCCAGACCCATGCTTTTGTAAAATACAAAAGGTGAATTACTAGAAAAATGAAATAGAACATACACATATAGAAAACAGCATCTGACTCCTGACTTCCGCTCAGATCATGATCTCACAGTTTGAGCCCTGCCTCGGGCTCCTCACTGAGAGCAAAACGCCTGCCTGGGATTCTCTCCCTCTATCTCTGCCTCTCCCCCGCTCTCTCCCTCCCTCAAAATAACTAAACTTAAAAAAAAAGAAAACACAAGACCAAATTTCTTATTATTAGATTCAATTAACATAAAATCACTCTATTGAATTGGCATAAGAGTTTCTGGATGCTTCCTCTTCTATACTTTTCCTGTTTTCAAGAGAAAAACACACATTATACACACATGTACACATAAATACTAATATAAGACATACACATCCATACACACATACATACACAGGGACACATTCACACATGTGCACGTGTGTGGACAACATACACAAACACATCAACACATGAACACTCAACAGAGAACCAACCTCTCCTTCCCTCCTTCCCTCTACCAACTCTGCTTCCTTCTCACATTTTGAAAGAGACTTTCCTACACAGATTATGGCTCAGAACAAGCAAAGGATGTTTGGAGAAACATGAAGTGGCAGAGAAAGCAGAGAATCCAACAATTTTAACTCCCAGCCCCCCTCCCTGCTTTCTAGAAAGAGATTTAAGGCAGAGCTCCCTGTGACCTACCACACCACGCTAGCCCACCCCAAATATGGCCTTGCCATACTGTACCCTGCCCATCACCATCGCTATCTGGCCACTCCTGTGCTCTTGACCAAGGAAGACATACTGGAAGTGAGAGAAAAACATTCTCCTACCCATCTGGCATCTCCCCAGTGTCGTGGGCAGGCTCCACTTCCTCTGTCTGCACCTTAAATGATGGTGTTTTTCAGGGTCCTATTCTTAGCTCTCTTTTCTTCTCACAACAGCACTCTCTTGAGTAACTTGATGCACATCCAGGGCTTCAACTGCCACTTACCTGTTCCCAAAATCTTACCTCTCTCCCTGATCTCCCAAGTTCCAGACATGTAAAGCCATCTAGCTGCAGTTACTAGCCTCCTCAATGTCCTGTATGCATCTTAAGAAAAACACTCAGGGGGTGCCTGGGTGGCTCAGTCGGTTGAGTGTCTGACTTCAGCTCAGGTCATGATTTCACAGCTTGTGAGTTTGAGCCCCGCGTCAGGCTCTGTGCTGACAGCCCAGAGCCTGGATGGAGCCTGCTTTGGATTCTGTGTCTCCCTCTCTCTGCCCCTAACCCACTTGCATTCTGTCTCTGTCTCTCTCAAAACTAAATAAACATTAAAAAAAATTTTTTTTAATAAAAAAAAAAAGAAAAAAACACTCAGAACTGAGCTCATGATCTACCTGGCTTCCAAACTTGCCCCTCCTCCTGCAATCTCTCAGTCTTGGTTGGTAGAAACATCATACTCAATCATTCAAGGTCCTTATCTAAGAGACACCTGTATCAACTCATTCTTGTTTCCTTCTCTGGTAATTCACCATTTATCCCAGGTGCTGCCTTAAGAGGGCACAAAAGCTCTTGGTTTGTTTGTTTGTTTGTTTGTTTCCAAATATCCTGGGTTCCTAACATGTGCCCAACACATGCGATGGCTTTGGAGGGGAGCTGTAATTTGGAGTTAGACAAACACACATAAATTGTTGCAATCAAGGATTCATTATCTAGCTTCAGAAGCAAATAAAAACACCACCTTTGAAACATCATCAAACAATAACAAAGTACAATGACTCAAATAGATTCTATAACATTTTTCTCCCACTTCCCTCATTCATCCCAACTAAGCAAACCCATTCTCTGTTAAATACAAATCCCCCTGTTACATGTTTCTGGCATACCACGGAGGCTATAACCAGAGTCAGGCAACACTAGGAGAAATTCGACCATTCAGTATCTATAAGAGTGGAGTCCTCAGAAGCTGGAGAGTGTGGAAAGAATTCAGAAAAGAATAAATCCTTCAATAGATTAATTATATCCAAACAAGTTGTACAGCAACCTGGGTGGGAGTTTCTGACTTCCGTGTGTAGGTTGAAGAATTAGATGAAGTGTAACTTGAACCTTGGGGGCCTTTGACTGTGAAACTGGCCCATTCAGAGTGTAATGACACAGCATCCATGAAGGAGGGCTCAGAGGGGCAGTTTGGGGCCTGAGAAGCTGCCCAAAAGTCTTGGAACAAAATCTCTGCTGGGCCACTGAGAACATGTTTCTGAAAAGTCACTTGAGAAGGGGCTCCCCAGCCATCTAAGACAACACAATTACTTCTTAGTAGGTAAGTTTGTTTTAACATGCAGAACTTTTTAAATTAAGGATAGAAATATTTAAAAGAATCAAACACGTAGCATTAATGTTTATATGAAGTAATTTGTGCATATTTGGTATTTTAAGTATTTGCAGTATTTAAGAAAATTTAGTCTATTACAGTAATAAACTGGCCTTACAATTCTAATTTAAAATGTGTAATTGGTGGGGCGCCTGGGTGGCGCAGTCGGTTAAGCGTCCGACTTCAGCCAGGTCACGATCTCGCGGTCCGTGAGTTCGAGCCCCGCGTCGGGCTCTGGGCTGATGGCTCAGAGCCTGGAGCCTGTTTCCGATTCTGTGTCTCCCTCTCTCTCTGCCCCTCCCCCGTTCATGCTCTGTCTCTCTCTGTCCCAAAAATAAATAAACGTTGAAAAAAAAAAAATGTGTAATTGGTTTAGATGGGTGATTTGAGGTGGAACTTTGCTTTAAATTTAGTTTTGGAGGGGTGCCTAGGTGGCTCAGTCAGTTAGGGATCCAACATCAGCTCAGGTCATGATCTCATGGTTCATGAGTTCAAGCTCTGCATCAGGCTTTGTGCTGACCAATTAGAGCCTGGAGCCTGCTTCGGATTCTGTGTCTCCCTCTCTCTCTGCCCCTCCCCCGCTCATGCTCTGTCTCTCTGTCTCTCTCTCTCTCAAATAAATAAACATTAAAAAAAATTAATAATAAGTAAAATTAGTTTTGGAACATTGAAGGAAACAAAATTGAATCACCATATTTATAAATTGTTTAGATTTTAGTGTTTTAGGGATTCAGGAATGCCTTGTTGGTTTGCCAGATGACTGAATTACTTTATAAGGACAGGGAATATTTTAAATGTGTAAAATATATTTTTTAATGTTTAAAGTAGTCTTATTAACTACATGTATAAATAGTACCAAATAGTCGTCAAATACAATCGTATGAAGTGATTATCAAAATGTATGTTTGTGGGGCACCTGGCTGGCTCAGTTGGTTAAGCATCCAACTTTTGATTTTAGCTCAGGTCATGATTTCATGGTTCATGAGATTAAGCCCTGCTCCACACTGTCAGCACAGAGCCTGAGTGGGATTCTCTCTCTCCCTCTCTCTCGTTCTGCTCCTCATGGGATTTTCTCTCCCCCACACTCACTCCAGCCCTCTTTCTCAAATAAATAAATAAATAAATAAATAAATAAATAAAATTGAAGAATCCTTTTAAAAATTATATTTGTTTATAAATTAAACATAAAAGCTTAAGGAAGAACTGGGCTTCTGATTTGCATTTTTAATATAAGGAACATAAATTTTCTTTTATTATTATTTTTTAATGTTTATTTACTTAGAGAGACAGTTGGCTCACACAGGAGGGGAGAGAGAGAGAATCCCAAGCAGGCTCTGCACTGTCAGCATAGAGCCCGATGCAGGCACGGCTCAAACTCACAAACCGGGAGATCATAACCTGAGCCAAAACCGAGTCGGTCGCTCAACTGACTGAACCACCCCAGCACCCCCTTTTATGATTTTTTTTAATGTTTACTTATTTTGAGAAAGAGAGCATGAGCAGGGGAGGGGCAGAGAAAGAGGGGAGACAGAGAACCCCAAGCAGGCTCCTGTCAGCACAGAGCCCACCATGGGGCTTGATCTCACAAAACGTGAGATCATGACCTGAGCCGAAATCAAGAGTCAGACGCTTAAATGACTGAGCCATCCAGGCATCAGGGAACATAAATTTTTAAAAGCCAGAGTAGCCCTCTGAATATTTTCTTTCCGGGAACCAAAAGGACATTTTAAAAATTCACATGGACACTACAGGACCAGTCCATTTTCTACACTGTTTTCATCTATACGGTGAACCGTGAGCTTTGGTAATTGTGTTTTCTGGTGTTCCCATGTTTGTTGGGCTTACTGAACACTTCGAAGGGAGGGTGGTCACTGATGATGCAGTGGCCCAGGCTCAGGCCCAAGACCCACAGCGGGCGGCTTCAGCACCAGAACAAAACCTGGAACTGTATCTCTCCTCAGTGCCCTCCCTCCTCTGCCCACGCTGCCTCCCAGTGGCTCACTCCGCTGACTTGCATTCCGGAGAAACTGAGAAAGGGGAGCAGGACTCCCCTGAGGCCAGTGTGGCGCTGGCAGAGGCCATCAGCAAAGTATCTCCAAGAAAAAGTAACACTCAAGAGACTATGGTTGAGTCTTCATCCTCAACTGGGGCTCTTCCTCCTTGGCCAAATTTGGAGTTTTAAGACTACATTTTACTAGGTAGGGGACTTAAAAAAAAACAACAACAACAACAGATTGTTAAGCAACTGGCTCCATCAATATATCAGGCTGCTTGCCTGGAAGAGAGAGAGAGTTTGTATGTGTAAAAAATACCCATCATGTTCAGGGTGATGAGGTGAAGTTATATGAGCGGAATCAAGAGTGCTATATTCTACCAATTAGAGATACTGTGGGGACAAAAACTCCCCATTTCTTAAAAAAAAATTGTCAATTTTAAATACAGATATATTTTTGGCAGAAGTAAAAAAAAAACAAGACAATGTAACAATTACTTGGAATCAATCAGTTAGGTACTGGGTTTGGAGGCATGACATAGAGAAAGTTTTGTAGTAAGGGCTCTTAAGAATGGGTGGAATATGGGCAGAGGCCTACAAGTAGTCAATGAGCACAGGAAAGGAGATGTTAAGGAACTGGAGAGAAATCTGCACTCACCGGCTTAGCAGTTCTGAAGTTGGGGGTGGGGTGGACGGATGATTTCATGCTGTTGTAATTCCCAGATTGCCTGCCCCTGGAGGATTTTGCTGGGAGGCATCCAGTGAGGGTTCGGGCTGCCCCTAGATATACCTGGCACATGTTAGATCTTAATAAGTGTTTGTTTAACAAAACTTGTTTTCAGAGCAAAGGAATGGGGCTAGGAAAATATACAGATTGCAAATCTGGAAAGCTTATAAAACAAAATTTTTTTAAAAAACTCTCATTATGTTTAACATTTTCCAGAGAGGAGGAATCTACTACCTGTGGAGACAGCCTGTGCCATTTTCTGGCAGCTCTAAATATTTTAAATTGTCCTATATAGAAACTAATCTACATCTCTGTCGCTGCAGCAATTCACCGATGCCCAGTCACTGTGAGCCCTACAGAATAAACCCAATTGTTCTTCACACCCAACCTCTGAAATATTTTAAGGGAGTTTCACGACCCTTGCCCTCCAAATATTGGCTCACCAGACAATAACAAGAGCTATAAAATGGCTCCCCCTTTGTGATCCACTAGTTCCAATAATATCCATAAGATATGCTCAATAGAAATAACCCCAATTGGGGAGGAGTAAATTGGTGCACATCTGTTTACACTTTGTGTAACAGAGAAAAGTTAGAAATAATACAAAGTCCTAAAATTGAGAGTGACTTAAATAAATGACTGGCAACTACATTGTGCTCTAACTGAAGCAGCAAAAGTCATCACTCTGAAGACAAACACACAAAAATCATACTGATGCAGGGAAATGTGTACAGGCCATGCTGTGTGAAGAAATCAGAATATACAACTATTTTTTTTCATTTGGAAATATTTTTAAAGTTTATTTTTATTTATTTTGAGTGAGACAGAGAGCAAGCAGGGGAGGGACAGAGAGGGAGACAGAATCCCAAGCAGGCTCCACACGCTGTCAGCTCAGAGACTGATATGAGGCTTGAACAGACAAACTGTGAGATCAGGACCTGAGCTGAAATCAAGAGTACCCCTAAAACTGTACTTAAACTTTTTTTAATGTTTATTTTTGAGAGAGAGAGAGACAGAGAGAGAACACAAGCAGGGGAGGGGCAGGGAGATACAGAACCTGAAACAGGCTCCAGGCTCCAAGCTGTCAGCACCGAGCCCGATGCAGGGCTCAAACTCATGAACCACAAGATTATGACATAAGCCGAAGTCTGACGCTCAACTGATTGAGCCACCCAGGTGCCCCTAAAACTGTACTTTCAAATGAACTACAACTATATAAAACAGTCTCTGGCTTTGTTCATCAAAAAGGCCATAAGTGAATTTGGGAGCCTTCCAGAACATCCTCTCCAAGCCATGCTTCTTCCAGATTCACCTAGCTCAGTGATCCTACATGTGACCCAGAAGACATTCCACATTTGTTTTTTGTTTTTTTATTTTATTTATTATTTTAACATTTATTTTTTTTTTAATTTTTTTTTCAACGTTTATTTATTTATTTTTGGGACAGAGAGAGACAGAGCATGAACGGGGGAGGGGCAGAGAGAGAGGGAGACACAGAATCCAAGGCAGGCTCCAGGCTCCGAGCCATCAGCCCAGAGCCCGACGCGGGGCTCGAACTCACGGACCGCGAGATCGTGACCTGGCTGAAGTCGGACGCTTAACCGACTGCGCCACCCAGTCGGTTATTTATTATTTATTTATTTATTTATTTTTGAGAGACAGATACAGAGCACGAGTTGGGGAGGGACAGAGAAAGAGGGAGACCCAGAATCCGAAGCAGGCTCCAGGCTCTGAGTTCTCATCACAGAGCCCGAAGCAGGGCTCAAACCCATTAACCCTGAGATCATGACCTGAACCAAAGTCGGACATTCAACCAACTGAGCCATCCAGGCACCCCTGTTTTTTGTTTTTATAACCAAATCACAATTATAGTAGTGTCAGGTATACAACATAATTCATATTTATTGCAAAATGATCACCACAAGCCTAGTTAACAGCCACCACACATACTTACAAAATTTTTTTCTTGTGATGAGAACTTGTACAAAATTTTTTTAATTAAAAAAAATTTTACGTGTAATTATTTTGAGTGAGAGAGTGACAGTGCAAGCAGGGGAGGGACAGAGAGAGAGGGAGAGAGAATCCCAAGCAGGCTCCGTCTACACTGTCAGCACAGCGTGACATGAGGCTTCATCTCTCAAATCACGAGATCATGACCTGAGGCAAAATCAAGAGCTGAACGCTTAACCAACTGAGCCACCCAGGTGCCCTTCTTATGGTGAGAACCTTTAAGATTTGCTCTTAGCAACTTTCAAATATACAATATTATTAACAATAGTCACCATGCTGTATGTACATTATATCTCCACGACTTACTTATTTTATATTTGGAAGTTTGTACTTTTTGACCCCCTGCCCCCATTTTGCCCACCCTCCACCTCTGGCAACCACCAGTGTGTTCTCTGTGTGCTTGTGTTTGTGTGTGTGTGTGTGTGTGTGTGTGTGTGTGTGTGTGTGGTGTTTTGTTCTGTTTTTTTAGATTCCACATATAAGTGAGATCATATGGTATTTGTCTTTTTCAGACTTGCTTCACATAGCATAATTCCCCCAAGATCCACTCATGTTGTAGCAAATGGCAAGATTTCATTTTTTATGGCTGAATAATATTCATACAAATACGCACACACACCACGTTTCCTTTATTTATTCATCCATCAATGAACTCTTAGGTTGTTTCCATACCTTGGCTATTATGAATAACACTACAACAAACATAGGGGCACAGATATCTTTTTGAATTCATGTTTTTGTTTTCTTCAGATAAATACCCAGAAATGGAATTGCTGGACCCTATGGTAATTCTATTTTTAATTTTGGGGGAAACCTCCATGATGTTTTCCATAGCAGCTGCATCCCACATTTGGCTTTAATTCTGTCCTGTGTATTTTCCACTTGCAAACATTGACCACCAAACAAAGAACTTGTAAGGGACAAATCCAGGGAGAAAGGAGAGCTAAGCAACAGGCTCCAGGCCTCAGGCACCACTTGGGCATGGTTTTCACCTCTCTCTTCTTCCCACCATTGTTCCTGTTCTGTGGGTCTTTCTGCTCCCCTTACCATTTTCACCTGGATTCGTAATATCTCTTGGGATCTAGTCAGACACTATCTAGGATACAGCAGGGACAAAATAGACAAAGGTCCTTATCTTTAAGGAACTTATTTTCAAATGATACATGGTGGAGCTGGTGGACCTATTATGAGAGACAGGACATAAATAAATACATACATAATCAAAAAGAGATAAATACCGTGAAGAAAACAAAACAAAATAACATCATTGGAAGGGACGATGGGTGAAAGACCACTTTAGACCAGGTGGTCATGGAAGAGATTTGAAAATCCAACACTTTAGTAAAATCCCAAAGGATGAGAGCCAGCCCCCTAGAACTGTGAAAAGAAGTCTCCAGGTGGAAGAAAAGAATAAGAAGACCCCAGATTAGGAATAAGCAAGGCATGTTTAAAAAACTGGAAGAAGGCCACTAGGGCTGGAGGGTCACTCAGAGAGATAGGCAGCAAATGATCCATATGCAAATTGGAAGCCATTAGAAGGGGTTGAGGGTATCTGACTGGAGTTTTTAGAAGATGCTCTGGGTGACGGGTTGCAGAGAATGGCTTCTCAGGAAGTAAGAGTACAGAACATCAACCAGTATGGAAACTAATTCACCAGCACAGACAAGATGGTGGTGGTGTGGACTTTGATGACACCTAGCTCAGAGAAAGTAAGTTGTACATTTTTAAAGGAATATTACCAATAAAATAAAGCCAAAACTAAGGGAGAATTAAACAAAAAACATTATTAACATATGTACTGTATACTACACAGATTTCTTATCCTAAAATAACTAAGGCTTGGCTCCAGTTTCCTTGGAAGGCACAGGTAACAAAAACATGTTCTCTCAAGTCTGTCCCTTCTTATCTCTACAATTCCCGTTTGTGGTCCTTCATCACTTCCCCCTTGTCTGGAAGCCCGGGACCAAAGCAGGGCCCTGGTCACTCCCAGTGGACAAAGAGTGGAGCCTATGGTCCCAAGCCTACCTAGAATGCCAATTACATCTCTTGGGGCACAGAAAGTGGGTAATAAGCATTACAGAAACAAATGTTTCTTCCACTTTCTCTCATGTTTCGATAACACTACTTCCCTACAAAAAACATTTTGGAAATTTCTTGGGGATTATTTTAACTATTGCTTATTCTAGAACAGATAGGAAAAAAGGATTTTTATTCTCTGACCCACAGAGATGTGTCTGTCACTTTTAGACGCTCTTTCAGCACTGGCTATTACAAAAATAAACATCTTCTAATATGCTGGTTAGATGATAGAAAAGGTGATGTAGTGTTCAATATGCTTCTTTTCTGGACTCTGACAGTTTAGACGAAACCCTGTAACTTAGTGTTTGAGAGTGAAGACTCTGGAGTCAGACTGCGTGGGCTCAAATCCTGGCTTTTCTACTTATTGTGCACCTTCCAGCAAATTTATTTAACTTCAATAAGCCAGAAGTTCATCTATAAAATGGGAGTTTGGTAAGCTCCAAGGAATTTGAAATTGGTGAAATATGATGAGAACTGTTTGTGAATACAAGAGAAGGCTTCAAAGCCTGGGCTGTTCCAAACTTCCAGTTCCTCCTATATCATCTGTCCCCTTCACATCTCCCCAAAACATACTCATCAACATACATTCTATTGCACACACATGCATGCCACACGCATTCACACTGTAGGTGACAGCCTGCATTCTTGCAGAAAGTGTATTTAACCATTATAAGGAAATTCACTTTACTTACTAAAATAAAATCTTTCTCATTTAGTACAGATTAAAACAACTCCTAGGGGCACCTGGGTGGCTCTGTTGGGTGAGCATCAAACTTCAGCTCAGGTTATGATCTCACAGCTCCTGAGTTCAAGCCCCGTGTTGGGCTCTGTGCTGACAGCTCAGAGCCTGGAGCCTGCTTTGGATTCTGTGTCTCCATCTCTCTCTGCCCCTCCCCTATTCGTGATCTGTCTCTCTCTCTCTCTCTCTTTCTCTCAGAAATAAACACTAAAAAAAAAAAAAAAAAATTCTGGAAAGGAGTAACTGGATCCCAGAACTTGCAACTAAACTCCATCACCCTGCAGGCTCAAAAAATTTCAATGGCTCCCCTTTTTCCATAGAAAAAAATGATCCACCCTTTCTTTTTTTTCCAGGAGTGCATGAACTCCCAGAGCCAGCTCAATTTATGTCCACTTCCTAATTGTGGGAAACTTGGATTCTACCAAATGTTTCCCAGACAACTGCTTGAGTATAAGGAAGGTAAGACCCCGTAAGGGAAAGTTCAGACTCTTTCCCAACACTGGAAATGGGTCCGTTGGATTTGAAACAAGTGAATAAGGTTCATAATATATTCTCTACAAAAGTTTCCTAAGTGTTGGCCTCTGTAACCAGCTACTGGGCAGCATTTATAAAGTGGACACCAGGGGGTAGCAAAATCTCACTCTCCCAGTTCCCCAGCACTAATTACAAGGAAGCCAGAGAGTCTCCTTGACTTCAGGGCCCATAACCCAGTGGTGGAAATGAACTCCAGCTCCCTACCTCTAACTCTGCTGGGAACATTATCACTAAAGTTTGCTTGCCCTCGATTTTTTTTTTTCTTTGACACCATGGAGCAGAGGGACCTTCTTGTCTCCAAGAAGAATCAACAATTTCTCTTCTTTTCCAGACCCAGTGGAGTGGAGAAAGGATGGAGTTTAGCTTTCAGAGGTAGTGAAAGAAGAGCTCATCACCTAGGCGACGCCCTCCTCTCCAGCGGTTCCAACCACTGCCCAGAGGCTCCAGCCTCCTGGCCTCACAGGTGCTGCACCCACTGGCAGGACGTTTTCCAAACGTCAGCCCCCAACCGCAGTGGCACATGCCTTCACGCCCCTCTCTGGGGACTATTTAGCTTTCCGATCTCCTCTCAAACGTCCACCCTTGGGGAGTGCCGCCCCCCACCCCCACCCCCTACAGGGCTTCCCTTTGCGCGCTCGCAGGAGGAACAAAAGCACCTCCCGTCTATGCCTAAGCCTCCCCTGCTCTCCTGGGAAACCCTCGCAGGGGCTTCATTTCACATCCAGACGCAGTGGAGGATGGGTGAGACTAGAACTTTCTTAACTAGACTACCCCTCTTTGTCTGCTGCGCCAGATAACCATCCTCACCGCCTTGAGCCCTAGCGACCTTGGGAGACTTGTATCGCCACCCCCATAAGAAGGAAGGGTCTTTCGAATCATGGGATCTGACTCGGGGAGAGGGGCGGGGTGTCTGATGCCTTCCCTCCGCCAGCCGAAAATGGAGAGACAGGATGCAGAGGGGAAGGGGCAGGGAGGAAAGAATTCAGAAAACGTCTGCCAAAGTGCACACCCCTGCAGGAGGATTTGATCCGAAGACCCTGCTCCCCTTCCGTCATAATGTTCACCCCCACCCCCCACCCCAAGCCTTCCCAGCTCCCTAATTCCGCCTATCCCCCCCGCCTCCGCCCTCCCCTGGCCGCACAGAGGAGCCCATTGTCGGAGCCAGAAGGCTCGAGGCCGAAGGAGATGGGAGGGAAAGAGGGCGGGCAAGCCCCTGGAGGGTGGAAGGAATCCCCTGATTTCCCTGCCCTCAGCTCCACCAGAGTCGGCAGGGGCCTGGGGGTCTTTTCCGAGCTCCAGGTGCTGCCGAAGTCTGGCAACCACGGGGAGTACAGGTTCTCGGGCGAGTTACAGACGGGAGGCGCCGGCCGCCAAAGGACCCCAGTCCTAGGCTAGGTACCCCAGAAAATTCACGCACGCCCCACCCTCTGGAGTGTCCCTTGCGGAAGCTAAACTGATCCCGCAGGGAGCGAGGCGGCGGCGGCAAAAGAGGGGCATCCTCGGCAAGGCGGGCGTCCGAGGGCCAGGGTCGGGGCTGCCCACTGGAGGGCGGGGCGGAGGAGGAAGCGCGTTGCGGGAGAGGGAGGCAGATCTGCTGGGGCGTCGGGGAAGCCGCGGAGAAGCTCCGCGCGGGAGAAGGAGTCCCGGCAGGGGGTCCGGCGCGGAGGCGGAGGCGGGCACTGAAAGGCGGGGCGGGGAGGGGCGGCCGTCTCGGCCCTCCCTGGCGGGGCCCCGCGGCCTGGGAGCCCGGGCGGGCCGATCCGCCACCGCGGCCGGAGCTGTCCCCCAGCCAGACCCGGCGAGACGCGAGCGGCGGGAGGGAGGCGGCGGCGCGCCCGGCCCCGCCCGCCCGAGCGTCGGACGCGGCCCCGCGCCGAGCCATGGTGAGTCCGGCGTCGCAGCCCCGGTGTCCCCCTCTGCCTTAGCGCAGCCCGCTCGGGGCCGCCAGCCCCCAGCCCAGTGCCTCCAGCGCCTGCCTTGGTCTGTCGAGCGCTTCTGGGACTCTCCTCCCGCCCATCCCCCCCCCCCCTTCTTTTCTTTGGTCTGTCTGCCCCACTGTCTGGCTCTGTCCCCACCGGGTATTGCTCTCACTCTTTCTTCCCTTCTTCTCCGCCCCCTCCCCCATCCTCCCTTTGGTCGCTCCCCCAGTCCACACGCCTCCCCCCGCCCTCCTCTGTCCCGACCTGTGCCTTCCTTTGCAGGATCTTCCCTCCCCCTCCGGGTCCCAGCTCCTTACCCGCGGGAGACCCCTGCGGGTTGGTGCTGCAGTGGCCCTGGAAGGGGCCCGGCCTCGGGTCATGAGAACTGACCTGCCTGGAACCACCATTTTCCATCCCAGTCCCCAGCCCGGTGAGCTGGGCCCACCCATCCGGCCCTGGGGGACCGGCCACAGCTGTGGCTGGGCTGGGGCCAGGGACGTGGCCAAAGAGGGAAATTCCCGTGGAGAAAGACGGGTTGCTTCAAGATAGTGGACAGAGTGGGGAGGGGGCGTGACGCTGCCAGAGCAGACAAGAGATGGGGGGGGGGTCTGGGGAGAGTGCCCCAGGGCTCTCGCTGCAGGGAACAGAAGCACTGTCTTAGAGTCCTCAGCTGCAGAGGGGAGGGAGCACTAGCGGGAGCTCCCCGCAGGAGGTAGGAGACTCTGGCAGCAGCAACTTAGGACACAGGAAGCAGGGTGGCACTATTAAGGGGGAGCCCCTACCAACAGGAGTGGACACTATTCTGGGAACTTTCACCCCAGAAGTTCTCTCTGAAGAATCATTCCAAGTAGTGAGCACTGCCAGAGAGAGCGCCCACTCCACTGTAGGGGGGTGGGAGGTACAAGGCTAAAGGGGCGCTCACTGCAAGAGTGGAGGAGGGGGGAGGCCCTGCCAGGGGGCGCTCACTGCAAGGAGGTGGGGGGAGGAGCACTACCGGGGCTGCTTCTCTACAGAAGGAAGGGCACCCCCTGGCAGGGAGGCTGGAGCAAGAAAAAAGAGGAACTGGGCCAGGGAGAGCTGACTCAGTCTCTCTGGTCTCCTTTTTGGTCCTGGCCGACTGGAGGCCCGGTCTCTGTGCTCCTGCCCGCCGCCTCCCACCCCAGACCCCTCCTCCCCTCCTGCCGCTGCAGTTTCCTGTGGCTGAGACTCTCGCTCAGCCATGAGCTCACCGCCCCTAATGGGTTGCAGCTGCCTCGCTGCTCCAGCTCTAGCTACCCCCTCCTGGCCTCCTATCGGACAGCCCACTTTGCCTCACCCCGCCACTCTCCGCTCTCCCACCCTCCCACCTCCCCCCCCCCCCCCTCTTTGCGCTAGCCGCTAGCCGGGTCCCCGGAACACTGGGGGGTCTGTCTGCTCGCCCACACACCTTGGGGCTGGGTCTCCGCGCTGACGCACTGAATGTCCGACTCCGGAGTGGCTGCCCTGGCTTCTCAGAGGGTCAGGACAGATGGGCAACTGGTAAAATAGGCAGTTTTGTCTGCAGGGCAAAGACAAGACTGGGGGAGGGTGGTCATAAAGAACTAGATGAACACGGCAGTGAGCATCCCCTTGCCCACTTAGAGCAAACAAATCTGATACAAAGAACTTCAAAGCCATCTTGAAAGAGAAATTAGTCTGGAAGGAATATAGCCTGAGGAGTGGTTGTTTAGGGTACACATTGGAGAAAGATACCCATTGATTCACCTAGGGAGGCAAATTTAGAGAAAGCAGGGCTGAGACTTTTGAGACAGTGGCTACAGGTGGAGTTGGTGGAGAGGTCCTACTGGAATCAGAAAATACATAACATCGAAGCCTCCTCCCTTCCCCACATGTCTCTTTTGTGACTATTTCCTCTTTCAGCTGTACCCACCCCGTTCTTTGTAACCCAATCCCACATGTGGGGAAGTGGGTGATACCTTTAGAGCCACTCTGAGAGGGAAGAGGTTGCTAGAAAGACGCCACAGACAGCCCTTTAGTCCTCCTTCTTCCCACCCAATGACCATCTCTAGGAGATGATTGTTCATGGATGGTGGCACCTCCACTTGAGATGGAGCTCCCCAGATGGTAGACCCTGTGAGGAGGGGCTTATAGGATGGCTGTGTGAAAGCCCTCCACCCTTCAGAACTCTCTCAGCCATCACTGAATCTTCTGGTGGCCCAGAGGCCTGCCTCTCCCTGAGGAGTCCCTATGCAATCATCCCAACTCAAGAACCAGGAATGGCCCTGAGATCAGAGACATTCACCAAAAATTCTCCCTGGCCCTCCAAAGCCAACGTCTCAGAGCTCCAGTGTGGAATACACCACTAGTCCTGTGCACTCTGACTGATCCAGTCCCACCGGGGCCATCCCAGGCTCATTCAGCCACCATTTCCTGAGTGTCCTCTCTGAGCACATAATGTGTATGAGGTGGCCCCTGGGAGTCACTCCCAGCCCCATACCAGGAGCCATGCTCTCCAGGGATCTGCAGCCCGTCTTATCTCTCCCAGGAGCCCGAGCCAGTGGAAGACTGTGTGCAGAGCACGCTGGCCGCCCTGTACCCGCCCTTCGAGGCAACGGCCCCCACATTGTTGGGCCAGGTGTTCCAGGTGGTGGAGAGGACTTATCGGGAGGACGCGCTGAGGTACACGCTGGACTTCCTGGTGCCCGCCAAGCACCTGCTTGCCAAGGTCCAGCAGGAAGCCTGTGTGAGTGGCCCCTAAGACCCACTGTCTCGCCTCAGAGACTAGCCAGACTAATTTCCATCTACGCCAGCTCCCAACACTGATGGCCCCCAGAGGCACAGGCCACTCAGATACTAACGCACACAGACACTCATCTTCCCCAAATATTGACCCCTAAAAAAAATATCAACTCCCACAGTCCCATCAGACCCAATTCCAGACATTTCCCCCCTCATATGGATTTCTCAAGATACTAACTCCCCCAAACAGGACTCAACAGAGATCCTTCACTTCTGCCGATATAAAGACTCCTAAGACTCCTAAGAGTCTCTGATCCCTCCAAGACAATGGCATCTGCTGACCATACCATATGTAATGACTCAGTTGTTACCCTCCCACGCATGGAACTCGTTTGCTAGAGAAGCTTCCTACTAGCAGAAAACTGAACAGCCCCAATCCTTTCCTCTGCTACATGACCATCCCTCCAGCTCCCCTGGGATTGTGACCTATCAGGCCAAAGGCCAGCCCTGCCTAGGGTGGTCCCATTCTAACTGCCTTCTCCTGCTGGCTTCATCAGCGGGGGCCTGAGCGCAGTCCCACCTCTCTCCCCAGGCCCAGTACAGCGGTTTCCTCTTCTTCCATGAGGGCTGGCCCCTCTGCCTGCACGAGCAGGTGGTGGTGCAGCTTGCAGCCTTGCCCTGGCAGCTGCTACGTCCAGGAGACTTCTACCTGCAAGTGGTGCCCTCAGCAGCCCAAGCACCCCGCCTGGCACTCAAGTGCCTGGCCCCAGGGGGCGGGCGGGTACAGGAGTTGCCTGTGCCCAATGAGGCCTGTGCCTACCTATTCACACCTGAGTGGCTACAAGGCATCAATAAGGACCGGCCAACAGGTCGCCTCAGTACTTGCCTACTATCTGCGCCCTCTGGCATTCAGCGGCTGCCCTGGGCAGAGCTCATCTGCCCACGATTTGTGCACAAAGGAGGCCTCATGGTTGGACATCGGCCAAGCACACTGCCCCCCGAGCTGCCCTCTGGACCCCCAGGGCTCCCCAGCCCTCCACTCCCTGAGGAGGCCCTGGGCACCCGGAGTCCTGGGGATGGGCACAATGCCCCCGCTGAAGGACCCGAGGGCGAGTACGTGGAGCTGCTGGAAGTGACACTGCCTGCGAGGGGGAGCCCCACAGATGCTGAGGGCTCCTCGGGCCTCTCCAGGACCCGGACGGTACCCACCCGAAAGGGTGCTGGAGGAAAGGGCCGGCACAGGAGACACCGGGCCTGGATGCACCAGAAGGGTCTGGGGGCCCGGGACCAGGATGGGGCACGCCCACCTGGTGAAGGAAGCAGCACTGGAGCCTCCCCCGGGTCTCCCCCTGGAGCTGAGGCTCTCCCAGAAGCGACAGCCCTAGAGGTATCTGAGTCTCCAGCAGAGACATTGGGGGAATCCTCTGAATCTTGCCCCCTGAGGCCAGGGGAGGTTGGGGGAGGAGCAGGCCAGGGGGCTGAAGGACCACCCGGCACCCCTCGGAGAACAGGCAAAGGAAACAGGAGAAAGAAACGTGCTGCAGGCAGAGGGGCTCTTAGCCGAGGAGGGGACAGTGCTCCACTGAGCCCTGGGGACAAGGAAGAGTCCAGCCACCAGGAAGTCCATGTCAGTCTGCCCCCGCCAAATGAGCAGGAGCTTCCAGGATGCAGCCCGGTTGAGGAGGAGCACAAAGGCTCAGAGAAGCCAGAGTCTGAGCTGAAAGAGGAGCTCGGACCAGCAGACAAAAAAGAGTCTCGGCCCCCAGAAGCCTGTGGACCTATAGAAGAGACGGCCAGAAAGAAGGAGCAGGAGGGCCCCAGCCTAATATGCATGGCAGGTGAGATGGCACCAGAGCCGGTAAGGCAAGGGTCAGCATAGGTTGGGCCAAGGGAGGGGGCTAGAGGAGGAGCTGGGAACCTGACAGCCAGAACCCTCCCCACCTCGGGCCCAACAGCTCTGCCTGTGTCTGTGCAGGACCCACAGGTCCAGAAGGGCTTCCATCAGACCCACCAACACCACCCTTGGAGGCTGTGCAGGAAATGAAAGGGGACAGTGTCCCAGAAGAGGCCTCTCCAGTCTCCATCTCTGATGACCCGGATGTAGCTTGGGACTTGATGGCATCTGGATTCCTTGTCCTGACTGGTCAGTGGGCATCAGTGTTAGGAGGGAAAGAGAAGCAACCAGGGTGGGCTGTCGAGGGAGGCAGGGTGGATGGGAGGCAGCCAAGGCCTGCCCCCAGCCAGGACAGCCTGTCCATTTTGTGTCCTCAGGAGGGATGGACCAGAGTGGGCGAGCTCTGCTGACCATTACCCCACCATGCCCTCCTGAAGAACCCCCACCCTCTCGAGACATGCTGAGCACTACTCTTCATTACCTCCACTCATTGCTCAGGTAACCAAGGCCCAGCAGTGGCACCCTGGACATTAACCTCCCGGTCATGAGGACCCTGGCCCCCTTCTCAGAACACTGACTTCTTGACGTCTAGGATACCTAGTTCCTCACCCCTCACATTTTTAAGTCATTGACTGCTGACCTTGCTGACCTCTAACCTCCAGGATATCTTCATCAGTCCTCAAAGTCAACATTGCTGACTTTCAATACCCTAAGGCACTACCTAGATTATCGGGGTATTGATTTACTCACTCAACAACTATTTACTAAGCCCCAAGAACCTAGTAGGCATCATGCTATGGACTGAAATTGAATTCACACCCTTCCAGAGCATTGAAGTCCTAATTTTTCAGACCATGATCCTATGATTTAGTAGCCATGTGAATACAGACTCCTGAATGCTAGATCAGTGCCTCTTGGACACAAACTCACACTTTGGCCTTTTGCCCATTGCTTCCCAAAAGTACCAGGAACTAACTTCTCCTGAGAACTAGTAACAGTAAAGCCAGACCCCGGGCCACTATCCCCTCAGTACACACACAGGTGCATACACACTGCCTCCTTGGCTCTTCTGCCCCCACAGGCCTGATCTCCAGATACTGGGGCTGTCCATCCTGCTGGACCTTCGAAAGGCACCCCCACTGCCTCCAGCACTCATTCCTGTTCTAAGTCAACTTCAGGTAACCAACCACCCTTGACACAGGTATTTCTCCTGACCATAACCCTTCCCCGGTGGCCTGGAATGGCACCCAGGTGCCCACAGTTTAGGGCTATTCTTCTTTGCCCTTAGGACTCAGGAGACCCTCCTCTCATTCAGCGTCTGCTGCTTCTCACTCATGATGACCCTCTGACTGAATTCTATGGACTTCAGGTTTGAGCTCCTCACTCCCAGCTAGTCCCCCTTAATAGTGGAGAGAGAAGAGCCCCAGGCTGGTCCCTGAACCCCTGGGTGGCCAGGCCAGAATCCCCTGCCTTCACATGTCTACAGGGCGCTGAGTTGCTGTCAGAAAGTGATCTGAAAAGAGTGGCCAAGCCAGAGGAGCTGCCGTGGGACTTGGGAGGTCACAGGGAACCCTCGCCCAGCTACTGGGTAGAGACACACCAGGTAAGCTTCACCACCCCTACCCAGGACACTGGGAGCCAGGAATGACCCAGCTCAGAAAATTCTGGGAGAGAGAGGGCAGATCTGAGACATGACCATGGGGTTGAGAAAAAGTGATTTCCTTTCCATTCAATTCAGTAAGGTTGTTTTTTTTAATGTTTGTTTATTTTTGAGAGAGAGAGAGTATGTGAGCACAGAGGGGCAGAAAGAGAGGGGGAGACAGAGGATCCCAAGCAGGCTCTGTGCTGTCTGCACAGAGCCCGATTCACAGACTGTGAGATCATGACCTGAGCTGAAATCAAGAGTCGGACACTTACCAACTGAGCTACCCAGAGGCCCCTCAATTCAATAAGTATTTATGGCTCACAACCCATGATCAAAGTATTAAGCATGTACCATGGGCTACCGGGGACATGAGAGGAGTATGTTAAATGTTCTTTTTTTTTTTTTTAATGTTTATTTATTTTTGAGAGGGAGAAGGGCAGAGAGAGAGGGAAACACAGAATCTGAAGCAGGCTCCAGGCTCTGAGCTGTCGGCATAGAGCCTGATGCGGGGCTCGAACCCCTGAACCATGAGATCGTGACCTGAGCTGAAGTCGGATGTTTAACCGAATGAGCCAGTCAGACACCCCTGTTAAACAGGTTCTTAATGTGATATCAAGCAGCATATGATTTTTGGTGGGACATAAGTAAGAAGCTATTGGAGAAGAGTGTAAGGTAGTTTTACTGGGGTTCTGGAACGAGCTGACAGTCATGAAGTCTGGTTCTAGTTCCATGTGACCTAGGACAAATTACTGTACCCCACTTCCAGAGATGGTACCCTTTCTGCACTTATTCCCTGCACCAACATCCAGGCCTCAGGGTCTTCAACCAAAAAATAGAGCAATTGTGATATAATCTCTGATTCTGTGAATCTAAGTGCTGTGAATATTCAAGAAAAGACAGGTGAACATGATCTGAGCTAAGTATGAAAGAGGGTTTGTAACATGGTCTCTAAACTATGCATCAAAGGGGATGTCAGTCTGAACAGGCAGAGAGGAGCGTTTTATAGGGTGAACACCTAGCGCACAGAGGAAAAGGAGACTTACATTTACTACGCTGTATGCTGTACCAGTCCCATGCTAAGTGCTTACTTGGCATCATCTCTTTAAACCTCGCAAAATCCTGTGTGTCTTGTCCTCGCTTTACAGTTGAGGAAACTGAGGTTCAGGGAGGTTTCTGGACCTGCTTAATGTCATACAGTTAGTAAACAACAAAGTCAGAAACTAACTGAGCATTGTCTCCATAAGAGTCTCTGGGACTGCCCCACCTCCATCCCTGTGTGTGTTTCAGGAAGTGGCAAGGCTGTGCCTCCTGTGTCAAGGTGTGCTGTGCTCTGTGCGGCAAGCCATTGAGGAGCTGGAGGGAGCCGCAGAGCCAGAAGGAGAGGTAGGAAACGAGATGGGACAAAAGGGTTGGGATGGGGGCTCTCTAGTGGAATGCCAACATTCAACTGCTCCTTGCCCCCAGGAGGCTGTAGGAATGCTTGAGCCCCTACAGAAGGTGCTGGCAGATCCCCGACTGACGGAGCTGCAGAGGGATGGGGGAGCCATCCTGATGAGGCTGCGCTCCACCCATAGCAGCAAGTATGAGGGGGGGTGGGAGGGGGCGGGCGGGTGGACATGGGGGTGTGGAGACACAGCAGAGAGCTGTCAATAAACCTTAGCTGCCAGATAATTCTTACTGAGCAGGTATCGGACAGGAGAGTATGCATTTCCACTTATTATAATTTTCACATAACATCCCTAGGTGCTAGTTATGATTACAGACGGATTTGGAGGATGACAAATGTTAAATGCCTTGGCCAAGATTAGTCAGTAATTCAGTCAGGATTCAAATCCAGGCCTGTACTCTGACCCACGATGCTGTGCTACATCTCATACTAAGATGCAAGGATGGAATGGGGTGGGGGCAGGGAAGGGTTGATAAGGGCAATAGTTCATTCTGCCCCTCTCTTTCCCCAGGCTGGAGGGCCCTGGCCCCGCTACACTGTACCAGGAGGTGGATGAAGCCATTCACCAGCTCGTGCGCCTCTCCAACCTGCATGTACAAGAGCAGGAGCGGAGGCAGCGTCTACACCGACTCCAGCAGGTGGGCCTGGACCCCCAGACCTCTCTTACTTGGCCCGGGAGCCTGGCCTCCAGCACTCCCTTTTCTGCTGACATTTATGGTTGATAGTGTTCTCCTAACCTCCTTCTTCTCACCCCACCCTGGAGGATGGTCTGGTCAGTGTGAGATTCAACAAGGGAGAGATAGCATCTAAGGACCAGCAAAGAAGAGAAGCCAGATCTCCCCTGCCCCACTGTCGATCTTTGATCAAGAATCCTTAGAGACTGTGAGATGCTTGGGTGCCCTAGGGGATTCTGGGAAGAGCTGATTGACTCTAGCGTGCCTATTAGCTTAAAATAATAAATGTCTCTTGGTACCAGCTCTTTAACTACACTTCTACCCAAGCTCCCTCAACTCTTTATACAATGTCTTCCCCAAACCTGAGGCTGGTAAGGTCCCAGCTTCCTCCACCTTGGAAGGAGAGGGCAATGGAAGATGCTAAGGCCTCTTATGTGGGGAAGATTCAGGGATAAGGCTGGCTTTTCTGAACCTTCATTATTCTCCTGGGGTTAAGAGCCCCACAGGGATCATTCTAACATGTAGGGTATGGGGGTGGTTTGCAATCTGATTGTTCCCTCAGAGCCCCAGGCATGGTGAGTGAACACCTCATGGACCTGCATGTGGGCATCAGGGGAAGAGTCATCGCAGGGTCAATGTCAAAGTGGGGGACAGGGCTTTCTGTTTTCTGGGGTTGCCACATAGTGCCTTCCTCCATCCCAGTATCCAAAGGGTTGTATCTCTTACTGTTTGTTTGTTTGCTTGCTTGTTAGCTGTTTTCCCCATTTCAAAACCATTAGCACGCAGGATTTGGAGTCTAAAGTTCCCAGCTTGAGTTCTAGCTCTGTTAGGAATGAGATGTTGCACAGATCTTGAAGTGTCTCTGAGTTCTCAAGTCTGCATCTTTAGAATGGGGATGATAATGACACTGACCTCTCAAGGATGTTGGGATGACCAAATGAATTCAGCAAAGGACAGAGAAGTGTTTATGGTTGGGCTCTAATTATTAGGAACATTCTCAGACTTCTCCTCAGGCTGTCCTATGCCAGCTTCCAGCCTTTCTTCAGAAGAAAATATTACCATCCCTTTTTGGTTAAATATTCTAGAACTAATATGAGAGTCCCTAGATCGCCATAATAGGCAACTAGAGGTGGACACACGCACCCACATTCACACACACACACACACACACACACACACACGTGCGTGCACTGTCTTGTCTCTCCAAGCCAGGCCCCTGGGACCCCTGCCCACTTGTCGTTGGACTCAGTGAATGTGAAATTTCTCCCAGCCCCCTCCGTTATCCAGAGGATCCTCATCCACCTCAGGCCCACACCAGCTTTATCTATGTCACCTGCAGACAGAGCCCTGGAGCCCTCATCCTCCTCCCTCAGTGCTCCCTGCCAGCCCAGCTTCCCCTTCTTCTTGTGCTTTACAAATGATCTCTCACTAGACCTTTGTGGGAACTACTACCAACCAATGTTACCGTTCCCACACTACAGCTGATATGAAATGGTTTACCCAAGGGTCCATGGATTAGGGTGGTGGGGTTGGAGCTGGATCTCAGCTCTCCTTCCCACCACATGGCCTCCTTCTCCCTCACGGCCCTGCTGTGCCCCCTTGTCTGTCTCAGGTGCTACAGTGGCTCTCAGGCCCTGGGGAGGAGCAGCTAGCAAGCTTTGCTGTGCCTGGGGACTCCCTGTCTGCCCTGCAAGAGACAGAGCTACAGTTCCGGGCTTTCAGTACTGAGGTTCAGGTGAGAAGGGGGAGAGGGGCAGGTGAGGAGAAGCACGTGGGGAAGGAGGGGCAGACTGACTAGGCCTGAGGATGGGGTCTGAGTTCAGCCTTCCTTCTTCAGGAGCGCCTGGCCCAGGCCCGGGAGGCCTTGGCCCTGGAGGAGGACACCACCTCCCAGAAGGTTCTGGATGTCTTTGAACAGCGGCTGGAGCAGGTTGAGAGTGGCCTCCATCGGGCCCTGCGGCTACAGCGCTTCTTCCAGCAGGTGTGTGCAGATCCTCTTCTGGGCCCACCATTGCCTGCCTTCTGCATGGAGAAGCTGATCAGGTAGTAGCTAAAAGCAGGGACTCAGGAGACCATCTCCTTTGATTCTTGGCTCTGCCACTTACTTGCTGAGTGACCTGGGACAAGTTTCTAAACTTGAGCATGCCTCCATAGGCACCCACCTCACAGGGCTGCTGTGAGGATGACATAGGTAATATATAAAAGCACTTAGTACAGAGCCTGCCACTGATAAACACGGGGTAAGTATTGGCTCTTCTCACATCCAGGCCCCTCTGTCTCTGTACCAGCTCAGAGTGACACGGTTAGGCAGTGGTGCTGGGATAGTGAAGGAAGTGCTCTCAGAGGACTAATAGGGCGACGGGCACTGGGAAGCCAGCGGCAAAAGAGGACAGGAGCTGTCATTGGGCAGCATGTGTGAGTGGCACAGAACCTCATTCTTTCTCTCCCCATTCCCGACCACCCGCTTTGGCCTGGCAGGCACATGAATGGGTGAATGAAGGTTCTGCTCGGCTGGCAGGAGCGGGACCGGGTCGGGAGGCAGTGCTGGCAGCCCTGGCCCTGCGGCGGGCCCCAGAGCCGAGTGCCGGCACCTTCCAGGAGATGCGGGCCCTGGCCTTGGACCTGGGCAGCCCTGCAGCCCTGCGAGAATGGGGCCGCTGCCGGGCCCGCTGCCAAGAGCTGGAGAGGAGGATTCAGCAACACCTGGGAGAGGAGGCGAGTCCACAGGGCCACCGGCGACGACGGGCAGACAGCACCAGCAGCGGAGGGGCCTCCCGGGGCCCCCACAGCCCCTCGCCCAGCCTTAGCTCCCTGCTGCTCCCCAGCAGCCCTGGGCCACGTGCAGCCCCATCCCATTGCTCCCTGGCGCCCTGTGGGGAGGACTGTGAAGAGGAGGGCCCTGATTTGGCTCCAGAGGCAGAGGGCAGGCCTCCAAGGACTGTGCTGATCCGAGGCCTGGAAGTCACCAGTACTGAGGTGGTCGACAGGACATGCTCACCCCGGGAACATGTGCTGCTGGGCCGAGCTGGAGGTCCAGACGGGCCCTGGGGAGTAGGCACCCCCCGGATGGAGCGCAAGCGAAGCATCAGGTGAGAGCCCAGGCCAATCAGTGCCCAAGAGGCAGGCCCAACGGCCCAGCAGGAAAAGACTACGAAGTTGTTGGAGGTGGTGACTCCCTCCCGTGCCCCCACCTCCTCTGACACTACTTCCTGTTGCTCCTGCAGCGCCCAGCAGCGTCTGGTGTCTGAGCTGATTGCCTGTGAGCAAGAGTACGTGGCCACCTTGAGTGAGCCAGTGCCACCTGGGCCTGAGCTGACTCCTGAACTGAGGGGCGCCTGGGCTGCCGCCCTGAGTACGCGGGAGAGGCTTCGCAGCTTCCACCGGACACATTTCCTACGGGAGCTTCAGGGCTGCGCCACCCACCCCCTGCGCATTGGGGCCTGCTTTCTTCGCCACGTGAGTGACCCCTCAAACTTCTTCCAGGTCCTCTCCCTTCTCATGCTTCAGCCCCATCCACTTGTCCCTCCTTCTCAGTATCCATTCCCCGCCACCTCCCAAAGTATGTGGTCCGAGACTCTGGGGCCCAGTCCTGTTCTCTGGGCCCCTCTGGATCTCCTTAGCCTGTGTCCCTGTCCTCGAGTGCAGCCTGGCCTTCACTCACTGCATGGAAGCCGGTCGTTTCCTAGGCAGACTCAGTGGCCCGTCTCTCCTCTGCGTTGTAGTGAGGATGGGGAGGAGGAAAAGGAGAGGCTTGTCTCTCACCAGATAATGGCTTGTCTTTTCCCTTCTGGCACAGGGGGACCAGTTCAGCCTTTATGCCCAGTATGTGAAGCACCGACACAAACTGGAGAATGGTTTGGCTGCACTTGGCCCCCCAACCAAGGTAACCTTTGCTCCAACCCTCATGAGAAGGAGAGGGGTCAGGAGTACCCAAAACATGCCACCCTCAAAGTCTCTCAGGGAAAGAAAGCTTTCCTGGATGTGCCCAGGAACATCACCTACTAATAAGCTCCCAGAATTGCTGAGGGTGGGACAAACACCGGCCTGGGAGCCAAGTGAGCATGCATTTTTATCCTGAGGGACTTTGGGCAAGACTCTTGATTTCCTCTGGGTCTCTGTTTCTGCATCTGGTCAATGGGTGCAATATACACTCTGTCTAACTCACAGAGTGCTCTGAGGATCAAAAGACTTTACATCAAAAGATACGAAAGTGATGTTAAAGTTAAAAGCCAGAGGGGCGCCTGGGTGGCACAGTCGGTTAAGCGTCCGACTTCAGCCAGGTCATGATCTCGTGGTCCGTGAGTTTGAGCCCCGCGTCAGGCTCTGGGCTGATGGCTTGGAGCCTGGAGCCTGTTTCCGATTCTGTGTCTCCCTCTCTCTCTGCCCCTCCCCCGTTCATGCTCTGTCTCTCTCTGTCCCAAAAATAAATAAAAAACGCTGAAAAAAAAAAATTTAAAAGCCAGAGACTGTAAGGGATAATTTGTGTTCCTCTTTCATTCTCCTTCAAGATAGAGGATGATTGACTCTCCTGCAGGCCCCCTACCTGCTTTCTTCCTGGGGAAAGTTTTCATCTTACCTTTGGCTGTATCTGGGCTTCATCTACCCCTGAAAGCCTGGACTACCATCCACCTTCCCTACAGAACTCAGCCCCCACCAGCTCCAGCCCCCACCCTCCTCATCCCTGTCTGTCTCCTCCCCAACTAGGGCTCCACAGAGAGTGGCCCTTACCTGCCCCGCGCCCTGCAGCAGCCCCTGGAGCAGCTTGCTCGGTATGGGCGGCTCCTGGAGGAGCTCCTAAGGGAAGCTGGGCCTGAACTGAGTTCTGAGCGCCAGGCTCTTGGGGCTGCCGTGCAGCTGCTTCGGGAACAGGAGACCCGTGGCAGAGACTTGCTGGCCGTGGAGGCAGTGCGTGGCTGCGAGGTAAGGCCGTGGCTTATCACTCCAGTTCAAACGGTCTAGCCTTGTGGCCTTAGATGCAGTGTGGCTGGTGACAAGAGAACTAGACTCAAGGTCAGAGGGCCCAGGCTCTAATTCCTAATCAGCTAGATGGCCTTGGTCAAGTCACTGAAATTCACTGGGCCTCAGTGTCCTCATCTATAAATAAAGAAGCTATGTCCTGCCTGACATCCCATGTGCTTTCCTGTTCCATTCCCAATTCTTCTCTTTCCTTATCTACTCTGTTCTTCCTCAACACCCAACACATACCTTATTCTCCCCTACCTAGTTTCTTTCTAGCCCAGAAGTTCCAGAATAGGTAGGGAACCTGCCTCCTCTAGGATAGACCTCTTTCCCCTTCAATTCTTTGCTGATTCTCTTCCTGGGTCAGAATGGTGCTTTATCCCTAACGTTCAAAGATTTCCCCACTATAACCCTGTAACCACACTATGGGAGGGGGAGGCTATAACCCTACTATACAGCGTACCTTCTGTCTTGAAAGGCAGGGCTATGTTACTAGGTCAGGTGCACTGTGCATGGTGACCATG